>NC_065452.1:58230061-58543639 GCF_917563875.1 Diabrotica virgifera virgifera | reverse complement strand
ATGGAAAATCCACTCGGATTCTTTATAGACGAAAAAATTTCATGTCCAGTTTATCCTTTACAAACTAACATTAGGAAAAGCCAAACTTACTCACGTAATTATAGGAAAATTCTACAAAAATTTGTGATGAAACTTACAGGAAGTCATAATTATTTCTAGCAACTCCATGCTACATAATCAGTGTTTGACGGAACCGTGTGATTCACGTTTATGTTTAAATACCTGTATAATATTTATACTATCTATTTTAATTTTCTGTGTTTAACTTGCGTAATGAAGGACGATCTACTGGCAAACTATCAAAAATTACACGTGACGTGATTTTACCGCTTGCATCCCTGTATTGACCAATAAATCGTAATAGGCCAGGGCATTTATAACAAAAAATACCGGAATAAATCGATTTTTAAATGCAGCACCTACCGACTTGAAACTTTTTGTGTTGTGTTCGGCATGACCTTCCTTCGTGTATTTAGGCTTTAAAGCCTGTTTCTTCTTCAATATTAGCCTCCTAAATTGTTTAAATTATCGCACCATCTTTTTCTTGGTCTGCCAATACTTCTTCGTCCATTTGGTGACTTATCTCGTGCTATTCGTACTATTCTATCCTCTGTCATTCTACTAATGTGTTCGTTCCACTCGTGTTTCCGTTTAGTCACCCATCCATTTATGTCTTCTACACTGCATGCTCTTCTTATGTTTTCGCTTCTCTCCCTATCCAACAGACTTTTCCATGATATTCGTCGAAGTATTTTCATCTCTGTTGTTTCTAGTAGTCATCTCGTTTTAGATGAATCAGGTCTTGTCTCTGCCGTGCATGTCAATATAGGTCTAATTGCTGCTTTATAGATTCTTGCTTTTGTGTCTTGTCTGTGGTGTTTGTTCTTCCAGATTGTGTCATTAAGAGATCCCGCCGCTTTACTTGCTTTTATAGACTAAGAGCCGCTATAGGTGAAATTTCTTAATCATTTTAGGCACGATGGGACCCTATAACTTAAATAGTAGAACCTAAAAGAAAACGTTTGAACACTGTGCCGTCACTTTTCAGTGGCACATGCGTCGACAGTGGCGCATCAAACTTTCCACTTATGGACGGGATAAATAAATTAAAAGTTAACAGAACTTACTAACAGAATTATTTTTTTTTATTTTTTTAAGTTCTATGTGATTAACACATAGGATTCATCGTGATTTTAACCCACCACCCCCTTCCCCCTGCCCCCACCATCAAAAACTTCATTTTTCGTTTTTATTTTTTTTTTGGTGGGATGCAATCAATTTTAAAATTTCAAAAAATTCACACGCATAGTTGAGGCTTCTATAAAACATGCCTATTTTTTATAGACCCATAGGTAGAGTGTACATAACCTCAAAAAATTAAAAGAATTTTTTTTTTTCAAAAAAGCGTATAACTTTTTTTGGGGAATAGCTGCAGGTCTAATTTTTTCTTAATCTTGTGTGTTTTAAAACACTATATTTTTAATTTTTTTCAGATTTTTCCTTAAGTCTCCCCACTTTCAAAAATCCGAAAAACTGTTTTTTGGAGGGGTTTGGGGGATTTTCCCCTATTTTATAGACTTCATAATATATCAAATCAATTTTGTTTTTATAGGTTATATGTAACTTGAAGTAACTGAGTTCTTTAGGAATATTTAAAAATCAGAAAAACACGTTCAAACCCCCCAAAACCCCCTTAAAAAACAGTTTTTTGGATTTTTGAAGGTGACCAACGTTACAGAAAAATCTGAAAGAAATAGGAATATAGTGTTTGATAAAATACACAAGACTAAGAAAAAATTAGATCTGCAGCTATCCCCAAAAAAAGTTATATACTTTTTTTCAAAAAAAAAAAAATAATTTAAAATTTTTTTGAGGTTATGTACACTCAACCTACATGTCTATAAAAAATAGACGGTTTTATAAAAGCCTTAACTATGCGTGTAAATTTTTTGAAATTTTAAAATTGATTGCATCCCACCAAAAAAAATAAAATCGAAAAATAAAGTTTTTGATGGTGGGGGCAGGGAGAACGGGGTGGTGGGTTAAAATTACGATGAATCTTATGTCTCAATCACATAAAACTTAAAAAAATGAAAAAAATTAAATTCTGGTAATGGGAGGGTATTTTTTAATTTATGTATCCCGTCCATAAGTGGAAAGTTTGATGCGCCACTGTAGACGCATGTGCCACTGAAAAGTGACGGCACAGTGCTCAAACGTTTTCCTATTTAAGTTATAGGGTCCCGTCGTGCCTAAAATGATTAAGAATTTTCACCTATAGCGGCTCTTAGTCTATTAAGCTTTGTGGCCGTTCAAGTATTACGTAACGCGGGGGGAAGGGGTGTTAAAAATCTTCAAAAATTGCGTTACTCAATAGTTAAACGCCCATTAGAGTGCGTTACGTAGGGGTTGGGGGGGGGGGCGGGGGTCAAAAATCTTCAAAAATCGCGTTACGTAATACTTGAACGCTCCCTTTGTTGTCATACTTCTTCTTCAGCATTTCCGTAAATAGTTATATCTATTCCCAGATATCTAAACCTTGCTTCCTACTTTATTATTTTTCCATCAATTTCGATTTTACATCGTAGTTGGTATTTAGATGTTGTCATACATTTGTTTTTTTCTGCTGATATTATCATATTGTATTTCTTGGCTGTTGTATTGAAGATATGTGTTAATCTTTGGAGATCATCTTCTGTCTCGGCGATTAATGCGGCGTCGTCTGCATAACATAATATTTGGATTTGTTTGTTCCCCATTCTGTAACCATGACCTTTACATACTGCTTCTATTACTTCGTCCATTATTATATTAAACAGTAGTGGGCTTAGTGACCTAACGAGTTTTTGGAGTCGCTGAACACAAATACGCCATCAGAACCGACACAGGGTCACGTCATCTTCTGGAGTTTAGAGGGTTGTCTGTACTAAATTGATGCAAACAGATTACATGGGGTTTTTTGGGGTTGATGAACACGAATATGCAATCAGAACCGACCCACGGAGCACCTGGTGCCCACGGTGACTGTTAGGCCCGGCGCAAATTGAACCTAAGCGAGACACAACCTGCGTCGGCGGACTGCGTAGACCGTTCTGCGCATCCTACTATCAGTTCATGCGTTCGCAGGTCTCGCTTGGGAAGGTTTGTCATCGACGTGCAGTTTTCTTGCGCCTTGGGACGCGTGACTCACCGCCAGATGTTTATTTTTACGTGTTTTTGTTTGCGAGATGGAAGTATCTGAAATGAATACGGATGGTATTTATGATAAACGGCGATATATTTTACACTATCTTTATGAATAACATTTTATTGCTCTGTTGTATCAATCAGCACTACTCAACAAGTTTTCGTTTATTCATTTTAATATTTTATTGCAATAGTAGGGAATATAATATATTTGATTAAAACAGTGAATTTATTACATGTTAATTATTTTTAATTTCTTGTGACGTATCTAATGTAGGTTTAGCCAATAAATCAAAGTTATGCGTTTACAAGAGCATATTATTTGAAAAATAAGGAGTACCATAATGTGTCAAAATTATAACTCCTTTATACAGGCAAAACAATTGTTTAATATGTATTTCTTAAATCCACACAATCATTGGAAAATGGTATTTAAAAATCTCTGTTATTGACACTGTTATCGACAAAGTGGATCAATTTCAAACTTGTCATCATATTATTAGACTTTTGTTTATCGTTAAAAATTAAATGATGGTTGTGAATTTTATTTTTTGTGTTATTTAATATTTTAGCAAAATACATACAGTCGGAAAAATGAAAGAATATCCATGAACGAACATATAAAACACGCTGTATTTTCCTGTCACCGTGTCACAAAGAAAAACAATAATTATTACATGTACTTGCGCTGGCCAATTTTTTGTGTGACACGGTGACAGTGACTCGTTCATGGGTATTCTTTCATTTTTCCTATTGTAATAAGCAAAAATCTTATTTAAAACATGCGAACCGTTTTTGGAATCACAATCAATGCAGTGTTTAACTTATGCTTGTTATTATAAAGGTATGTAGAAATAAAATACTCACTGTAAGATATCTTTTTATGCACCCGCTTATGATCAAAATAGATGTTTTCGAAAGTCATACCGCTACGACTACTAGGGACGTGTAAGATATTTTTAAAACGTTACTAGTTACATACAAGTACGGAACTACCGATTTTAAGTTGCCTACTCAATTCAGTACAAGGAACAGATACTACATCAGTATTTTATAATCAGTACCACTTAGAACCGGTATCAAAAGTAACCGTTACATGTCCGCACTGATTTTGCCCGTCTCTATTCGCCACGTCGATGGCCAACGGTTGGGCTGGCTCGTGTTCAATATGCGGCACGCTAGAAAAATAAATGCACGGGTCACCCGTCCCGCCGGCGCAGGTTGTGACTCGCTTAGGTTCAATTTGCGCCGCGCCTAAGGCACGACATCTTCTGAAGTTTCGAGGGTTTTAGGCACTGAAAGCAAGCAAATAGATTACTAGGTAGTTTTGGGGTAGCTGAATACGAATATGCCATCAGAACCGACCCCCCAGACTACATGGTGCCCAAAGTCACTGCTAAGGTATATTCTGTTCTAGAGTTTGAAGAGTTTTTGGGCACCAGGTGTACCATGAGTCGGTTCTGATGACGTATTCGTGTTCAGCGACTCCAAAAACCCCCGAGTAACAAAATCTGACCTTTAATATACTGTTTTTGACATGATTATGCACTTTTGAATACATTTTATGCACTGTAAATGCAATAATTATGCATTTCCACCCATTTTTCTATAGTAGACTTTTTCCTGGCATCATCCTGAACACAATGAAAAAAGTTGTAACTTTCTAGGTGCTGTATTTAAAAATAGAGTTATTTTTTCCTAAATGCCCTGGTCTATGAACAAAAATCTTGTTGACAATAATTGCATGAAATATACACACGTTTTGTTTATTTATTGATTAAACGGAACATGCCGTTTACAATTTAATAATTACAATAAAAATAAACAATTCAGATACACTAAAATAAACAAAATCTTAAAATGTACACCATTTTTATTTGTATTGTTACAATTATTGCTTGACTATTTTTTGTTTATTTTTCTACAAAATTTCAAAAAGAAGCTCATTACAATAAATTTTCTCATTCAAAATTATATCCAAGAAGATTTTCTACGTTTCGTAAGGCGGGCCATTCACGCTCTGATTTGTAGTACCTCTAGTGGTACGACGGTGTCTATCTGGAGGCTCTATAAATATCGAGGGGTACATTACACATTCTTTTTCTTTGAACACTCTCTTTCTTTCGCACTATATATAGGAAATAATTTCGTCTTAGTGGTATGATAAGACATGGCCACCTCACGTATCGCAGTCGTCAGTTAAAACACATATTTAAAACCGTCTGGTTTCTTTGTTATTAAAGATATCAGGGAAATTTAAAAAATAAATGGTTCACAAAAGATGGGACTACAACATAGTATTAATGCATAATTACCATTTTACCTTTTCCTCCCTAAAGGGTGTCTCAAACTTTTGTTTCGGTTAAAACACATGTTAAACTACAAAACCGTCTATTTTCTTTGTTTCTAAAGATATCAGGCACATTAAGAAAAAACAAAATGTTCACAAAACATAAGACTATATTACGATTTCGATGTATACTCATTATCGTACCTCGTTCTCCCTACAGGGTGTTTCAAACTTAACATAAGAAAAACATTTCTTTTCCTCCACCCGGTATAAGTACAAAAAAGAAGTTTAAGTAAATCTTTGCACAACTGTGTTAATACTGAAGAAATATCTAAAATAGTAAAAAAAATTAGCGCGATCCGTTAATTAAATCACGAAAAAATCAACTATTAAAATGAGCATAAATTTTCTATATCTCTAACTTATGCCTCGCAGTATATTACGTATGGGATGTCTACAAGTTTCTTTACGCAAACATTCCTAGTTTGCAAATATTTAATAGAAAATAAACTGTCACAAAACTTACCCTTATTAAAATACGATTCTTTATTATCTACTTTTTGTTGGGACCAATCATTTTCCTTTCTGTAAATAAAGACCAGTTTCTTATTAATCTAAAACTATTTTCTGTTGGCATCTTATGCAAATTTACTATTTGAATTGGGAATAAGCCACGATATTAGTTACACATTAAATTTATTTGATGTTTCGACTTCCACTTAGGAACATTTTCATAACGATTTCAGAAGTAGAAGTCGAAACGTCAAATAAAGGACATCGCACACATCTTATGGAAAATATAATGTCACTCAAATTCAATAAAATTTATACGAATAGATTCGTTTTAAATTAACGGTCAAATCTTATCATTGCGCCAACTCTTAATTATGAATAATTACGGCGCAAATTGCAATTAAAGTTTATCGAAATCACATTTTTTGAGTCAGTAAAAGTGTCAGTTACAATTACTATTGCTCTGGGTGCTATTCACAAGAGCTTAAACCCCGCTGGGCCTAAGCGGATTAGTGAAACTAATCCGCTAATTTATGGAGTACCGACAATTTGGGTATTTTAAAATATTTTTTCTCTCTCTAACTTATGTACGTACCCATTTGATTTCAGATTTATTTATATCAATTTCTGCTCTTATTATTGAAAATATAGAGTTGGCGCAATGATAAGATTTTACCGTTAATTTAAAACGAATCTATTCGTATAAATTTTATTGAATTTGAGTGACATTATATTTTCCATAAGATGTGTGCGATGTCCTTTAATTTCTAACTAACATTGTGATTTATTCCCAATTAAAATTGCTACGAGACCGCACTGTAACTAGTATTTTCCTCCGTGTATACAATTTGCTTACAACATCAGCTCCAAACAAAATCTCAATTGGTACATCGCTGAGCAAAGATCCCTAGATTCGCAAATAAATAATAGAAAATTTTTAATGGCACGAAAAATTGCTATTATTAAAAATACACGATACACCCACACACAGCGAATTAAATCCCAGGTCCAGTTTAGAAAAAGTTTTTATTTCTTTCTAAAATAGAATATAACTACAGTGGAACCCCGATAAGTCGGCCCCCGATAACCCGGAAGTCCGGCTAACCCGGACCGATTTTCATCAGATAAACATTTTGATTATCAATATTTTGTATTTTTCAATTTAATTGTGGCTTATTTCCAATCAAAATAGTTAATTATTAGACAAACCTTTCAACAATAAAAATGTATGTAATATAATATTTGAGAGATAATGTGTATGTGTGTAATTTGAACTATACGATATTAAAAATGAGACATAGCACACGCCGCAGAAACAACAGCCACCTGTCTGTAGTATCTATTCCTTTTTATTTCAAACTGTCAGCATTGTTTAGGAAAGACTATTTAAAAAATTCTTTTATAAACAATGGTCTTTAGTATTGTGTGTCTTGTATTGTTCGCTTCCATTTGCTTACGTTTGGGTTTGGTGTTTTTTTTTAGTAATTTTAATGAGTAGGTACTGTGCATATTTATAAATATATTTCATGTTATTTCAATTCTAATGGAGTTCATCTGTAAGTATACCGTATTTTATTAATTTTTACCATATTCTCCGGCTATCTCGGATTTTCGATAACCCGGATCGGTCGCGGTCCCGATTAATCCGAGTTATCGAGGTTCCACTGTACTCTACATCTTAAAAAGTCGTAAAAATTATAAGAGTCGTAAAAATTAATTAGTTCATATCAGCCCTAGACAAATGCTAGAGAAACGAAACTTATGGCATGCTTAATTATGAAACCTCACTCATGTACCCAATTTTTAAAAACACAAATCCTCCGAAGTGAAAACAGGTGGCTGAAAGGTAAGACCTTCGTTGGTGGCTAGAAAGATGAAATGTTGGAGCGTGAATGGTCTAGTAGTACGACTAGAGGTACCACAAAGTAGTACCACTAGAGATACTACAAATCAGAGCGTGAATGGCCCGCCTAAAGCGGGGCATTCATGATCTGATTTGTAGTACCTCTAGTGGTACGACAAAAGAGAGAGAGAGTGATATGTTGGATCTAAAATCAGACCGTAAATGGGTTGTAGTACTACTAGTAATACCACTAGTGGTACGACTAGTGGTACGACTAGTGGTATTACTAAGAAAGTTGGAGCGTGAATGCCGATGTTGGATGTTGGGTTAAAAATTTCCACTACACTGAGAGTCATAAGTTAAGGATATAGAAAATGTATGCTCATTTTCATAGTTGATTTTTTCGTGAACGGATTAATGGATTTCGCTAATTTTTGTCTTTATTATCTTAGATATTTCTTTAGTATTTACACAGTTGTGCAAAAATTTAATTAAACTTCTTTTTTGTACTTATGCCGGGTGGAAGAAAAGTAATGTTTTTCTTATGTTAAGTTTGAAACACCCTGTAGGGAGAACTAGGTACAAATCTGTGTATAGATCGGAATCGTATTGTAGTCTTATGTTTTGTGAACATTTTGTTTTTTGAATCTCCCTGATATCTTTAGCTTTCTAAAGATAAAGAAAATAACAAAGAAAATAGGTGGTTTTACTCCTTAACATGTATTTTTACTGAAAAAACTAAATTAACACTAACAAATAACAGTTAACAAAACTTTAAAAACAGAAAGGCACATAACGTAGACGATTGTCGATCAGGTAAATGGTATGCACAGCACAACATAAGAGAGACGAGATTGTTTAATGGAGGCTCTATGATGTTTTGGGGTGGAATTTCCCTGAAAGTAATACGGATTCGGTGTCTATCTGGAGGCTCTTTAAATATCGAGAGTTACATTACACATATTATTTTTCTTTGAACACTCTTTTTCTTTCGCACTATATATAGGAAATAATGTCGTCTTAGTGGTATGATAAGACATGATCTCCTCACGTACCTATCTCAGTCGTCAGTTAAAACACATATTAAAAAGTAAAACCGTCTAGTTTCTTTGTTATTAAAGATATCAGAAAAATTAAAAAAATAAATGATTCACAAAATATGAGACTACAACATAGTATCGATGCATAACCACCATTTTACCTCTTCCTCCCTAAAGGGTGTCTCAAACTTTTGTTTCGGTTAAAACACAAGTTAAAATACAAAACCGTCTATTTTCTTTGTTTCTAAAGATATCAGGCACATTCAGAAAAAATTTCACCAAACATAAGACTATAATACGATTCCGATGCATACTCATTATTGTACCTTGTCCTCCCTACAGGGTGTTTCAAACTTAACATAAGAAAAACATGTCTTTTCCTCCACCTAGTATAAGTACAAAAAAGAAGTTTGAGTAAATCTTTGCACAACTGTGTTAATATTGTTCGTCCGCTATAACTTTTCCCATGCGTCACGATTCTTTTTCAAACAAATTAAGTCAAAACATAAAGTGAAACGAACGTCGATGTGTATATACGTTTTGTATACTGTATACTATGTATATTATACCACAATACTAAACAATACTAAAGAAATATCTAAAATAGTAAAAAAAATTAGCGGGATCCGTTAATCCGTTCACGAAAAAATCAACTATGAAAATGAGCATAAATTTTCTACATCCCTAACTTATGCCTCGCAGTATATTACGTATGGGATGTCTACAAGTTTCTTTACGCAAACATTTCTAGTTTGCAAATATTTAATAGAAAATAAACTGTCACAAAAATTACCCTTATTAAAATACACGATTATTTATTATCTACTTTTTGTTGGGACCAATCATTTTCCTTTCTGTAAATAAAGACCAGTTTCTTATTAATCTAAAACTATTTTCTTTTGGCATCTTATGCAAATTTACTATTCATTTTTAAATGCAAATCCCAGTCGTTTAGTTTTTTTGAAATAGAATATAACTACCCTACATCTTAAAAAGTCGTAAAAATTACAAGAGTCGTAAAAATTAATTAGTTCATATCAGCCCTAGACAAATATAGAGAAACGAAACTTATGGCATGCTTAATTATGAAACCTCAACTCATGTACCCAATTTTTAAAAACACAAAACCTCCGAATTATATTTTGCATAGACTTTACTCGATACATTTTTTAGTGTACACCACCGTGAAAACAGGTGGCTGAAAGGTAAGACCTTTGTTGGCGGCTAGAAAGATAAAATGTTGGGTGGTGAATGGTGTTGTAGTACGACTAGAGGTACCACCAGTGATGTGGGACATCACTGGGTACCACAAAGTAGTATCACTCTCTCTCTCTCTCTTGTCGTACCACTAGAGGTACTACAAATCAGAGCGTGAATGCCCCGTATAAGATATTGCAAACTGTGGTGATTCATTACCGGTGTTTTGGTTTAAAATTGAGAGTCGTGTTTTTAGTGGGGTATTGACCTTTTAACGAAACCCGCAGATTTTTAAGTAAGTTTAAGTATGTTGAGTGTTGAGTCTTCCAGGCTCTCGTGTACCACCCACATTTTTTTATAATACATAAATATTAGATGAATCAGACCAATATCTTTGATTCTCTGAGATATTCCAGTTTTTTTGTTTTTATTTCGGTGCTACTACATTATGCGGTCTACCCTGAGAATGTGGCCTACCTATGCATATTTATTATAGTGTGCAGTTTACCGATCCGCAATCTGAAAATTCCTGAAGGATTTGAGATGTATAATGAAATGTAAGAAACCTCTTGTACAAAAAATATTTATTCACAAGTACTAACCATCTGAAGGAAAATAAATGTATAATGAAAAAGGACACTAATAATTTACAAAAAAATTCACACCAACGGATTTACAAACAAAAATTAAGAAACAAGTTTATTGTATAACAAGAAATAGATAACATCAAAAAAGAACACTGGGAGAAATTTACCAAAGATATGGAATACGACCTCTATGGATCCCAGAAAAAGGTGTGGAAGATGATAAGGAGACAAAAAACAGAAATGAATGAATTTGTACGGATAGATAACATTACGGAGACACAATGGACTGAGCATTTCACGAAATTATATGGAGAAGGAGAAGAAGAGAACAGAGAAATAAACATTAATGAAACCCACGATACAGTACTAATATCAGAAGAAGAGCTAAAAGAACGAATAAAAAAATTAAAAAATAGAAAAGCACCTGGTCCTGATAAGATAAATAATGAACTGCTAAAATATGGAGGAGGAACACTACTCAAATGGCTCAAAATTATTTGTCGATATAATAAATATCGGAGTAGTACCAGCGAAATGGAAGGAAAGTCTCCTGCTACCGATACTCAAAAAGGGAGACTCGAAAAATCCTGAAAATTATGGAGGCATTAGTCTGATAAACAGCACATTAAAATTGTTGACGGCAGTCATAAAAGATAAAATCGAGGAAAAAGCGAACATGGCAGATGAACAACAAGGTTCCGAAAGAACCGCAGCACAATAGATGCAATTTTTATTATCAGGCAAATAGTAGAAAAGTCTATTGAATATGGAAAACCAGCATACATGTGCTTTGTAGATAGAGAAATAATTCACGAAATAAGAAAACGACATGGATACCACATGGGAGCGCATAAAATCACGATATTATGCTATGCCGATGATGCAGTACTAATTGCTGATAACGAGGATGACCTACAAAGGCAGCTCCACACTTTCAATATCACAGCAAATAAACTTAATATGAGAATATCAGTAGAAAAAACTAAATGTGTAGTGATAAGTAAAGAGCCGCGTAGATGCAAGTTAAAAATAGACGGCAAAATTGTAGAACAAGTAATGAAATTCAATTACCTAGGAGTAGAGATCACTAGTGACAGGAATATAAGAACAGATACCACAACACAAGCAATAAAAGCGGCAAGAGTAAGTGTTTGCCTCCGCGAAACCATATGGAGAAACAAATATCTGACCACGGAAAGCAAAATAAAAATATACAAGACAACAGTAAGATCTATCCTAACATATGCAGCGGAGACAAGGACCGATGCAAGAAAGACGAAACAACAAATCAACAATATCGAAATGAAAGTATGTATTAAGATCAATATCGGGCTATCGGGCATATCATTACTAGACAGTCAAAGCAACAGAAGTATACGAGAACGATGCAAAATTCAAAATATTAACAGGTGGATAAAAACAAAAAAGAAAAACAGGAACGAACATGTAAACCGAATGGAACCGGATAGATTAGCGAACATCTGTAAAAACAACAAGCCGTATAGCAGAAGACCCGTTGGAAGGCCGCCGAAAAGGTGGAAAGACAATGTACAGTCAACAACAACTGAAACAGAATAAGAGGCAGACAAACAGGAGTAATCCTAGTCGCGCAAAGAAGAAGAAGAATAAGTTTATTGCATATTCCTGAAAATGTTTATTACTACTTAGCAATAAACATTTTGCCTACAAATGGTTTGTGCCTTTACTATTGTGTGCAAACACTTCTGAGAAAAGATTATGGAGTTGTTAGGCCGCACAGGTGTACACTGCCGGCAAAAAAATCTTTACAAAGTGAATAAATCGATCAGAGCTTGTTTCCTCTCTCTGTAATCAGAAGTGGACTGAGAATATCCAATGCAAGTCGTTCAAAATTCTCCCCGGAAAGATATTGTGCCATTTTACCATGACTTCTTGTTCTAGCATCTTTTTTACCGATATCTACATAAATCGTATTCCTTACACCAATCCAATCTTGTACATCTCGTCGACAATTGATCAAGTAAAATCTGTCTCGAACTCTGGCAAGTGATTTCATTCTAAAGTACTCTCCAGAAAGGTTGCTATGAAGTTCTTACAACACACTGTGTCATATGTGATTTTGGCAGTACCACTTATGGGTACCTCTACATACTCCACTGGGACTTTCCCACTTCTGGTATAATAGATAGACCATTGGAAAGATACAGAGATTCCCATTGAGCCCAGTACGCCTTTATACTTTCACTATATTTGGTTATATATTTAGCTCTATATATAGACGTATATATTTAGCAAACTATACTAACTAACGTATAATATACCAGGGGTCACCAATTAGTTTCCCTGAGGGTCCGTTTCGAAAACATATGACACTTCCGGGTTCCGGATTTATGCTGCCTGTGTCTGACTGTTCTAATTCGGTTTCTTTGTGGATTCTTGTTAAAAATATATCCCCTATAAACAAATCAGAAGGGTGCTGGGCGAAATTTTTGGGCAGAAATTGTTTAATATTTTTTTTAACAACTTCAAAACATCACCTTTTTTGCCCGCGAAAATATGTTTTTAGCATTTTTGGGTCATCCTAAATAAAAAAGATCTGTCATTTTATTAAAGAGTTTTCAAGCATCGCAAATGCATATTTTCGCATTTTTCAGATTTTAAATCGCTTATAACTCGAAAACTATTTTGAGAAAAATAACAAGAGACCTTTTTAGTTTATAATTTCCCAAAAAAACCTGCCTTCACCCGGCACCCTTCTGATTTGTTTAAAGGGGACATTTTTGAACAGGAATCCGCAAAGAAATCGAGTCAGAAACATTTTTCATACGAAAGTGGCCTCACACATGGACTAATATGGAAAGGAAAACTAATAATATCTGATTGTTTTTTGGTTACTGTATACTTTTCTGTAAGTTTTCCTGGTACAATAAATAAAATATAAATTCATTGTGTATTGTTTTGATGTTATTATTAGTATATTTTGAAAACAGCAGTATTGTAAATTGTTACTGAGAATATTTTAAAAATTAGGAATTTATATTTTGAATGCTAATGAAGTTTGAAGGAAACTGAGGAAACTGAAGACGTATCAGATTGTTTTGTGTTTGATTTAATGTCATGCAAACCAGCAAAGGGAGCGTTCAAGTATTACGTAACGCACCTTGGGGGAGGGGGTCTTGCATAACGTTACGTCGCGTTACATGGGAGGAGGGGGTCAAAAATCTTCAAAAACTGCGTTACGTAATACTTGAACGCCCCCAAATGAAATTTAAGATAGATATGTTGATTATTTAGTTTAAACTTATATAGACGAAAATGCCATATTCTCCCCATATTTGTGGACAGAGGCAAATTCTTTTGTTATTCGTATTACGAATGCTTGCGAATCTTTTCATTCGCATTTTAATTTATCGTTTTGTAATACGCATCCATCCATATATATTTTCTTTTTAAAGAATTTCAGGTAGATACGTATGTTAAAATTTAAAGTTTGCACATTTCAAAACCTATCAAAGATAAACAAGTTAAACAGAAATTGAAAAATATAGTAAATTTATTAATAAGATATCAGTCTAATCAAATGACTAGAATGGATTTTGTAAAGTGTCTGTCTTATTATAGTAAATATTAAATAATAATTTATACGTCTTGCATATTATATATATTATAAACTATTATTATAATGTAAGGAAATGAATGTCTTGTATTCGGATTTCGGATACTTTCATAATAGACATTCTTAAATTAAACCTATATTTTTATTTTATTACCTGAGTGAGTTGGTGAGGAAAATACCCACCGGATTAATAGGAACCTTTAAATTTGGTGAGGAAAATACCTGCCGGATTATATGTTTTTACTGGTTGGTGAGGAATTTACCTCCGCCCGTGTTAGGGCGAGTGTATGGAGCTTAAAGTTCATCCCAATGGGGGGCTGGTTACGCCTATGAGACCCACCATGGGTTGTAGGTAGATTCAATGATAATGATGATGTTTGGTTATTCCCTGATAAACAGGTTTTACTCCACTTTTATGCCATTCTCGTATGACTCATTGACTCTTTAAGACTTTACAGGGAAGTCTGATTCATAAGTCTTCCTGTGTTAACTGTGGTCATCTGAAGACTTACTTCTTCGGCTAAATTCTATTTTTCTTCAAGCTGACTAATAATAATTAATAATTTTGTCCAGGAATTTATATTGTAAGGATATGCTGATGTTCTTTCCCAATATTAGGGACACATATTATATATTTTCCACCAATGCGTCACATCGCAAAAAAACAAATTCGGAAACTACAAAAAATATTCACATCTCAAGGTTATTGCAATCTGCAGCGGTTATTGCCTGATGGCTTTCGTTTGCTAAAACTAGACAAGATCAAGGTCAACATCCAAAACATCATTGTGTTATTCGTTGAACCACCAAATTTTAAGGTCCCATTAACACAAAGCAAAAACGGTATTGTATATTCATAGATTACAGAATAGATGCCAAATTCTGAAAACATTTTAAAACCAGTATGTTTATGTTGATTTACGACATATTCACTGTTAACAGACTTGTCATATTTTTGGCCCATTTATATTTTTATTAACCGTCATATTGACGTTGTCCTAGTAAAATAGTCGGATATTTATGTTTCAGATAATTCAATGCAAAATTGGTTAAAAATATTAATTTTGAGATTATCAACACAATCATTTTATTTCAAGCATATTTATTAAATAAATTTTATAGTATCTACATCTGTATTTCTACATTTTTTATGGATATTTATATTTAGATACACCTACTTCCGTGAACAAGTTTTAATGATAATTTTTGCCTTAAATAAAGAAATCTGATGAAATTTCGTCTTCCTCAAAGTTAATAATATCTATACACTATACCAGTGGTTCTCAATCTTTTTGAGTCATGTACCACAAAATACTTTTTATTATTTTTGGTACCACCTAACTGAAATAGTACCTACCTATCTAGCCAGGTAATCTAATTAACTATATTGGTGGTGATTTTGGCTGTTTTTGCGTTTTGTGTATGTACCACCGCAAATAATGATAATAATATGTACCACCAGTGGTACACCGACCACAGATTGAGAAACCACTATACTGTAATGTCAAACTAGTGACGAATCATTTAAAAATTCTTTAAAATTTTGTTGTTTCAAATGTTTCAGTAATTTCAATAAACTAATAATGTTCATATGTCTACATAATCTGTTCAGGTATGAAATATTATAATGAAGAAGCACCACAGTTTCTTAGAAGGGATTAAAATTTCCAATCAACGTAAGTAGTGTTCGCGCAGTACAAATCGAACGTATTCAGAGTAAGTTCGGGATTAGTTTCCAATGCGCAGGCGTCAACGTAAACGTATCCTGGCCATGCTCAGGATTTTTCGCTCCGCGAACAATTTTCGGATTCGTAATGTAATGACGGGTTGCATACATTAAGGTTAGAGAAGGAAGCCTTTTGTTGTCTCTTTCTTATTTCGAAATAAATGTCAAAAAAATGCAAATGTAACAAATTTGTATATTTGTATGTCAACAAAGAGAAAGAGAATAAAAGCAACAGGCGAACAGGCAAAGGATTAACTTTCTATTCAATAATTCAATGCCTTTTCTTTGAAGTTAGAAATTTGATTAGCGTCTTTCTTTATTATTTCGACAATATAATGTGGTTACTTCTACGGCGAAATCCGGCTTACATTTTTGTAGAGAGTAAAAGATTGTTGATATTTAGATATAAAAATTACCTTTAACTTCCTGGGGGTTGAACATTATCTGAAGGAAGAAATAATTTAGTAAAGCAATCATTTCCAATTTTGATATGTATGTATTGAATTTGATGGGTTGTGGCATTGTGTTGTGGTTTATTACACCACAAAAGTAATGAAATATAACTAGACACAAGAAATAGTTTCAGAATAAGTTTGATGTGTTGTTTATGTTTCATTATATTCAATAAGAGACTAATTTAACTCATAAATTAAACTGAAAAATAAACCACAAGAATTATGTAGGTACTTATAAGCTCATTTAGATAGAATTAAGAAATTAAGTAAAAACAGAGTACAATTATTGATGGTAATACATACTACCGTAATAGATAATTATCGAATAGCGAATGAAAATAATACTAGAAAAGGTAAGTACCTACTTATTTATAAACATACGAAATGGAAAACATTGACAAAACAACTAAAAAAGCTTTAATATAAAAAATATTAAAATTTGTTTGAAGAATATTTAAATGATACAACACTTTACATCATTTCAAAACTTTAAAAACCAGAATCTACATCTACAAGTTGTTTAACAAAACAATCTTTTAGGTTAAGAATTGGAAGGAGTAAGAACAGAATGTCAAGAAATTCTTCCCAAATATTTTGTGCTCCTGTGCGAACTTAAAATCCGAAACAAAATCCTCGAACGTCGAGAGCGTATCCCGGACACGTTCAGGATCTTTTTTCTGTACTGCGCGAACACCGAATTAAAAATCCGGAGGGTGTTCAGAGGGAAAGATTTCGACTCCGCGAACGCCCAATTTTGTAATGCGCAGGCGTTCTCCCTCTGGGTATACCCAGGATGAACTGCGCGATCAAAGCTATAAAATTTCTCTATTTCTATTTTCCAAGTATTTAGTAGAACATTCAGTTAGGAAATGAAAACCAGAATTAATGAATGGCTTCTCTGCTTTGGGAGTGAAGGTAGTGACCAAAGTATGTATATAGAGGTTCCCTCTTTATACTGTGGCTTCACTAACAAAATCATCAATGACGTCAGTGTTTTTACTCTTTTAAAAAAGAGGGGTCAGTGAAATTGGCCTTAATGGAAGTCTAATTCCCTTAGAATTTTCCAAGTCGTATCCATTTTATTTCAGAAATATTTCTTTCACAGTACCCAAAAATTTATCTTTTTCTTCTTCTTATATTAGGTCGCTTGACCTGTTAGTTCTTAACCGATTTTGAGTTGTATTCGTAGCTGTGATGTTGATTGCCAGCTATCTCGTCAGCTTTTAAAGAGTTTACCAATTGGTCTCTTAACTGTTGGCTTTGAATCTCTGGCTATACAGGCTATTCTCTTGCTGTCCATGCTGATTCCACTCTCGTCTTCTCTGTCTTCCCCACCGTATTGTCTTGTATGTTACAAAGATCTCTTATTCCGTTGTTCGGTATTCTGTCTCTCAGTGTTTTCCCAGTTATTGACCTCAACGTTCACATTTCTGATGTTCGCAGTATCCTCTTGTTTTCTGCTGTGTCACATCTTGTTTCTATCGCGTACGTCATGATCGGTCTTACACATGTTTTGTATATGCGTACATTCCCTTCCAGCCTCATATCTTTATTTAAAAAAAAAGGTAATCCTTTTTAAAAGGGACACGCGCCAACTCGTAACTCTTAATGACAAACTTTTTTAAATCAAAATGTACACCGGCCAATTCGTAACCTTTATACTACCTGACCAACTCGCAACTTTATACAGGTGAATTCGAAACTATTGTTTAATTCTAATATCCCAGGTAGGTGTTAGGTTAAAAGGTAAGAAATAAATTTAAACAGTAACGGATTAAGCCAACACGGGGACACGGGGCATATAGCATATTATTATGTAAGCGAATGGTTCTTGGTTTGCTTAAAAACATGTTGTGTATTATATGTACCTATAAAAAATAACAAAAATTGAAATCTCTTTTGATTGAAACAATATTATATGTATAGACCAGGGCGGATCTGTAAAAAAACGTCTATTTGTGGATGTGCGAGGTGACATTCGGATTTTTGCAGATAAAGTTAGGTGACAACTTCAATAATAATAATTGACTTATGCTCCTTCTCAAATATGCCCGGAACATTAATAAAAAAATTAAAATATTTAAAAATTTCAAAAAACATTAATTTTTTTCTACATTTTTTGCTTATAACTTTAAAACGATTCATTTTGGAGCAAAGTCGTAGGGAATTAAAATAAAGATAATTGAATTTTTTATGATATACGACTAGTTAAAAATGTTTTAAATTATTACCCTTTCTGAAAAATAGCAATAAATACAAAATAAGGGGGCAAAATAGGCCTCTTTTTATTCAGTGTTTTTCAACAACTTTGCTTGCACTTAGAACCTTCGTAATTCGCATAGAAAATCCTTATAACATACTTAAATCGTCCACCAAATTTCATTAAAATCGACCTGATAGATTTTGCATAATAATTTTGCAATCTAAATTTTTTTTAAAAAGTTTAAATTTTTTAAATCCTTTCTGAACAGAAAGTAGACCATTTAGAAGTTTGCTAATTTTTTCACATATAAAGAGGCCCTCTACCTATCCAATACACTTTACAGAATTAAAATCGGATTATCTAAGCGGCCTCCGCACTGTTTTAAAGTTATAAACAATTTTTTGGCTTATAAACACATACAGTGAGGACGTTTGAGTTGGAATAAATTCATTTTCTCGAGAATGGGCGTCTCTGGAGATAAATCCTGAAATAGGTCGATTTTTATTTTTAAATTCTAAATTTTTGGTATACATATCATACTAGTGACGTCATCCATCTGGGCGTGATGACGCAATCGATGATTTTTTTAAATGAGAATAGGGGCCGTATGATAGCAGGTCGTATGATTCCTTCGGTATAACAGGTTGCCTTGCAACCAGATGCAGAACAGTACCATAAATGTTTTCCACTTTTTAGCACTTCCTTTAATTGCAATTTAAAATTATTTACCACCAATAACTTACACACACGTGCACTCATTACGAAATCTGTTATCTGTTACAAGAATTTCAGTCATTTTCACAAAATTTCTTTGGATTTTCTCTAGTAACTCTTCCAAAAGACAATACATAAATGATGAATACCTTTTACACCACCTTCAAAGAGAGTAATTTTTACAGGTACATACCTGGAATACCGGTATTAAATTATCAACATTACTTAAAAATGAAAGTTACTAATTCACCGGTAGTTAGTGGGTTATCGAAGAATTACCTGCGCGCCGGAGTTACGAGTTGGCCTGTAATTAGGATGGGGGATTAAAATAGTTACGAATTCACCGAGACCCTTTAAAATGTATATATTTAAAATCCCTAAAAAGGATTTTAAATAATACCTTTTATAAAGGATTTACTATTTTTTGTATTACATGGTATACAGCCAACTACAGGAAAACTTTTTCCTTGTGGATTTTTATATCTTTATTTCTCCAGATGACATCCCTCAGATCCCTGACACGTAATTGGCTTTATTTGCTTGCTTTCGGACGCTATCTTTAACATCTCCATAACTGCATATTTCGACTTCCAGATATTCGAATCTCTAGACTTGTTCAATTAGTTCGTTGTTAATTATTATTTTGCATCTTATGGGTTCCCTTGACACTACCAGGGATTTGGTCTTAGCTGTTGATATTTTCATGCTGTAGTTCTTCGCCACTGTATTGAAAGTCTGTGCCATTCGCTGTAGGTTATGTATGTGCCTCGTTATCGGAGATTAAGATTGCGTCGTCAGCATAACAGAGGATTTTTATTTGTTTTTCTGCCATCTTATATCCGCGTCCTGTACTTTTAATGTATTTTATGATTTTGTCCATTACTAAATTAAAAAGAAATGGGCTCAAGCTATCCCCTTGTCGGATTCCCGAGTTGATTTCTTCTTCCGATGTTAGTTCATTCTCGACTTCTATCCTGGTTTTGTTCTGCGTATTAATGTCTTTAATTATCCTTATCATCTTGTTGGTTGTAAGCAACCTACCCCGGTAAAAACTAAAATGCTCATAGAACCGATCCAGTGGCGGATCCAGCAGGATCCAACATCGTCAAGAGGGGGGGCCGATTGGCTAAAAAATGGCTGAAAAATGAATGAATAAATGAATGTTTTTATAATCTTTATACAGGGTGCGCCAAACCTCTGGTTTTCTTTGATTACGGCTAAACTACGAGATATACAAAAAATGTTTATAACAAAACTAATGTGTATCAAAGAGGTCTATAATTTAAAATTATTTTCAATTATACAGGGTGAGTCAGAACGACGGTATGAACCAAAGTTGTATTTTTTTAAATGGAACACCCTATATATTAAATCATTTTTGAATATATTATTTAAAAATATGAAAAATTTGTGTAAGGTCTTATAGGCCTAAAGTTAATAATTTTCGAAATATTTACATTTTTATTGAGAAAAATGGTAATATTTATAGGGTTGTGGATTATTTAGGTTTCCAAGGAAATAAAAATTTAGGTGATAGGTCAAAGTTTTTAAAATATAGTGTTATTTTTAAATAATTTAATATTTTTTACTTTTAGCCATAAAATATACAGTGTGATCACTATTTGCAAACACAAAATTTTCTAATTTTTTTTTAAATGGGACACCCTGTATATTAGTTTTGTAGTAAATATTACAACCTTTCTTTTGGTATAAGGTTGTATGTACCTAGCATGTTTCGTTTTGTAGATATTTAAAAAAACTATAGATTTTACGTTTTTGCGGATTTTTTATTTAAAAATTTTTTTGCAAAAAAAATAATTATAATCTGGTTTTAGAAACATACACTAAAATATAAAATATGAAAATAAAAACGTAATTAAAGATTAAAATAAATCGTATGCTAGTACAATTCAATTGAATTTAATAACTTTAAATTATTTTACAAAAAATTTTTACCATATTAATGAATGCATAAATTAGTTACTAAATTAAATAAACAACCAAATTTTAAAACAACCGTAGTAATTCTTCTACCGCAGCAACTTTCCTGTACCAAATTAATTGTTAGTTATATTGTATTTACGAGTAAGATCAGTTAATAACTTTTTAATTTACCTACATCTTGAGAACGTATAAAGTATGCTTTGAAACAAATGAACGTTATGGAAGTATATTAAGAAGTAAATAGTATCTATGTACCTACTCGTGTCACAAAAGCTGGTAATAATTTCTAATGGTTTCGCCCAAAACAAATGTCATATCCAAAAAATTTTCGGTTAAAAAATTAAAATTTAAAATATAAAAAATTGTTACAAAAATTTCAACTACAAAAGTATTACCAGCTTTTGTGACACCAGTAAATACTATTTATATTAATAAATAATTTGGCTGATACATTTAACATTCAGCTGTTTTAAAGCATACTTTATAATAATTTTTATATTCTCAAGATGTATGATGTATGTAAGTAGATTTAAAAGGTAAATTAAAAGTTTAACCAAATACAATTTAACTAACAATTAATTTGGTACAGGAAAGTTGCTGTAGTAGAAAAATTACTACGGTTGATTTAAAATTTGGTTGTTTATTTAATTTAGTAACTAATTTATGCATTCATTAAAATGGTAAAATATTTTTTGTAAAATAATTTAAAGTTATTAAATTCAATTGAATTGTACTAGCATACGATTTATTTTAATCTTTAATTACGTTTTTATTTTCATATTTTATATTTTAGTGTATGTTTCTAAAACCAGATTATAATTATTTTTTTTGCAAAAAAAATTTTAAATAAAAAATCCGCAAAAACGTAAAATCTATAGTTTTTTTAAAATATCTACAAAACAAAACATGCTAGGTACATACAACCTTATACCAAAAGAAAGGTAATATTTACTACAAAATGCAAAACTAATATACAGGGTGTCCCATTTAAAAAAAATGAGAAAATTTTGTATTTGCAAATAGTGATCACACTGTATATTTTATGGCTAAAAGTAAAAAATATTAAATTATTTAAAAATAACACTATATTTTAAAAATTTTGACCTATCACTTAAATTTTTATTTCTTTGGAAACATAAATATTACCATTTTTTTCAATAGCCTTCGATAGCTCCGGGATCCTAAACTCTCAGCAATTTGGTTTTACTACAGGTAAGTCTGCTGAACTGAGTTTGTTGACCTATGTTGATTTTCTGTCTGAAGCCTTGGAGGAGGGACTTCAAGTTGATTCAATTTATACTGACTTTTCCAAGGCCTTTGACAGAGTAAATCATGAACTCCTGATTCAAAAGCTTAGCTCCTATGGCATAAGTGGACCTTTGTTGCAGTGGTTACAGAGTTATTTAACCGAAAGATTTCAACAAGTTCGAGTAAACCACTTTTACTCACAAACCTTTCCAGTTAAGTCAGGTGTACCACAGGGGTCCCATTTGGGTCCATTACTCTTTAATATATTTATTAATGATATTACCAACTGTTTTCACGATTGTAACGCCTTGCTATTTGCTGATGACTTGAAGTGCTTTAAAGTTATAAAAAATCATTATGATGCTGCCATATTGCAATCAGAACTGAATAACCTCTCTGCATGGTGTTCACTTAACGGTATGAACCTTAATTCAATCAAATGTCATGTAATTAACTTTAACCGTACTCACCACCCAATATTATCAAACTATTACATTGATGGCCAATTGCTCAACACTGTTAATAGAATCAAGGACTTGGGGATTACACTGGAAAACTCTCTTTGTTTCAATACTCACATCATCAATGTCATTCAAACATCTATGAAAATGCTGGGTTTTGTAAAAAGAACAACTCGTGATTTTACAAACATATCCAGTATTAGAGTTCTTTACTTCTCTTTGGTCAGGTCTCACCTTGAGTATTGTTCTTCAGTGTGGTCCCCACACTACTTGGTCTACATTAGGAAACTTGAACAAGTCCAAAATAGTTTCTTCCGTTACATTGCTTTTAAGCTTCATACCTATCAAGATTACGCTGTATGGCAGCATCAACTGCAGGTCCCTTCTCTTGCAAGCAGGAGAAAACAAAGGGACCTTTTGCTATTATTCAAGATCTTAAATGGTATATGCAGTTGTTCTCAACTACTTAATAAGATCGCACTGTTTGTACCACCTCGCACCACTAGACAAGTGCGAACATTTTATGTACCATTCCACAGGTTTAATTATTCACTTTTTTCATTCGTACCCAGAGTCTTGAATTTAGCAAACTCCCTTTGCAATTTACAACTGTTCGACAACTCCATCAGTCGTTTTAAAAGAAATTTAGATGGGATCAATATTTGAGTGAAGCGTCTGTAATTTGTTGACTTGGTTTTGTAATTTGTTAACTTGGTTTTATGATATTATTTCATAGTACATATTTACTTCTAATATTATATTTATATTTCTGTATGTCTGTTTTTTATATTATATTATGTTATTGTTTTTTTTCTGTACACTATGTATTTTTGTAGAATTGGGCTTGCCCGTAAAATAAAATAAAATAAAAAAAAAATGTAAATATTTCAAAAATTATTAACTTTAGGCCTATAAGACCTTATACAAATTTTTCATATTTTTAAATAATATATTCAAAAATGATTTAATATACAGGGTGTTCCATTTAAAAAAATACAACTTTAGTTCATACCGTCGTTCTGACTCACCCTGTATAATCAAAAATAATTTTAGGATATAGACCTCTTTGATACACATTAGTTTTGTTATAAACATTTTTTGTATATCTCATAGTTTAGCCGTAATCAAAGAAAACCAGAGGTTTGGCGCACCCATAACTTGGTTTGAGAGAAGGGGCTCGATCGCCCCCCATCGCTCTTCCCTGGATCCGCCACTGAACCGATCACCAAGCCACAGTAAAGAGGGACCAAGCCTCGAGACACCAAAGAGAAACATTTCAGAAATCTATCTAAAAGCGAGAGTTTCTTTGTAATGACACGTTTTTATCTTTGTTGTCACATTTTAGTCCTTTTCGTGATATGCGTCTACTAATAATTAATGTTGAATATTGGTAGTTCAAGGAGAACACTGTTGTTTATAAATAATTCAGCCAATTTTCTGCGTCAATATTAAGTATTTTATGAGACATTTATCAATACCGATTGCGCTGCACTTCACTTGGAGTTAAAATGAGAGTTTCCAATATATCGGATATTATCTAACTTGACCTAGATCTCGTTATTGTTCTTTCGCCTTTCAGTTATATTTACCTACAGTTCAGGTTCATACGAATTTAGCTGTCAGAAGTAGTTATTTATATACCTTCGCATAATCGTTAAATTGTAATACTTTAGTGTTGAATCATAGCTCGAATATTTAATTGGCAATTGCAAGAATAATATTTCTGAATTTTAGTAATAAAGATAAAGACTAAGGTTTTACTGCCATTCGTTTTCTAGTAATATTTGAAATTAGAAACCTGATCTGACTTTGTACCAGCAGGAGTATTATTTTGCATAAGAATACTCTTCAGTTTTCATTCTGAACAAATGCTTCTTGTACCTATACTTCTTCTTCGTCTTTTACTTCTTGGAGATCTTTCGATCTGTTTAATTCTGAAGCTGCCTCTGGTTAATTTCCTGGGAGGTAGATTGCCAACTATCCCTCCATCTTTTAGGTGGTCTTCCGGGGGGATCTTTAACCGGGCGGGTTGTTTTTTAGGGCAGTTTTTGGAAGTCTATTCTCATCCATTAGTCTTACATGGTTGTACCACATCCTCTTGCGTTGCCTTTCCCATCTTACAATATCTTGAATTTTGCATTGCTCTCTAATGTCTGTATTTCTCACTCTGTCTCTTTTTGTTGTCCCCACTATTGTTCTTAGGGTTTTCATTTCGGCAACTCTTAGCATTTGTTTCGTTTTGTTGGTGTCTTCGCGCACTTCTAAGCCACATGTCATGATCAGTCGTATGCAAGTCTTGTAGATTCTAGTTTTACTATCTGTGCGTATATACGGATTTGACTAGACTATCTACCAAACATCCTGACAATGCAGATGCTTTGTTGATCTGACTCCTCAGATCCTTTACTGGGTCGTGGGTGCTTGATATATCTATGCCCAGATATCTGAATTGCATCACCTGTTCTATGGGGTTGTTCTCAGCCACTAACTTACACCTGAGCGGATCTTTTGCTATTGTCATACATTTAGTTTTGTTTATAGAAATGTTCATACATATTTAATTGGCGACTATTTGAAAGAGCTGTCTCTGAAGATCATCTTCTGATTCGGCAATAATTGCTGCATCATCTGCATAACACACAAAACCAATTCTTTTGTTGCCCATTCTATATCCGAGATTAAGATATGTTACTTTGTTTATAATTTTGCCCATGAGTAGCTTAAACAAGGGGCTTAAACTGTCTCCTTGTCTAATTCCTCCCGATGTTGGAATATTTTAAGTGAATTGGTTTCCTACTCTAACTTTGGTTACGTTGTTGTTATTTAGGTTATGAACTATCTTTGTTATGCTGGTCGGTGTTTTGTTTTCTATTAATATATGTATTTAGAATGTCTCCCAGGCGAACTCTATCAAACGCCTTCGTCAGATCAATAAAGCAAATATACGCTGTCATGCCGAACTCTAGAGCTTTTTCTTTTATTTGTTTTATTATAAATACTGCGTCTGTTATAGACCGCCCCTTTGTGAAACCTTGTTGTTCTTCAGCATTAGTGATTTGCTTTTCCATTTTGTCCTTAAGAATACACGTGAAAAGTTTCATCGTTGTATTTAAGAGGCTTATTATTCCTCTGTAGTTTTGTGGGCAGGTTTTTTGTCCTTTTTTTTTTAAATATGGAGATTGTGATGCTCTTAGCCATACCTCTGGTGTTTCTGTTTCGTTTAAGATTCTTGTATACATGTTTGGTAAATTCCAATATGAGATTGCTACTGGCTTATAGGCCTGGATCCCGCATACCAAAAAAGTTTATTAACAGCAAGCTGAAAATTTGTTAACAGCTTAACAGTGTCTAGTCAGACAAATTTTGATGTATGGGAACACTGAAACAGGGGAAGTTTTAATTGTAGAACGTGATTTTAATTGTGGAAAGTGTCATCCTGACAAGTTTATGTTTGTGTAAACTAGCAGGTTGTTTTTAAGTTTATGCAATAGCAAACTTTATATAATATATGAAAAAATGTTTTTCCGGCAGATATTTTGGGCATTTTTTGTCCGACACGTGGAACATGTCAAATGACAGGAATTATGTTATTGGTAAATAGCAGTCTGATTTATGCATGAGAGTTTAATGAAAGGGTAACAACTGAATTGGAAGTCTGTCCGACAAAATACATGGGACGTTTTCATAGTCTGACGTGCGAAACGTATAACCTGTTCCACAATTAAAACTTCCCCTGTTCCAGTGGTCCCGTGCATCAAAGTTTGTCCGACTAGACACCGTTAAGCTTTTAACAAAATTTCAGCTTGCTATTAATAAACTTTTTTGATACGCGGGATCCAGGCCTATTATCATCATCAACATATTTATTTTCCAGTAGGTACCTAGACCTACTAATTTTCAACAATCTCAGGTTTAATAGTGAAAAATATGTTGTCTTATGGATCAGGTCATTTTAGTCTATTAGTATATTTAGTAGAAAAACTGTTTATTGTCTGCAAAAGTTAGATAAATAAATTCTAAACCTACAAAAGAAAAAATGAATTCTTTAAATTATTTCAAATAATATGAAAAGTGTTATTTTATAGGTATCACTAAGAGCAAGGACATTATAGACAAGTAAAGAAAAAGAAACAAAAATCTATAAATGAATCGTTTATTGTTGAAAGGGGGTAAGCGCCATTTTCTACTTTTCGAGACATAGTAACAAACTCTTCTCTCCTTCTGTATCCGTGTCATTTGGTGTTAAATACAGTTTTGCAGTATAAACTACATCCATGCAACTCATCAATGTTTGCTTCCTTTCAATACCAAATGATGCGGATATAGAAAGAGGGAAGGGTTTTTACTATAACTCGAAAAGTAGAAAATGGCGCTTACACCCTTTTAACAAATAACGATTCAAAAACAGGTTTGTGAAGATTCTAAAAGATATATGAGGGATAGTTGATGACAAATCCTTGAAGACATACAGCTGATTTTGCTTTATTTTTTTAAAAATCGTAAGTGAAAAAATCATTTTTTGTCTATAAAATGTTTCTTGTACATTTTACAGAAAAATGGTTGAAGTATAAGTTGTAGTACTTACTTCTTAAAAAGTTCTTTAATTTCAGAGTTTCTAATTTAAAATAGATAAACAATAGTTGTTGATCTATTTTATCAATGTCAATAATAATTGTTTATCAATGTCAATTATTTACAGAGATAAATTCCAAAAAACCCTTATTTTTAAATAAAATATAACTTCTATTAATATGTATATTATGCATAAATAAGTATTCTATAACACCAATAGTCTAACATTCTGTTTTTCCTTTCTAGGATAAGCACGATGGTGCAATAGAAATTGTTGAGACAATCAGGTGAGTTAAATATAAATTTAATTTTGCTTTTGTTTGTTTTTATCACAGGACGCTATTCTTGATTAACATTATTTGAATTCTTTTATTTTATTCGACAAAGTTAAAATAAATTCCAATGATTAGACCAAAATCTCAAGAAATAGATCCTTTAAAAGCGTTTTGGACTTTCTTGAACATTCTGGCGTAATTACTGACAAGTGATTTCCATATGATAAAATATATGAATTTTAAAGTGGGAAATTTAAAGATATGACATAACTCTTAAATAAGCTAAAAATATTAAACAATAAAACAAAATGTATAAGCAAGCACTAAATACTTTTCTAAAAGACCTAGAAAGAAGATTCTCAGTTTATACCAGGTAAATAAGGCAAAAATATACCATGCTCGGGACACTTGAGCAGCCAGGTTGCAAATGGGTTTTTTGGGTACTATATACCTAATACATTATAAATACAAAAATGCCCGTCACAGTTTGGACGAGAAATTTAGTTATTAACAAATAAAATAAGGGTCAAAAATGAAAGTTTTTTCGTTCGGTCAAAAAATCGCTACAGGTAAAAATAGGGTAATTAAATGTCTTATTTATAATATTTTTCTTTTAGTAGATGAGCCAAGGTTTAAAATAGCGTTTTTTGAATTTTGGTCCAATTATTTGTTGCTTCGGATATTGCAAAATAAAACTAAAATTTCGAAAATAAAAAATTTGCTATAACTTTTGCGAAGATGAATTTAGGACTTTCATATTGCATGAAAAGTTGAGTCAAACAGTCCATACAATGCACAAAAAATTTTAAGACGATGCGTCAATTAGTTTAAATTTTATTAAATTTGTTTATCCCAAAGCGCTTTTTTTCGCAATGTTATTGTTCAGAAAATAATAATGATACAGCAATTCTGTGAAAACAACATGAAAGAAGAATAGTCATATTTTCAACGCATTTAAAAAATCATTAAAAAGTCATTTTTCTCACTCAGAAAACATCTTACTAAAATAGTCATTTTTGGCTTACAAACAATTTGAATAACTTTGTTAATATTCACTGTAGGCTAAAACTACAATGGAATTTGAAAAACTGGTATTTTTATATGAATTTTCAAAGAAAAAGTTTTGGCCTAGGTTAATTACGGTCAAAGTTAGCCACTTTTTTTATTTAATTGACTGCTACTTTGTTTATAACAATTAAGCAACCTAACTAGAGCCATTTTGAAGTTGAAGATATATAGGTTATGTGTAAAAGTTTGAGTAAACTTTGAACCTCAACAGAGTGGTTAATAAAGCTTTAAAAATGGCGTCCGAACGGAATTAATTTGTGGTCGGTGGAGGGGAATTACTAAAATACATGCACTCAAAATATGAAACTGATTCTGCAAACATATGCTGCGACTAATATAGCTGGAACTTGTTGATGGATTTTGATCATAATTTTTTTTAATTTGTATGTACTCGTAGTCTTTAGAGTACGTTATGTACACACAACCCCACCTAACATTACAAAATGTTAGGGGGAAGTTCCCTTATCACTCAATGATATGAAAAATAGATTACGACTGATTCTAAGACCTACCGAATATACATATATAATTTCATAAAAATCGGTCAAGCGGTCTCGGAGGAGTATGGAAACTAACACTGTGACAGGAGAATTTTATAGATGTAAATATATAGATGGCTATTAAAAAATAGGGGTTGGTGATAGAAGAGTGAAAATTAAGGGTTGTATGTATTTTTTAATTCTACATCATATAAAAGTAAGGTTGATAATTTTGTCCAAAAAAATATGTCAGGGGGGCAACCCCCCTTATAACTTATGGATATAAAAAATAGATTAAAACCTCTTCAACGTCCTACAGGATAAACGTGTAAAATTTTATAAAAATGGGCCAAGCCGTTTCGGAGTAGTATGGTAACTAACACTGTTACAGGAGAATTTGATGTATATAGAAGTAACTGCGAATTAAATAATAAAAGTGGCTAACTTTGAACCTAATTAACCTAGGCAAAAAGTTTTTTTCTGAAAATTCGTATAAAAATAGCAGCTTTTGAAATCCTAAAGTAGATTTACTATATAGTCAATATTAACAAAATTATTCGAACTGTTTAGAAGCCAAAAATTATTCTATTTTACTTAACTTTTTTCGGAGTGATAAAAACGACTTTTTAATGATTTTTTTCAATACTTTAAAAATACAACTATTATTCTTGCATGTGGTTTCCACGGAATTGCTATTATTATTGTCTGAACAATAACATTGCGAAAAAAAGCTCTTTGCGATAAACAAATTGAATAAAATTTAAACTAATTGACGAATCGTCTTAAAATTTTTTGTGCATTATATGGAATGTTTACTCGTGTTGAGCTGCCCCCCCCCCTACTTGCAAAAATTAAAAAACAAATAGCCCTGATTTATGAGCTATTTATGAGCTCTCATATTCCACAAATTAAAAATTTTGAGCTCGTTCCACTGAACAGGAATTTAATATTTTAGTGGGGAGGGGGGGCTGTGTCAGCCCTCCCCACTACTTAAAAATAGGAATATTGAATCGATTTTTCCGCCAGAATTACGAGCTATTTATGAGCTCTTGAAATTATATAGTTTCGATTTTTGAGCTCATCCCCTTCACCCCCAAACAACCCTTTAATTGATTTAACTTAAGAGAAAAATGCTGAGGAAACTTAAAATATATCGTATTGCGGATATAATTCCTATAGCTTATATTTTATATTCTAAGAATAAACTATTAAATCACGTGCATTTCGATTATTGAGCTACAACCCCTTCGCAAGAAAACTACCCCATCTTCCCGGCTTAAGAGAGAGTTGAACTTAAAATGCATTAAATTAATTATTTAGCGACTACATATCATTTAACAATTTATGAGATCACAAATTACGCGCATTTAGAACAGTAAATTGCAATTTATTTTGTATAGTGCAGTCACTGAAGGTAAAAATTAACGATTACCTTCAATTTCGGTGAACCTTCATCGATTTTCACGAAAATTGGTCAGTGATTAGAGGTTACCTCAAGAAACAAAGGTGACATGGTGCCACCTTGCGCCTTTACCCTGAGGGTGGATACCGTCCCTTCTCGGGCGTGAAAATTATTTTATAAAAAATAACTGCACAAATCAATAAAAGGACAAATTATAAGCTACATTTGTTATATAAAGTTATTAGAATAAGTCAATACTTTTTAAGTTATTAAAGATCAAATATTTTAATTATTCGTGAAAAAATGCGTGTTTTGAAGCGGTTTTTCGTAAATCACTGAAAAACTGTAAGTTTTTACAAAAAAGTTAATAGTAGTTTAATTCGTATAGCTTATATTCTAAGAATAAACTCTTAAATCACGCGCATTTCGACTATTGAGTTACAACCCCTTCGCAAGAAAACCATCCCATATTCCCGGCTTAAGAGAGAGAGTTGTACTTAAAATAATTTAAATTAATTATTTGGCGACTACATATCGTTTAATAATTTATGAGCTCGCAAAATATACGCATCTCAATTATTGAATTGCAATTTTCTTTCTATAGTGCAGTCACTGAAGTAAAAATCAACTATGACCTTCGATTTCGGTTAATATCCATTAATTTTCACGAAAATTGCTGAGCGGATAGAGGATACCTCAAGAAACAAAATTAACAATAACAACCAGCGGTTTTAGCCTGGGGTATATGTCACCCCTTCTCGGGGGTTAAAATTACTTTATTAAAAGTAACCCCACAAATGAGAGGGACAAATTCTAAGCAAAATTTGTTAATGCATGCGACTTTTCATAAATATCTCAAAAACTGTAAGTTTTTACAAAAAAGTTTTAATCGCTAAAATTGAAGCTAATAAAAAATATAATAAATTGCTTACTTAAAAATAATGTTAATTTAAAGTAAGTTATTGGTAATTAAATGTATATTTTTTCTGCCACTATTCAAATCTAAGGATTCAAGCTTAAATAACGGGAAAGAGATGCATTTTATGTAACACTAAATACTTGTCAAAATACTTAGAAATACCTATCAAATGAGCTCCAGAAAAAGTTGATGGCATCAAAATATATACTCGAAACATTTTTCCAAAAAAAATGAATTTTTTTTAACAACTCTGTTAATTTTTATAACATCAGGAACAGGAAAAGACAAGTAAAATCTGTGCTAATAAAAAACACTCAAATTTCGTTATCTATCATTTTTTACGTGTATCGAGTAATGTTGGAGTTATTATTTTAAATATGATTTAAAAAAATCAAAATTTTTCAAATTTTCGTAAATCATTTGCTTTTGATAATAACTCCAACTCCCTTTCTTGCGAAGGGGTTGTAGCTCAATAGTCGAAATGTGCGTGATTTAAGAGTTTATTCTTAGAATATAAGCTATACGAATTAAACTACTATTAACTTTTTTGTAAAAATTTACAGTTTTTCAGTGATTTACGAAAAACCGCTTCAAAACATGCATTTTTTCACGAATAATTAAAATCTTTGATCTTTAATAACTTAAAAAGCATTGCCTTATTTTAATAACTTTATATAACAAATGTTGCTTATAATTTGTCCTTTTATTGATTTGTACAGTTATTTTTTATAAAATAATTTTCACCCCCGAGAAGGGACGGTATCCACCCTCAGGCCGATGCCGCAGTGCAGGAAGTTTGCTAGGATGGTGGATGGTAGATACCCGCCTGGCGACCATCCAGCTACTTATACCACGAATAATACAACGACGGTAGCCGCAGTGGCCTCCCACTACCATCTACCCACCCGGTGGTCCGCCAGGCGTCTATCCACCCATATCAGTCGTGTTTGATAATCCATCCGGGTAGCCTTGCTATGGACGAAAGCGTAATAAGTGCTGTGTATAAAATAAGGGCAATTTAGGACCCAGCAGACCCACTATGTGACGAAACATGGCTTAAAATATCTGTTTTATTTATTCTTTGCATTTGCATTAAAAAATCCAATATTCAGGTGAATTTAAAAAGCAATTTTTGCCTTTAAGTCGATTTTTCTCCATTTTCTGAAAAGTTTCGTGAGTGAGTTTTACTTTAATATGACGATATGCTAAAAAACAAACCAAATGTAACGTAACAAATGAAACAAACGATTCCTCAGCAGTCAGTTGGATACTGACTTCTGACTTCATTTCACTCTTTCACTGCGTCCAGGATGCAGCGACCCTCCACCATCCACCTTTAAAATCCACCCTCCAAGCCACCATCTAGCCTCCTGCAGTGCGGCATCGGCTTCAGGGTAAAGGCGCAAGGTGGCACCATGTCACCTTTGTTTTTCGAGGTATCCTCTAACCACTGACCAATTTTCGTGAAAATCGTTGAAGGTTCACCGAACTTGAAGGTAATCGTTGATTTTTACCTTCAGTGACTGCACTATACAAAATAAATTGCAATTGACTGATCTAATTCGCGTAATTTGTGATCTCATAAATTATTAAATGATATGTAGTCGCCAAATAATTAATTTAATGCATTTTAAGTACAACTCCCTCTTAAGCCGAGAAGATGGGATAGTTTTCTTGCGAAGGGGTTGTAGCTCAATAATCGAAATGCACGTGATTTAATAGTTTATTCTAAGAATATAAAATATAAGTTATAGGAATTATATCCGCAATACGATATACATATTTTAAGTTTCCTCAGCATTTTTCTCTTAAGTTAAATCAATTAAAGGGTTGTTTGGGGGTGAAGGGGATGAGCTCAAAAATCGAAACTATATCATTTCAAGAGCTCATAAATAGTTAGTAATTCTGGCGGAAAAATCGATTCAATATTCCTATTTTTAAGTAGTGGGGAGGGATGACTCAGCCCCAACCCCCACTAAAATATTAAATTCCTGCTCAGTGGAACGAGCTCAAAATTTTTAATTTGCGGAATATGAGAGCTCATAAATAGCTCATAAATCAGGGCTATTTGTTTTTTAATTTTTGCAAGTGGGAGGGGCCAGCTCAACACGAGTGGAATGTTTGACTCAACTTTTCGTGCAATATGAAAGTCTTAAGGCCACTTTCTCAAAAGTTATAGCACATTTTTTATTTTTGAAATTTTAGTCTTATTTTGCACTTTCCGAAACAAAAAAGGATCGGACCAAAATTCAAAAAGTGCCATTTTAAACCTTGGCTCATCTACAAAAAGAAGAATATTATAAATAAGATATTTAATTACTCTATTTTTACCTGTAGCGAATTACACGAAAAAACTGCCATTTTTGACCCTTATTTTTGTTAATAATTAAGTTTCTCTTCCGAAAAAGTACATTAATAAATATACCGGGTATATAGTACCCAAAAAATCCATTTGCAACCTGGCTGTTCAAGTGTCCCGACAAAAACCTTATTTCTCTGGACTAGTTGTCCATCCAAAGTAGGCAGTATATTTACCCTTCCGTCTAGTCGTCTAGTGGAACTTCTAATTGTTTGTATATTTAGCTACAATAATTGTCTAGTTATTCCTTGTTTATCTTCCTTCCTGCACCTTACATGTCGCTAACTTTCAACCTTGCACTCAGTGTTAACACTACAAGACTTGGAAAATAAATACCTGACCTAAGTTTTCTTGTTATTTAATACGTCCTACATAACATTCATTTATTTACTAATTTATATGATTAGTTTTCTGTTTATTTATTGTAGCATTAGTTTAGAAATGGTCTAATAAACTAGAGTACTAGAGACTAGATTTTCTTGTATCTTCACAATGAAGGGTGCGATTTCTCCTGGTAGACTATATTTCCCCATTTTTTTCTACATGCTATTATTTTCTGCCAGTTTTCTATTCTTAGTTCACTGATGTCTAATTTACTTGGCTAGTCCGTTCAATTCGAGGATGTAAACTTGATGGGAAGACCGCAAGAGACGTCACATAACTACATGTGGAGCTTGAAAAAAAAATGCTAAAGAAATAGGGCTGACCGTCAACATAGATAAAACTTAAGCCCTAAAACAAGCAAGGAACCAACGAAACTTGCAAAATTTAACAATAGGCGACGCTAATGTAGAAGTACTAGAACAGCTCACATATGAGGGTCCTAGTAACGAAGTCGGCAATCTCCACTTGTTACCAGAATTTAGTTAGTTACATAAAATCATTCGTATTTTAAAACATTACAAAAATGAAGAGAATTAGAATCAAAAACGGCATTATCCGCCTATAAAATAGCATATAAATTTAGCATAAGAATCAGACACGGCAATCTCCATGAACGTTTTAGAATCAAAGTCGGCAATATCCTTCTTTCACCAATGAGAATCCTCGAAGCGACCATGTGATATACCACTAGAAGTCGGCTGGAGCGGTTATTGGAATTTTGCAAACAAAATGTTGCTGTTTTATTTTTATGAGCTATAATAATAAATTAAAATTATCTGTAAAACTCTTCAAGGTAACATAAAAACCTGTAATTATTTTCTTGCCGAATTTTAGTATCAAAACCCGCAATATACACCTTTTAGTGTCAAAACCGGCATTCTCCATTATTTTTTTAAATTTAAAACAAAATCTGTTAATAATTTAGGTAAAGTTTCTTCACTATTTGCTGGCATTTGCCATTGTCTATATAGGGTGAGGCAGATAAAGGGCCTATTAGAAATATCTCGAGAACTAAAGGCAACTGAATTATAAAAATTGGAATAAGGGGGTTTTGAAGATTGATCTATTTAATGAAAATATTTTCATCGATTTGGTACTTCGGGTTATACCGGAAGTTGCTTATAACTTCGTTTTTTTAAATGGGACACCCTGTATATTTTTACATATTTAAATTCTCGTCGATTTCTTCTTTCTTAAAATATAAGGTTTTGTAACATTATACATGGTAGGTTAAAAGATAATTACGTTTTCTTATTAATTTCGTAGCAATCTTCACACCCTGTAGGATTGTAGGAGTTTGACATAATAAACTCTGTTTATGTTCAAATGATTTTTAATATAGTCTACTATTGTTAACAATTATTGGTGTAGCTAAATTTTTAATTTAAGTATACAGGGTGCGTCGAAACTCGGAATGCGTACTTTCTGAGTTTTCTTAAATGAAACACCCTATATTTTAGTATTGTAATGAAATGATATTTCATGGTACTTTTTTACTTCTTAAGCATTCCCTATACCTAACTGCTTTAATTTGTGCTTAATTGTTAATCGCACCAACAATCTTAACTACGTAGGTATTTTGATAGCTAAACCATTATTGGTAATTTTAAGGACCTGTCTGGATTAATATGTATTTATTTCTCAAAAATTATTTGCCATTGAGTATTTTCACGGCCAACCTAATGAAATTTTACGTATTTTTTGTTGCAATTAATGTTTAGCTTGAATCACCAATAACTCACAAATTAAAGCAGTTAGGTATAGGGAATGCTTAAGAAATAAAAAAGTACTATAAAATATCATTTCACTACAATACAAAAATACAGGGTGTTCCATTTAAGAAAACTCAGAAAATACTCATTCCGAGTTTCGACCAACCCTGTATACTAAAATTAAAAATTTAACTATATTAATGATTCTCAACAATATTAGAGTATATTAAAAATCATTTGAACGTAAGTAGAGTTTTAGATGTCAAACTACTACAATCCTACAGGGTGTGAATGTTGCTACGAAATTAATAAGAAAACGTTATTATCTTTTAACCTACCCTGTATAATATTACAAAACCTTATATTTTAAGAAAGAAGAAATCGAGGAGAGTCCAAAAGTGTAAAAATATATAGGGTGTCCCATTTAAAAAAACGAAGTTACAATCAACTTCCGGTATTACCGGAAGTAGCAAAGAGACCAAAATGTTTTCATTAAATAGTTTATACCTCAAAACTCTCGTATTCCAATTATCATTATTCTCTTAGCTTTAGTTCTCGAGATATTTCTAATAGGCCCTTTATCTGCCTCACCCTGTATATTAAACTATATTTGTTTCGATATCACCTAAAATAAAGGCTCATTGTTTTGCGGTTTACTCAAAAGTCAAAATGATGGAGATTGCCGACTTTGTTACTAGGACCCTCATATCTGGGTGTACCGATAACTGAGAATGGCAGCGAGGAGGAAGAAATACGGAAACGGATAATGCTTGCTACCAAAGCATACTTATCTCTGTCGCAAGTGTTTGGATCCAAAGAAATCCATAGGGAAGTAAAGTTTAAAATATATAAAATCATCATACGGTCAATAGCAACATATTTATTATGGTGTAGAAACACGGATCATGGCTGAAAAGACAATAAACCTTATTAATACTTTTGAAAGAAAAATATGATGGAGGATACTGGGACTCATTTGCGACAATGGTATATGGAGAATAAGGTTCAACCAGCAACCACGAGTTATACCAATATTACAGAGAACCCTCTATAGCAAATTATGCAAAAATACAAAGATTGCGCTGGGCAGCCAGTCTTTATATTCGCTTACTTGCGCTTACTTTAACGTGTCCCAGATACTGCAATTTTATGAGTTTGATGGTAAACACAATCTCCGGTTCCTTCTTCATTCCTTCTTCCTAGAACTTCCTTGTTCGTGATCCTTGCTGTCCGTGATATTTTCAGCATTCTTCTCTAAATTTCTCCACATTTCAAATACTTCAAGTTTTTTAATAGTGGTGCCTGTAAGCGTCCATGCCTCCGCTCCGTACAATAATACAGAGAAAACATAACATCTTAAATGTCTCATGTTTGTATCTAGGGTAGGGTGACCAAACGTCCCGTAAAAACGGGATTGTCTCGTTTTTTAACGATTTGTCCCGGAGTCCCGAAAAAGTATCTCGGGACGCCTAAATGTCCCGTATTTGCGTTGGGTTGAGTTTTTGTATCTGACTATATTTTCTCTCTTTAATTTTTCTTCAATTTCTGCATTTGTTTTCATTCTTATTTCTCCCTCTTTTGTTACATTGTGGCCCAGTATTGTTCTCATTATTTTTCTTTCAAATTTCAGAAGGCTATCTTCCTCTTTCTTGTTAATCGTCGTTGTTTCCATCCCATATGTAACACCAAGTCTTATTAAGGTTTTATATAGGTTCATATTATACTTAGAGTCTTGCTTCTTAGCAGATTTCTACCGTGTAGATGTTTTTCTGTCCTTCAGAATTCTTTCCTCTGTTCTCTCTTTTTCCGGTTTTCCCTCTTTTTTTCTCCTAAGTAGCTAAAGATGGATACAGTTTCAAATTTATGGTTCTGTGTTATTAGATATTTTTGAGTTGGGTCATCTTTCCCTATCGCCATGTATTTTGCTGTGAGCTGGTTTATCTCTAGTCCTATTATTATCTTCGCTTCCTTATGTAATTTTCCAACTGCAAGTGTTATCTTCGTCTTCTGTTGATCGTAATCGTAAGTTGATCTGTAATAATGTTTTTGTTTGCAAATTTGTCATCCTCATGATTACAGATTATGTCAATATCAGATTAAATACTGTCGGAGAGATAGAGTCACCTTGTTTCACGCCTTTGTGTACATTAATCTCCTTAGAAGTTGTTCCGTTGTAACTGATCCTTGCTCTGGTGTTCTTTAGGCTCACTGTTAGCAAATGTCTTAATTTTTCTGGGATTCCAACATTCTCTAGCTGCTCCATCATTTTTGTCCGATTGGTTGTATCAAAAGCGCTTTTGAAATCCATGAATATTAGGTGCATTTCTCTGTTGTATTCTCTCGATTTTTGAATTATTTGCTCCACTGTATGTATGGAATTAATCGTCGACCTCCCCCGGTCTGAACCTGTTCTGGTATTTTCCTAATATTCGTTCAGTGCGTGCGTGATTTAAGTCTCATGCTTAGTATATTTTCTAGAATGTTATAATATGTGTTGTTTAATAAAGTTATTGCTCTGTAATTTTCGCACTCCTCTAGATCTCCTTTTTTATATATAGGTACCTACTATAATACCTGCGTTCCAATCGGCTGGTAGTCTGTTTTGTTCATATTTGTTGTATTAGCTGGTTTATTCCTTTACGTAATTCTCTTCCTGCGTATTTTATTCCACATTTATTTCATCTTCTGTGAAAATTTCTCCTTCGTCGTTATCTTGTACGGCCTTACTTCTTCATCGGAGTGTATTTCCTTCACAGTGAATACCATTTTTTCGTAATATTCTTTAAATTATGGTTGTAATTGATAATTTTCTGTCTTTTTCAATATCCTCCAGCGAAACCAGTAATTTTTCTTCTTTTTATTTGTTGAGTTGGCTTTGTTTCTCGATAATTTGTATTCTTCCCTGTTTTGTTCTGACGGGTTGTTGATCCATGCCATTCTGGCGGAGTTTTATAGTTTTCTGTTTCGCACTCTTGATCGTACGTAAATTACACATTCAAAAGTAAATTGAAAAGGATTTATAGGCCCCAAATTAGCTAAAAGACCATGTTTTAATTTCCCCTACCTGTTTGGTTATCGCTCCAAACCCTCCTTGACAGTGGCGCACCCAGGAGGGTTTTGGGGGTTAAACCCCCCAGGGCATATGAAAAATATACAAAAAATCGTAGGAAAATATGTCTTTCACAAACAATACATAAAAAATTCGACGCCCAACCAACCCTCTCCCCCCAGAGAAAAATTATGGGTGCGCCACTGCTCCTTGGATGTGTCCCGTTTTTTCAAGTTTATGATTTGGTCACCCTAATCTAGGGGTATGTTGTGGCTTTTGAAGATGACGCTCATTTTGTTAAAGACCTTTCTTGCCTTTCCTATGCAGCACTTTATTTCCTGTACATTGCTCCATTGTTCATTTAAAATAGCTCCCAGGTAACAATACTGTTTTACGCGCTCTATTTGCGTTCTATTAATGTATAGATGAGCCCCGTTTATATCCTCCTTGCTGATAATCATTTGTTTCGTTTTTTGGGTGTTAATGTTTAGTCCGTACTGTTGCCCGTTAGCCTCTGAAGTCCCTCTAAACTATCTGCTATCACCATGAAGTCATCAGCATATCTAATATTGTTTACTCTTTCTCCATTTAGAAGGATGCCTTCGCCTACTCCGTATAGAGCCTCGTTAAAAATTCTCTCTGAGTACATATTAAATATACATCCCTGTCTAACTCCACGTAGTATCTTTATGTGATCTGTTTCTTCCCCGTTAATTTTCATATATGCGGTCTGATTCCAGTAGAGTTCTGAAATTATTTTGAGGTCTTTATCAATCAAGTCTGCTTCTTTTAAAATGTTAATCATCTTTTGGTGTTGAACTCTGTCAAATGCCTTTTCTGCATTAATGAACCCGAATTGTCTGTCTGTCCGATATTTGTTCCTCGCACTTCTTATAAATTCTTCCATGGATGACTCTAAGAAACAGTTTCAACATATGGCTCATTAGGCTGATTGTTCGATATTCTTTGCAGTTTTTAGCCCCCTGTTTTTTAGGTATCGCTATGAATTCTGATTCTAGCCATTTATCAGGGATGATTCCTGTATTGTATATTTTATTGAAGACAACCGTGATCCAGTTTATTCCTTCTTCCTCCAAGAGTTTTAAAAATTCAGCTTCGATATTATCCTTTCCTGTTTTCCATCCGTTTTATTGAGACCAAATTAATACCCTACATACTCGTTTCTTTTTTATTTTATTCATATATTATATATGTCATTAGTTCATTAAAATAAACTAAGAAAATAAAACTAGTTGTTTCCAACAATTATTGGCATGCATACATTATAGAATAACCGTATGTATACACATACACCTTTCCTACAATCAGTAGAAACAATAAAGTCATTATTGACTATAAAGATAGTGAAAAACCCGGAAAGTCTCGCTAAATTAATTGTGTTATTATTTCGTGATTAGTGGCATATTATAGGTATCAGTAGAAAGTAGATTAATTCAACATTACCGTTTATGATTTTCTACTTGCCTGAAATGTACAGGGTGTCCCATAGAAATTAAATAAATTGAAGGTACTTTTGGTGAAACTAGAAGTAGAGTAGTGACAAAAATATGGCGTCAGGTACGTTAGGTGTCATTGTACTTACGTGCAAAGTTTCATGAATGGCGTATTGTTTGTTTCAAAGATATTTAATTGGTTCCATACTTTATCCCAACCCTGTATATAGTGCCAACGCAGGCCTTTTTCGCCCGTAGCTTTACAATTATTGGTCTCCATTCTTTGCGGTCTTTAGTTTATCCTCTCCAATTTCTTTCTTTGTAAGGTCCTTTTCTGTTTTTTTCTTTCCTTTGCTTTCCCTTAAACCATTTTTTTCTTGGTCGACCTACTATTCTTTTGTGATCCACCACTGTACGTACTTATTAATAGTTTTGGTATTCTTTTTTCTTTCATTCCTTCTAAATGTCCTAATCATCAATGCTGATATGTACTTTTACTATTATATCGAAGAATGCTGAGAATGTCATAGACACACAGAATATCCAATGAGGTAGTACTAAGAAGAATACAGAACAGCAGGGAGATACTGGATTCAATTAAAACAAGAAAACTGCAATACTTGGGCCATATAACACGTAGTGACATATATGAGCTCCTAAAATTAATAATGCAGGGAAAGATTTAAGGAAGGCGCAGCATAGGTAGGCGAAAAATGTCCTGGCTGAGAAACCTCAGAGAATGGTTTGGATGCAGCTCAACTGAACTCTTTGGGCCTGTAGTGTCAAAAGTTAGAATAGCAATGATAATTGCCAACCTTCGTCGCGGAGACGGCACGTAAAGAAGAAGAAGAAACAGACCACATAAAAATACTACGTGGAGTTAGACAGGGATGTATCCTATCGCCGTTGATATTTGATATGTACTCAGAGAGAATTTTTAACAAGGCTCTATACTAGTCTATACGGACGAAGGCGTCTTTCTAAATGGAGAAAGAGTAAACAATATTAGATATGCCGACGCACAGTGGTTCCAAATGCCGAAAACGTAGTCATGAACATTTAAAAGCGTATACTGTTTATACATTTCGGAATTACTTTCGTTCTTAAGGGTTTTTTGCATCGCTGATTACGAATCTGACATTATTTTTTCTGAAAAAAAATGGCGGATCCAACATGGCGGAAAGAAATTGAAAATAGCAATTAAAAGGGAAAATTTTTTGTCAGATTTGGTAGGTTAATATCGCTAATTACAAATCTAACATTACTTTTTTTTAAACAAAATGGCGGATCCAATATGGACGAAAGAAATTCGAAAATTTTATTTTAACCGCATTTGTGTTTAAAAATTTTTATTATAAGGGACTTTTGAAACTGCGGATTACTAATAGATTTTCTTTATGAAGTACAATATTCAGAACCTATTACTTATGTACAATTGCCCATACATACTTAACAATCGAAAGAATCATGTAATATGCGTCATTTCTCACTTTTGTATTCAAACAACAACTGCCAGCAATGCATAGGCAGTTATAGGCAGCTAAACCCAAGTGATCCTGTATCTCCTTACTATATATTTTCAGATTAATAAACATTAGTCGCAGAATTATGCAGAATTTTGTACTTTTTTAATGCATCTTTACAAAATTTTAATTATTTCCAGTATGTTTTCACTATTTATGCATTAACATATTTAAGGCATTTATTGTTAATAAATGTTGATTTAACGTACATCTTACATTACTACATACTTAAAAAAGAAGAATCTGCTTTACAGCGATAAAATTGATAAACTACAAAACGTTTTACAGCGTTTTCAATATACGCGTTCTTTTTCACTTTCCCTGCCGGCCAAAATAACCTCGGACATGGCTCACTTGTTACGGAGCTGTGAACCAGAATACATCCAGTCTGATCTTCATACCTACGTATTAGTACTCTACAATAGTATGAAAAAACAACTGTAAACATGAAAATCCCTAAATACGGACTTTTTTTCGCGTCATGACCACGTTTTCAGCATTTGGAACCACTGTGCGACGACACCATGGTGATAGCAGATACTTTAGAGGGACTGCAGAGGCTAATGGACAGAATCAACTAGTACAGTCAACAGTACGGACTAAACATGAATACTCAAAAAACCAAAAAATGATTATTAGCAAGGAGAATATACACGGGGCTCATCTATACATTAATGGAACGCAGATAGAGCTCGTAAAACAGTATTGCTACCTGGGAACTATTATAAATCAGCAGTGGAAAAATGTACAGGAAATAAAGTGCCGCATAGGAAAAACAAGAACGGTCTTTAACACAATGAGACATTTGAGATGTTATGTTTTCTCTGTATTATTGTACGGAGCGGAGGCATGGACGCTTACAGACACCACTATTAAAAAACTTGAAGCATTTGAGATGTGGCTTTATAGAAGAATGCTGAGATTATCATGGACAGCAAGGATCACGAACAAGGAAGTTCTAGGAAGAAGGAACCGGAGATTGGGTTTACCATCAAACGTATAAAATTGCAGTATCTGGGACAAGTTATGAGAAATCAGCACCGTTACTCCATGCTACAGTCCATATTGCAAGGTAAAGTTAAAGGTAAGCGAGGATCCGGTAGAAAGAGAATATCATAGCTGTGGAGTTTGAGAACATGGTTTAAGAAAACCTCAATTGAACTGTTTCGAGCCGCAGCGAGCAAGGTTATGATTACCAATATGATTTCCAACATCCGAAACGGATAGGAACCAGAAGATGAAGAAGAATATGAACAGCTGAAGACAGAGAAGAGTTTGCAATTATTGTAGTAGCCAACTTGCATTGAGAAGAGGGCACTTTAAGAAGAAGAATGTTAGGACGGTGCGTGCACGATACGTGCCGTAGAACAATAGAAAACGCACGTCGCAACACGTCCCCGGAGTCGCCCCGTTCCGTTTTATGATAAACTAGCCAATGCTTTTCAATATCAGACGATTCTTCAACGTGCCCCGTAAGATAGCCGTGTCGTCCACTTCCCCGTCCTAACGTAAATCCGCCTTAAAACAGTAAAAATTTATCGGTAAAAATCGGAAAAAGTTATTTTTCCACCTACCTCTACCGAAAGTATACTTTTCCGGACCTGATTGTAGGGAGCAAAGTCGTACTTTTCTTCCCTAGGGAGTAAAAGTACTTTTACTCCCTAGGTAAAAGTGACGTCATGGTATGCCATTGATGAAATATCTTATTGATACCCTGCCGTATACAATATTCTATTATCTATTACGTAAGTATCTATACATTTTAACGTTTATTTATAGAACACCCTGTATTTTGCAGAATGGGAAAAACAGTAAATTGTTATTTTGATTTAACAATGTTTACATTAATAATTTGACTTATATTTGACAGTTGACAGTTCTCTGCTGTACCTACTTGTTAGTTTTAGTTTTCGAATAAATTGTGTTAGTTACATAAATAAATTATTTAAAAATGAAAAATTACTTGTTATTTGAGGAAGGTGGAAAAATCATATGTATAACATGGGAGTAAAGTGCTCTTTCCTCCCTCGAATGATTACTGGCCACCGCTACGCGTCGGGCAGTAAACTTCATTCTCGGGAGGAAAAGTAGCACTTTCCTCCCTTGTTATACAAATAGCTACTACTTTTTTTTATTCTTTTCCAATAAGATAAAATTTCCTTTTAGAGTATTAATTTATCAAATTCGGGTAATTATTATTATTAAAGGGAAACACTTCCAAAAATACTACGCAGGAATTGATTACAAGGTCGCTGCCCTTACGTGTGACTGAACTTACGATTTACGGTTATTTTAGGACACGATAACACTTTGGAAATAAAAATCGGTCTTATCTAAGCAGGACATTTATTTTGAAATGCGTATATTCTCTTTTCTATAAATATGCTTAATTAGAAATTAATTTCAAATTAAAATCAAATTTAAACCTTTCCACAAAATCCGGCGAGAAAGTATTTGGGGATTAAAAAAACATTAGCCAACAATACATGAGACAATATTCCTGCAGATACATTTTGTTATCGATATTATACAGTAGGTATAATATTATGATGCCTTATAACATACTGTGATACAATTTAATACATGTATATTTTATAAAGAATGTTAAAGTCTATTTATTTGCAACTGGCAGCTTATTACAAAAAATGCAAATCTTCAAATAGAGGTTAAGGGTTATCGTCAAGGTCATAAACTATTTCTAGTTACCGTCAAGGCCATAATCTTTTTCCTCATTTTGGACTAGATAAGTTATGGAAATTTTTTGCTATAAAAATCAAAGAGAAAAACCTATATTGAACGATACAGAAGAGATTGTTTGTTGATGTAGGCAATATTTGAGAACGATAAAAAGATTTAGATTAGAAGGAAGTGGCATTTTCTATTTAGATCAAACCTGGCTAAACAAAAATCATACCGTTTCAAAAGTATGGGTAGATAAAAATATTACAAATTCTCGATAAGCCTTTTTAGAAGGATATTCTACTGGTTTAAATGCTCCCGCAGGAAAGGGTCGAAGGTTATTAATCACGCACATTAGTAGCGAATACGGTTTTGCATAAAATGGTTTATTTGAGTTCATTTCAAAATACTTTAAAGATTACCACGAATAAGTGAACTCGGATGTTTTTGAGGATTACTTTTCTCAGGTATTGAACTTTATACAATATAATCTGTCGTTGTTTTCGATAACGCCAGCTGTCACTCAAAATCATTGAAAAATTACCGACGATCTCATGGAAAAAGTAGATATAATTGACTGGCTCCAACGCAAAACAGGCAGCAATCAGATGTATGTATAGCCTCCACAATACTATTAAATCAAAGAGCCTACCACGAGCATCAAAGATCAGAATATACAAAACAGTGATTAGACCGGTGCTCATGTATGGATGTGAGACGTGGACCCTGACCAAAGCCATTGAAAGAAAACTTAGATGTTTTGAGAGAAAAATTCTCAGAAGAATCTTTGGACCTTATCACGACACTAATAGCAACCAATACCGAATGAGAACAAATGCCGAGGTCAAGCAGTTGTATAGGGCGAGCGATGTAGTCCAAGAAATTAAATCTCGACGTCTAAGATTAAATTAAAGTCTCTGCTCCATAAGTTTGTACAGGCAAAACACATTGGTTATAAACCTTTCACTTGAGACACATGGGAATTGAATTTTTAGAATATGGCTTAGTTTGCCAAATGCTGCCCATGTAAGGCTTATTCGCTATTACGAATTGTAGGGCAACATAAATCGTACTATAAAAAATATGTCACTGACGATATGGCAAAAACAAAAGGAATAACGGTATTACGTTTGCCATCTTATCATTGTCAACTAAATCCAATAGAGCTACTATGGGCTCAAGTAAAAGGTGAAGTGACCAGTGGCTAGACAAAATCTTCTTCTTAACGTGCCCTATCAAGTCCCCTTGACGTTGGCGATTAACATGGCGAAACTGTCTCTGTCTCGAGCTATTCTAAATAGGTGTTCTGCTTTCTTTATTCCTGTCCACTCCCGGATATTCTTCAACCAAGAGGCCTGCTTTCTACCAATTCCTCTGCGTCCTTCGATTTTACCCATCATAATAAGTTGAAGAATATTATACCGGTCTCCCCTTACTACGTGTCCAAAATAGGCCATCTTTCTATATTTGATATTATCAAGCAGCTCGCGGGTAGCATTTGCTCTCTTAAGGACTGCCACATTTGTCAGCATAGCCGTCCATGGTATTTTCAGTATACGTCTGTGCAGCCACATTTCAAAGGCCTCCAAACGGTTAATGGTGGATATTTTTAATGTCCATGCTTCGACACCATACAAGAGGACTGACCAAATGTAGCATTTAATCATGCGCTTTCGAAGTTGAAGTTGCAAGGTATCATTACAGAAGAATGACCTCATTTTTAAAAATGTCGTGCGGGCTATCTCGATTCTACATTTTATCTCTTTATCTGGATCTAGTTGTTCAGTAATATGGCAACCAAGATATTTAAAACTGGGTACTCTTTGAATTATATGACCATCAACATATAACCGTGAATCTTGATGGGCCAGACGGCTAAATACCATGTATTTTGTTTTTGAACAGTTTATATTTAGGCCAAACTCTCTTCCCACTGTGTCAATGGCATTTAAAAGGTGTTGTAATACATTTATATCATCACTTAAAATAACTGTATCGTCTGCATATCTGATTGTATTTATCAGAATTCCATTAACTTTCACACCCCATTCCAAATTATGCAGCGCTTACTTAAATATTCTATCTGAATATAAATTGAATAACAGTGGGGACAGTATACAACCCTGTCTGACACCTCTTTGTATTTTGCATATTTCTGTTGATTTTCGATTTATGCAAGCTGTCGCTGTTTGACGCCAGTATAATTTTTCTATGATTCGTACATCTTGACTATCAACTTCTTTATCCTTTAATATTTTAATTAATTTGTGATGTTGCACTCGATCAAAGGCCTTCTCATAGTCAATAAATATAGCAAAGACATCTTTCCTTTGATCCCGACATTTCTGCAATAACACATTTAGTGCAAAGAGTGCGTCCCGGGTTCCCAGTCCATTTCTGAAGCCAAATTGTGTTTCATCCTCTGGTCTTCTTCACATTTATCTCTGATTCTACTGTGAATGATACGTAGAAAGATTTTCAAAGTGTGGCTCATAAGGCTTATCATTCTATAATCGCTACAGTTTTTTGCACGTTGTTTTTTTGGTAGGGTTATGAATTCGGACTTTAACCAATCTTCAGGGATATCACCAGTCGAATAAACATCATTGAAAAGTTTGACTAGTATTCCAATGTTTCCTCATTTATGAGCTTTAACATTTCTGTAGGTATGTTGTCGGGACCAACGGCTTTCTTGTTTTTTGCCAATTTTATAGCATGTAGTATTTCTGATTTCAGTATTTCTGGTCCTTCACCTTCATCTAAAGTCTCCAGTTCTTCGGGTCTATCATCATTATACAGTTCATTTATATAATTATACCAGGTAGTTCGAATTTCGTGTTCGTCTATTATCATTTTTACCGACGAATCGGTTAGAGTATGTGGAGTTTTCTTATGATAAAGACAAAATACAACTTTTAAATTGAAGAATATTAAACAATTTTTATTAAATACCATCATAAAAACGAAATGAAAGATAACTGGGCCAATGCCGTAAATCAAGTTAAAAAAGAGGAAGAAAGATTGTATGTAGACTGTTAATAACATTAAAGAACTTTGTCAATCTATAATCATCTGTCCCTTTCGACAGAGTATGGCATAAGGGGCTCATATACAAAATGCGAGGCTATGGGTACAGCGGGGCGATGACGAGGCTGATCTCTTCGTACTTGGGCGGCCGGAGTTTCAGGGTTCGGATAGGACAAGTCCTGTCCGAGCTCGGGAGCCCGGAGGCTGGAGTACCACAGGGAGCAGTCCTGTCACCCCTGCTGTACACAATATACACCGCAGACGTACCTAGAACTCCAGGTACCCTTATGAGCCTCTACGCAGACGACACAGCGATAGCGGCCAAACACAGAAACGTAGACATAGCAGTGACCAACCTGCAAACAGCGTTAGAAGACATCGAGGAATGGAGTATAAAGTGGAAGATAGCCATCAACTCCGAGAAAACGCAAGCGGTACTATATAAGAAAGGTAGACAACAGCCAGAAGAACAACTGACGGTGCAGAACACCCCCATCGAGTGGAAAGACGAAGCCAAATACCTAGGAGTCATCATGGACAAAGGATTAACCTTCAAGAAACATGTAGAAGCCACAGTCCAGAAAGCCAACATGGCAAGAGCAACACTAAGAGGACTCGCAGGAAAGAAAAGTAAAATAAGACTGAAAACTAAAATAAGGCTTATAAATAGTATAATACTTCCGATATTAACGTACGCATCTCTCGCATGGGGACACGTGTGTGATACAACAAAAAAGAAGATACAGGCAGTCCACAACAACAGTCTAAGAGAAACAGCCAAAGTCCCAAATACGTAGCCGAACGTAGCCAAATACGTAGCCTCTTCAGAGAACTACAGCAAGTTAGAGTCACGGAGATAATGACAGACAAAGCCAGGGAAAAATTCGCGGAGCTGGAGCACCATCCAAGCCCAATACTGCGAGAGATGCTAAGGTACGACGCTTTCCACCGGTGGAAGCACAAACGTCCTAAACAACAAACAGTGTAAAGTGAGACAAATAAGTAAAATAGTGAAAACAGTGAACGGTTCGTAGCTCGAAAACAACAAGTGCCGAAGAAAAACACAAACGTAGGTCCAATACCACGATCACCTTAAGGTAAGACAATTATAAAAAATATCCAAAAAAGGCGTAAGCCACCAAAAAAATCATAAAAAACAAAAAAATCATAAAATTCTTGAGTTCCAAGCTATTGGACTAAGCTCAGTGGGGCTTGGTACAATGACATGGGGCCCAAGCAAGCAATTTTAGTACCGCGGATAAGTAATTAGAAGATAAAGGCATAGAGCGCTTCACGCTGGCCTAGTTTTTGCATTCGATTAGGGCACCACATGGAATCTTATTACCCAGGATTCCATTGTGAAGAGCATTTGGCTACGATAGTTGTGCCCCCATCGCGCATCAGCGTGCTATGGGGGGGGATGGCCTGGGGCATTGGAGCGAGCTGGGGTGATCCCTGTTTTTACTCGAGTCAAAACACCTCGCCCCAATGAATTGTTACACCCGAATGTACTTTTTCGATAGGGTGGACATCTCCCACAGGTCGGGTTGAATCAAATTGCTTGCTTGCTTGCTTGATCATGTTCCTTTTTGATTCTCCAACACTGACTCAACATTTTCATACCTATTAGGTATATAATCCATGGGTTTGTATTGTAAGTTCTACGTGAACAGGGTGGACTCTGAAAAATAATATCTAAAACTACATTTCAACAGGAGAGGATAGATATTATGTTGAGATATACGAAGCAATGGAGAGAAGACATCTACAGGAAGGGGACTGGCAAGACAGAAAGAACTGAAGAGAACGGTTGAGTGAAGGAATACAGTGAAAGCTGTGGAAATCCTTAGTATATACAGGGTGAGTCATGAGGAACTGTATATACTCCTACCTCGTATGGAGGCCCCTATGGGGAATAACAAATGAGCATTAAAAAGTGTCTGCTTTTATTTTTTAATAATCTACAGGGCGAGTTGTTAATTTTTACAGAAATTTGTATTCGTCATAATTTTTTAACGGTAAGATCGATGTGTCTCTTATGTCTCTTATTTTGGTCAATCGTTACACTATTACCACCCAATCAACTGATTTATTCAAACTAGAAAAAAATCAGGTCCGGCTTTAAAAAATTAGTTCGTTTTGGTCTTGGAAAAAATTTCACCCTGTATACGGTTTTTGAAAACTTTAATTAAGAATTTTACAAATTAGACAAATAGACAATTAAAATGGCATATTTATTTTTTCCCCACAAGATTACTTAATTTTTTATAAAAAAATCAAATTTGACTATGAATTAAAAATTTGGTGAAGTGAACCATAGATTAAAAAAAATAGCTTTTCTTGCAAAATCTATTTTTTTTTTGAACATATATTTAATTTATACATATATGTATTAATACTTCTACTTGTGCTATACGTTGTAAACAATAAAACCCTTTTAGGGTTAAAATCAGGTGATCTAGGTGGTCATGCATGAGGCCGTCAGCGCCCTATCCTCCTATTTCGATAAGTCACATGAAGATGTTGACGAACAGCAACTGAGAAATGTGGTGATGCCCCATCGTGCATAAAGTACATACCTCGGGCGGCTACATTGGCAAGTAGATTCGGCAAAATATTTTGTAAAATATGATAATGCAAAAAAGTACAAATAGTGTAAGAAACACAAATAAAAAATAACAATGGCGAACGAAAAGTTAAATTATGTACTCAAACAACGAAAATGTCAAATTATCATTTTTATACACATATATGTACATAGTATTAATACATGATGAGAAGGTAGTGACGCAAAAAACGAAGGGAAAAATATTTCTTTTTGTTTTTGTTTAATTTAGGTTTATTTGTTTATCTCCTTTTTGACAAACAAATATTATACAGGATGAGGTTTTAGTATTATGTATTCAAAACAACCTGTTCCTTTTGAAATTCTGGAAATTGGCAAAAAAGGTTGTATTATTTAAAGCGTATAGCACGATCAGTGGTAGTATGTATTATTACTTATAAATTAAATATTTGTTCAAAAAAAGTTAATTTTTGTAATAAAAGTTAATTTTTTTAAATCTATGGTTCACTTTACCAAACTTTTAATTCATAGTCAAATTTGATTTTTTTTATAAAAAATTAAGTGTGGGGAAAAAAGAAATATGCCATTTTAGTTGCCTATTTGTGTAATTTGTAAAATTCTTATTAGAGTTTTCAACAACCGTATACAGGGTGAAATTTGTTCAAAGACCAAACCGAACTAATTTTTTAAAGCCGCACCTGATTTTTTCTACTTTTAATAAATCAGTTGATTGGGCGATAACTTATAAATTAAATATTTGTTAAAAAAAAATAATTTTTGTAATAAAAGTTCATTTTTTTAAATCTATGGTTCACTTCACCAAACTTTTAACTCATAGTCAAATTTGATTTTTTTATAAAAAATTAAGTAATCGTGTGGGGAAAAAATAAATATGCCGTTTTAATTGCCCATTTATCTAATTTTTAAAATTCTTATTAGAGTTTTCAAAAATCGTATACAGGGTGAAATTTTTTTCAAGACCAAAACGAACTAATTTTTTAAAGCCGGACCTGATTTTCTTCTACTTTGAATAAATCAGTTGATTGGGTGGTAATAGTGTAACGATTGACCATAATAAGAGACACACCGCTCAAAAATTATGACGAATACAAATTTCTGTAAAAATTAACAACTCGCCCTGTATATTATTAAACAATGGGAGCAGACACTTTTTAATGGTCATTTATTATTCCCCATAGAGGCCTCCATACGAGGTAGAAGTATGTACAGTTCCTCATGACTCACCCTGTATAGTTCAGTTTGACCACTTTACCTGCTGTTTGCAGATATTAGTGAAGATTAATATTTTTAATGAGCTGTCAGTTGCAAACAAATAAAGTGTAGTAAGTGATAGACCGTGAGAGATGTATTACATAGTCTGCACGTAGGATGTTCACTTCTCGCGAGTAAATAAGAATATGTAATCTTCATCTGTCCTAAGAGTAAACGGGTTAAAATTGTTTGCGCACGCCAAGTAATAGCGGTAGATTTCCACAATCATATATTCGGTTTTACTGTTCTTAATTTTGATTGCGAAAGAACCCATTCGCGCTGCCATTCCATTGGCCAAACACTTTTTCTGATTAAAAAACGTTTTGAAATCGTTTGTCACACTTTCACGCACTGATTCTGTTTCCGCACTTGTTACCGCATCGTGCGCACATCTTCTACCTCTTCATTACCTTGAATTCCGATATGGGATGATATCCATACAAAATCAGGATTAACCTTCTATCTGTGACTCGTATTTTATTAACGGCTCTATTCGGTGATTAGTTACGAGAAGAGAATTCAGGGAATTGGCTAGACAGAAATTTTCTGATATGTTTAAGCATATTTTATTATCACACAATATCATTAATAAGTCACATTGTCAAATTATTCTTGAAAATAATACATGGTCGTATAAATAAAAAATCTGGAAGAAATAGATGACAGTCAGTTTGGGTTCAGAAACGGACTAGGAACCAGAGATTTGCTTTTAATGTGTTAGCTCAAATATGCATGGACATGAATGTGGATGTACATGTTTGTTACGTTGATTTTGAGAAAACATTTGACGAAGTTAGATATGAAAAATTAGTCCAAATTCTAAAGATAAAAAACATAGACAAAAGAGACTTACGAATAATAACAAACCTTCACTGGAATCCAAGAGCACAAATTGTAATAGATAACGAACGCAGTCCAGAAACTGAAATCAGGAGAGGAGTTAGGCAGGGATGTATTATGTCTCCATTACTCTTTAATGTATATACAGGGTGGTCCTTAAGTAATTGTACAAAAGAAACAGTAGATTCTACAATCTAAAATATTACGATTTAACCCAACTTACTTTAATAAAATGTTGATATTAAGAAAGATACAGGGTGGTAAACTTTTTTTTATTTATTATTGAATATTTCCTGACAGGTATGAGATAACAACATGAAATTTGGTATGTGAGGGTTTTTTGGGTCGAGAAAACTAAATTCCCTACCAACAATTATGTATTGACCAGAGGGCGCCACATACGCCTTTCAGCACTCATTTATTACGTTCAATTTTTTTTATCCCTCACTCTGTATAATTTTGACATTAAAATTTTTATTCTCCTATTAGTTTTACTTAAAAAAGGTATACTTCTTCCATCTCCCTAAACTCAACCGTTTTCGAGATAAACGCATTTGAAATCTGCGATACACCATCATTTTTAGCATAATATCATTGTATTTACACCCGAAAAATAACTTAAAACCATAAAATTATCCAAAAATGTATCGCAAATTTCTTCAAATGGAATTTGCGATGCAATGCCGAGACGCGGTAAATGCGATTTGCACAATTAAAACGTGGCAAGTACATGATACTCGCTAGCACATACCGCTTTTTAGTTGAGTACTCTGTAGATACCGCATTTTAATTAAGCAACTATTGAAATTTAGCACATACGGCATAATCCAATTTATTTATTTTTGTAGTAAATAAAATGATACGGCTTTCAGACATTGCAGAAGCATAAATAAGGTCACAAGGAAACCACATATAGCAAAAACTCGATTTTCAATTTTTTTGCAGATACCGCATTTTAATTGAGGACTGCAGAACAGGTAAACCGCGTAGTCGACGTTGGCAAACCGCCCTCATATAGACAAGCCCTTAGACTGATAATACAGGAAAAATAAGAGGCGGAAGGGGTATAGGAAGAAGGAGAGTGTCATGGTTGAAGAATGAGATTGTCATGGTTGAAGAATTTAAGGGAGTGGTTTAAATGCAGTTCTATAGAACTCTTCAGAGCAGCGGTAGATAGAGTAAAGATAGTGATGATGATATCCAACCCTCCGATTAGGAGACGGCACTTAAAACAGAAGAAGAAATCAACATTTCTTAATTTAAAAGTTGGTTAAAATATCATCAACGTTAGAGCTATGAGTTTTAAAGTATTGTATATACAATTTTGGCGAAGATTTGACAGCATTGCACCCGCGTTTCGGCGAATGGACTGGAATAAAAAATGTGGTGGTGGTGGAGGTGTAGTGCAAACGACCTCGACTGTACCGAAGCGCGATGGTGAGGGGTGGAAGCTGCTGTCTGCCAAATCGATAAGGGATATGCTGGATAAAGGACTATAAAACGAGAAAGAAAATCCTTCAAGAGAATTTTAGGAATATACGTGATAATCGATGGCAGCTGATTCTTCGGGTCGATGCCCTTCGAGAATGAAAAACATAAATAAATGCGACGTGTAGATTCTGGCTTTGTTTGTTGTCTACTGATATTACTATAAAAATGTGATATTTGTATTAGGTGACACACTACTTATCTCCTTAGTTTAATTTAATTTTTTAATAATATTAGAGAAGTCTTGGTTCTAAATGTTGTCGATTTTCGTGGGTTTGTTGAAAAAAAAACCAAAATGGTTTCCAATAATCCTATTTTATTGGAAACAATTTTTATTCTTATAAAAGTGAAAGTTTAAACTTAAATAATCATTTTTGAATAATTAGCTAAACTGTTATACAGGGTAGCGAGAAAATATGGAAACACGATAATTTCTCGGAAACCGCTTGGCTTAAACGATTTTTATAGGTTTTGGTGAGCAAAGGTCTACTAATGCGGCCGATATCATAATGGTAATTACATTGTTGTCAAATCTTCCGTTGTTCTGGGAATCTAATGAACTTTCTTATTTCTAATGGAATATCCTGTATATTTTTTTGGGTTTTGAAGTCCTTAAGAAATACTGATTATTTTTCATGTTCTATTCCCTATACCTGAATGCCATAATTTCGGAGTTATTGTTAGAGTTACTAAAAAAAAATTTAAACAAATTATAAAAATCAATTTTTTTGGCCCGATAGACATTATTTGAGCTTCTTTGGATCATTGGGAACAAAAAAGGTTTTTTGTAATTTTTTTCTAAAGTTAATCGTTTCCGAGTTATAAACAATTTAAAACTGAAACAATTCAAAAAATGACGATTTTCAAAACACAAGTAAAAAAATGATTTTTGAAATTACGAAGTACCTCAGTTCAAGCTCAAACCTTCTTCTATCAGCCACCTATAAGAATTTTTGCCACGTTTTATTCTAAAACATTGTTTTTTTAATTATTGGTATTGAAGCGCATATGAGAGGACGGGCGATCGGACTGCTTTAACAACCAAAAAAACAGTGTTTTAAACTGAAATAAGCCCAAATTACTTATCGGCATCTGATAAAATACGGCTTTAATTTGAATTTAGGCTGTTTGTGATTTCAAAAATAATGGTTTTCTTTTGTTTTTGAACCTAGAGAATCGTCATTTTTCGATTTTTTCAGTTTTAAATTGTTTATAACTCGGAAACGAATAACTTTAGAGAAAAATTACAAAAGACCTGTTTTGTTCCCAATGATCCAAAGAACCTAAAATAATGTCTACCCGGGCCGAAAAAATTGATTTTTATAATTTGTTTAAATTTTTTTTAATAAATGTAGCCATAACTCCGAAATTATGGCATTTAGGTATAGGGAATATAACATGAAAAATAATCAGTATTTCTTAAGGACGTCAAAACGCAAAAAATATACAGGGTGTTCCATTTGAAATAAGAAAGTTCATTATATTTCCAGAAAAACTAAAGACTTGACAACAATGTAATTACCATTATAATATTGGCCGCATTAGAAAATCCATTAGAAAACCCAAAATCTATAAAAATCGTTCTAAAGGTTTCCTAGAAATTATCGTGTTTCCATACTTTCTCGCTACCCTGTATAACGTTTTTACGTAATTAGCCTAATGAGCCACACTCTTAAGATTTGCCTAAGAATACTTCACAACAGAAAGCTGCAAATGCGAATATCTCGAAAATACCCAATTTGGTTTTAGAAATACTATGGGAATAGGGAGGCACTTTTCGCGCTAAATATGTGACTAAGTATATTTGCATGCAGTGACTAGCGTGCAAAAACTATTACTTGCATGCTTCGTGGACATCGAAAAGGCATTCGATAAAGTCCAGCATGTAAAATTAATGCAGATGCTAAAAAATATAGGAATATATGACACAGATATTCGTGTCACTAAAAGTCTGTACTTGAATCAAACTGCTATCGTATTAATTGGAGATGACTTATTCTGAACGTGCCCTATCAAGTCCACTTGACGTTGGCGATTAACATGGCGAAACGCGAAACTGTCTGTCTCGAGCTATTCTAAATAGTTGTTCTGCTTTCTTTATTCCTGTCCACTTCCTGATATTCTTCAACCAAGAGGCCTGCTTTCTACAAATTCTTCTGCATCCGTCGATTTTACCCATCATAATAAGTTGAAGAATATTATACCGGTCTCCCCTTACTACGTGTCCAAAATAGGCTATCTTTCTATATTTGATGTTATCAAGCAGCTCGCAGTCAGCATTTGCTCTCTTAAGGACTGCCACATTTGTCAGCATAGCCGTCCATGGTATTTTCCGTGTACGTCTCTGCAGCCACATTTCAAAGGCCTCCAAACGATTAATGGTGGATACTTTTAATGTCCATGCTTCAACACCATACAAGAGGACTGACCAAATGTAACATTGAATCATGCGCTTTCGAAGTTGAAGTTGCAAGTTATCATTACAGAAGAATGACCTCATTTTTAAAAATGTCATGCGGGCTATCCCGATTCTACATTTTATCTCTTTATCTGGATTTAGTTGTTCAGTAATATGGCAACCAAGATATTTAAAACTGGGTACTCTTTGAATTATATGACTATCAACATGTAACCGTGAATCTTGATGGACCAAACGGTTAAATACTTACCATGTACATATTATTTTGTTTTTGAACCGTTTATGTTTAGGCCAAACTCTTTTCCCACTGTGTCAATGGCATTTAAAAGGTGTTGTAATCCATTCATATCATCACTTAAAATAACTGTATCACTCCATTCCGAATTATGCAGCGCTTCCTTAAATATTCTTTCTGAATATAAATTGAATAACAGTGGGGACAGTATACAACCCTGTCTGACACCTCTTTGTATTTTGCATATTTCTGTTGATTTTCCATTTATGCAAGCTGTCGCTGTTTGACGCCAGTATAATTTTTCTATGACTCGTACATCTTGACTATCAACTCCTTTAACTTTATAGTCAAAGTTGGCCTAAGATGGTTGATTGAGGTTTTGGTAGGGTTTCACCATGTTCCCATAGGCAATATCCTGTAACATCGCCGTTTAGCCTGTTGAATATTATTTTTAAATAATGTAAATTGAATTTTAAATTCAACCATTGTTTGGTTCTGGGGCTATTTAGCAAGTATGCACATTCACTGATGATGGACCGATAGGTCTGAAAACGTTCTGAATTGGACATATTTTATTCAATCCATTGGGATTTTTAAGTTTTAATAAATATACCAATTTACATAGAAGTGGTTTTACTTCTTGTTAGAGTTTTTTAACTCCTTTTTCCTTTAATATTTTAATTAATTTGTGATGTTGTACTCGATCAAAGGCCTTCTCATAGTCAATAAATACAGCAAAGACGTCTTTCCTTTGATCTCGGAATTTCTGTAATAATACATTTAGTGCAAAGAGTGCGTCCCGGGTTCCCAGTCCATTTCTGAAGCCAAATTGTGTTTCATCCTGGTCTTCTTCACATTTATCTCTGATTCTACTGTGGATGATACGTAGAAAGATTTTCAAAGTGTGGCTCATAAGGCTTATCATTCTATATTCGCTACAGTTTTTCGGACGTTGTTTTTTTGGTAGGGTTATGAATTCGTATTTTAACCAATCTGGAGATGACTACACCGACAAAATCTAAATACAACGAGGAGTCAGACAAGGTTGCATTTTGTCCCCAACATTATTCAATGTTTACTCGGACCAGTTATTTAAAAAGTCACTTGAGAGACAGCCATATAGAACAGAAATCAACGGGAAACTACTTTAATGTAATAATTAGATACACGGACGATACAGTAATTCTGTAGAAAATATGGACTCCGATATCAAATGCAGGACAATTATTATTCAATGTTGTAGAATGTAGAAGATCTAGAAGTCTTCGCAAAGGTGATCGCCAACGTCGGATAATTCTGATATGGCACGTGGAGAAGAAGATAAACAAAGATTAGAAAAAATTTAAAAGCCAGATTTTTGACACGTTACAACAGTAGTGTGGACCAAGCTTCATTTAATTTAAACTGATATTTTCGTCTAAATAAGCGGTATAAAAATTTGATTTGATGTCGATGTTAAGAGTGACTAAATATTATAAGCGTGTCGTTATAGTATTATGGGTGTTTTCCTCATGGTTTACAAAAAAATTACGGCAACCTTAAAACTTCAAAGACCTCTAAATGTTAGGATATATAAGAAATAATACTATCACAAAAGGGAACATTTAAAGAATCTGCTGTCATTCTACCAAATAAAAAAATTGTGTCGCAAATTCATCGACAGAATGCAGCAGAATTTAGTTATCTAAGTTCTAAGTCACTAAAATAAAAGAATATGAAAAACATTTTAAGAAACGCTTTTCTTTAGTTACGAATGACTAAAATTAAAAATATTATAAAAAAATCAACGAAAAAACAAAAAATAAAAAAAATTGAAAAATCTAACACATCCGTCAAAGAAAAGCGTGGCGCGTCTTCATCGAATAAACGGTTTTCGCCCCACGCTTTTCTTTAACGAATGTGTTAGATTTTTTCAATTTTTTTTATTTTTTACTTTTTAGTCTTACACTTTTCAAACATTAAAATATATCGTCATGTTTATTAAAATATGTATAAAACATAAAATATGATGTACAAACATGAAAAGTAGTCGGAATTGGCTAAAAATTTGAAATTTTATTGTTTATTTATGAAGCATAACGTAAACAATTAACGTAAAAAGTGAAATTATGTATAGTTCATATAATTAGCTACAATCTGTAAAAGTTTCAAGTTTCTTCATTGTAAAAAACAAGAGAATTTAATCAACTATTTATAATGGGAAATAAGCCACAATTTTACCAAAAAAGATTTTATTAACGTTTCGAAGCCCAAATCTGGTTTCGTTGTCAAAATACGAGAAACTGGCACACTGTCAAAATTCAATTAAATTTTTAAGAAGATGTAGAGACAACAATTTAATACCAAAGGGTTACGGCCAGCATACTCAAGCAGAAGACTCCAAAATATTCTACATAGTTTATCGATGATCCGAGAAAGGTTACAATTTCATAGGTCAAATTTATTTTTTATTGAACAAGACATCGTAAGTATTAAAGATTTACTTTTCGGAATGATATCAAAACCAAAGAAATATACATTTAAATAAATTTAATATTCTTTTAGAACAAAATAGTATACATGCTTTTGATAACCTAAATAGAAATAATGACATATTAGCGACAGTTGTCAATCTATCAAATAGAAATTTAAATGCAACGGAAAATTTGGTATTGTCAAAAGGTTTAAACTATGCTGTTACTCATCCATCTATTCCAAAATTAGACATAATTAGTTCAGTGGAAAAAATATCCCAATGTTTACCAAATCATGAAAAAGAACAATATAGGGTAGTATGTAAACAATTGGAAAATCTAATAAAATTGAACAGAACATCAGCAAAGAGGAAATGAAAGCTTTAAATACTTTAAAAAATGATGACTCCATAACAATCCTACCAGCGGATAAAGGAAATGCAACTGTAATAATGGATAAAATACAATATGAGGACAAAATTACAGATCTAATTACAGATGGACCTTATACCAAATTAACGAAGGATCCAACGAAGACACTAGAAAACAAAATCTATAGAACTTTATTGAAATTTAAAAATGATCTAACGTACTATCAAAGAAAATTAATGACACCTCATTACAGTAAGACACCACATTTTTATGGAGTACCGAAAATTCATAAAGCGAATATTCCATTTAGACCCATTTGTAGTACCATCAATTCTCCTTGTAGTGAATTATCAAAATTTTTATTAAATATTATAAAACCATTTGCAAATAATAATGACACATTTATAAAAAATACACAACATTTTTTAAACAAATTATCAAATATTGAATTTAATCCAAATAATATTTTAGTAAGTTTTGACATAAACAGTTTATTTACAAATGTACCATTAGACAAAACTTTAAACATAATTAAAACGAAATAAGAAAATGATAATACATTGACAACTAGGACAAGACTAAAAATGTATTAGCTATAATGGAGTTATTGACATTATGTACTAATAATACCTATTTTCAACTAAATAATGAATTCTATAAACAAAATTTTGGTCTAGCAATGGGCTCTTCTTTATCTCCATTATTGGCTAATATATTTATGGAGGATTTCGAAACTAATACCATTTCTAAACAAAATTTAAAACCCACAGTATGGTGGAGATATGTAGATGATGTGTTTTCAATATGGCCTCATAGATCAGAATTGTTGGATACATTCCTGAATATTATAAACGATCAAGAAGAGACAATAAAATTTACAATGGAAAAGGAATACAATAACACTTTAGCTTTCCTCGATGTTTTAGTCTCAAAGAAGGATACTGGATATGAGACTCAAGTGTATAGAAAACCAACACACACCAACAGATATCTCAATTACAAATGAAATCACAACATCAACGTTAAAAAGGGAATCATTAAATCCTTATATGATAGAGCCAAAATTACTTGTTCTAACGAAAATTCATTTTTAGAAGAAAAACAATTGTTAACATCTGTTTTATTAAAAAATGATTATCCTTTATCGTTTATAAATAAGGAATTGTCAAGATTGGATCGAATGGAACATAACAACTTAGAACGGGATCCTACAACATTCACAAGAAATAATACGAGGAAAATATCAATACCATATATAAAAGGACTATCCGAGAAACTTAAAACAATAGGAAATAAATTCAACATTTCAACAACATTCAAAACAACAAACACATTGAGATCTATTCTATCTAAAACTAAACCTAACAATGAACAAGAAAGAACAAAGAATTGCATTTATAAAGTACCTTGTGAATGCGAACAATTTTATTTAGGTGAAACATCAAGACCATTAAACGTTAGAATAAGTGAACATCAGTCTTATATATTAAAAATAGAGAATTCGATAGATCTCAGATATGTCAACACGCATGGGATAATGAACATATAGCTCAATGGAGAGATTCAAGTATAGTCCTGAAAGAATCAGATAGTAAAAAGAGAAAAATCAAAGAAGCGGCTGTAATTATGCTAAATGAAACAAATTGTGTCGCAAATTCCTCGGTCGAATGCAGTCGGATGTGGTTACCCATACTGAAAGAGGAAGTCAATAGAAAGAAAATACCACGATTAGTAAGTAAATAACATATCGAGTTAATACAAATTTTATAATTTAGTATTACTTATTGTATATCTATGTATTATTAATTTTATTTATAATTTAAACATAAAGTGAGAATTTGGTATTAGTTTTTTGAAAGTAAAGTAAATTTTATAATTTAGTATTACTTATTGTATATCTATGTATTATTAATTTTATTTATAATTTAAACATAAAGTGAGAATTTGGTATTAGTTTTTTGAAAGTAAATTAAATGTAAGATCAAATACTTACGATGTCGGGATAGTATCACGAGGTTTTTTCCTGGTTTTCCCTCTTGATTTACTATGGAATCTCTAACGCGAGAATTTTACTGTCATCGTTGCATTTGGTTGTCTTTTTAAAGACAGATCACATGCTATATTTTTTTGTGACGGATATTCTTGAGTTGGGGTTGATTTCATGTAATCGAATGAACTATCTTTTAGTAAAGTCGTCCCAGGAACGCAACTCATAAATATTGACGATATCATTTTAAAGTCTTCTACTTTAAAATGTATAATATACGTATGAATTGCCAATATAAATGAGTCAGATTAAATAAATTATTAGAAGAATTTTTTTATTTAGCAACAACATTTTTGTTTATTTTAGTAGTATTTTGTATTTTGACAACGAAACCCGATTTGGGCTTCGAAACGTTAATAAAATCTTTTCATGGTAAAATTGTGGCTTATTTCCCATTATAAATAGTTGATTATAAAAATGCCACAAGGAAATAGCTTCAGAACAACAAAGAGGATTTAAGCATTTTCCGTTAAAATCGTTTTTTTTTTATTTAAACAATTATTAATAAACATAATTTTTTTTATTGACTGTTCGTGTATTGTTCCGGCGAATGCATTTATCTGCAAATCTTCAGTCATTTGCATTGAAGAAAAGGCAGTCAAATTAACGTCTAAAGATTTGACCCAAACGATTGAGCTAAAGAAAAGCGTTTAATTAATACGCCAAAACGAATTCTAATGTTAATTGTAGCACAAAACGTCTCTACCGGTGGTTTTTCTAAGACTATGATAAAAACACGAATTTTTTTAATTTGGGTTTTGGTTGAAGTTTTATTTCGTATCGTATTTAAATTTGACACGAATAAGCGCCGATTTTTATATAAACAAATATATGAGCGTTCAAAATTTAAAACTTTATTGTTTATTTATGAAGCATAACGTAAACAATTAACGTAAAAGGTGAAATTATGTGTAGTTTATATCATTAGCTACAATCCGTAAAAGTTTCAAGTTTTTACATTGTAAAAACAAGAGAATTTAAGCATTTTCCATTAAAATCGTTTTTTTTTATTTAAACAATTAATAAACATAATTTTTTTTGACTATTCGTGTATTGTTCCCGCGAATGCATATGCCTGCAAATTTTCATTCATTTGCATTGGAGAAAAGGCAGTCCAATTAACGTCTAAAGATTTGACGCAAACTATTGAACTAAAGAAAAGCGTTTAAAAACAATATTAATATTGATAAGGTAATAACATATCCAAGACACATCCTATAATTTAAGAATTTCATTCAAGATTGTAACTTCAGTAAATATAGCACATGGCTGAACTGAACTGTCATTACGCGAGAGCTATGTTGTAGTGTTACGCTGTCGAAGCAATTTATTTTCAACCAATCGACAGGAAACAATTATTGATTCGGTTATTTGCATTTCGAGAACGAATTCCTGAATCCGAGTCCTAACGTTAATAAAATCGGGAATTTTGATTGCAAATATTACTCGCAGGAAAGGTATAATATTGAATTTACAGCATACCACAAAACAACAAAGGTAAGAACAGCATTAGAATACACAATTGTAAATATAAAATAACTTTTGAATGCGGGACTTATTTGGACAACCTATCAAGACATATCGGTGTGATAACTAAAGATATTAATTTTCTAATAAAAACAGAGAATTTGATAGGTCTCGAAGAGACCTCTCAATATTCAGTACAATAAAAGGTGGAAGCTAGGACAAATAATCCCGGACAAAAAATCCCCACAAATTATCCCTGGACAAAAAATCCCCACAAAAAATCCCGGACACATAATCCCCACAAATTTTTTTGGACAAAATATCCCCACAAAATATCCCGGACAAAAAATCCCCAAGAAATATTTGCTGCCGAATAGTTCTCTAAGTGTTTTCCCGAAATTTTACTAAATTTCGAATTCCAATTCCATGCTGAACTTCAAATTTTACATGACAAAAGAGTGTGAATTTTTTCAAAAATCGTGGAAGATATGAGGAATGAGCTAAGGCCTCGTTCTCATGACAGTCGCTTATCGCACGTTTTGTATGTATTACATACATTTTACTAGAGACCGTTCACATGCCAACGTGCGTTTTAATGACCTAAAACGCGCGTTAGCATGTGAACGGTCTTCAGTAAAATGCATGTAGTTGTAATCGGGCGTTATCAAAACGCGCGTTAAGCGCCTGTATGAGAACGGGGCCTTAAGTCATTCCCCATATCTTCCACGATTTTTGAAAAAACTCATAATCTTTTGTCATGTAAAATTTGAAGTTTTCAGCATGAAATTGAAATTCGAAATTTGGTAAAATTTCTGGAAAACTTTTAGTAGTCTAGTCGCAATAAGGGGGTCCCGTGGGTCGTGGGGTCGCCGCGATTTTATTGTGGTATTATAGGTTTTTTGGGTCGCTGAATCCAATGGAAGTGGTCTGGAAGCCCAAATGCGTTTAATTGTTATTAACAAATTATGGTAAAATTAAGTGTTTTTCAAAAACCATTAGAAGCCCTGTAAATAAATTGATAGTGTTAAGGTCTTCTCTGGTGTATTTTTGGTCACTGAATCGAATGCGACTAGTCGCGATTACTCAAAATGTGTTCTTATTTTGTTAATAACAAAATAATTGTTTATTCGCCGAAAAGCTCGAAATTCGTTATCTAAAGCAAGTTTGTAGTCTTTTTCATAGTATTTTTATACGCCAAATCGATTGTCACTAGTCGTGATAGCTTAAACCACGTTCCAACTTTGTTATTAATAAATTATTGCAAAAATAACGGTTTATAGTGCGTTTACTCACGGTTTTTGCTCTAAATTTTAAAAAACCACTTGGAATGACATGAAATTTGGCATGCACGTAGCTAAGATATCAAACAAGACAAGTGATATTGTGCCGATGTGTGCTTTTACCCTGGGGGTGAGTTTCACCCTGTTTCGGGGGTGAAAAAAAGAGACCATTAAAATAAGTCCAGAATTGGATAAACTGATTAATTCTAAGCAACTTTTGTTCTATACAGTTTTTTCACTAAGTCAATACTTTTCGAGTTATTTGCGAGTGAATATGTTCATTTTTCAACAAAAAAACCAAATAACTCGAAAAGTATTGACAGTGAAAAAACTGTATAGAACAAAAGTTGCTTAGAATTAATCAGTTTATCCACTTCCGGACTTATTTTAAAGGTTTCTTTTTTCAACCCCCAAAAAGGGGTAAAACTGACCCCCAGGGTAAAGGCAGACATCGGCACAATATCACTTGTTTTGTTTGACATGTTAGCTACGTGTATGCCAAATTTCATGTCAATCCAAGTGGTTTTTTTTTAATTTAGAGCAAACACCGTGAGTGAACGTACTATAAACCGTTATTTTTGCAATAATTTATTAATAACAAAGTCGGAACGTGGTTTAAGCTATCACGACTAGTGGCAATCGATTTAGCATATAAAAATACTATAAAAAAGACTACAAACTTGCTGTAAATAGCGCATTTCGAGCTTTTCGGCGAATAAACAAATAGGCTATAATACCACCATCAAATCGCGGCAAACTAAAAGTGTCCACGGGACACTCTTTGGGGACACTGTCTATGTTGCGAGTAGACTATAGAGAACTATTCGGCAGCAAATATTTCTTGGGAATTTTTTGTAAAAATTTATGGGGATTATTTGTTCGGGATTTTTTGTCCGGGGATTTTTTGTCCAGGGATAATTTGTCCGGACCTCTATTGATACCAATACAAATTGTTAATAATACGGAGGTCTTGGTCATCAATCCCCACTTGTTGCAAGGCACCTATCAGTTTGTCGTGGGCGACCCGACCGAAGGCCTTTTCGAAGTAGATAAAACACATATACCGGTTGTTCTATATCCCTACATCTTTGAACCGTGACTTTCAAATTGAATAATGCTTATCTGGTTCCAAGGTTGTTTCTGAAACCAAACTGTATTTCGCTTAGTTGTACTTCTATGTATTTTGTTATAAATTCAAGAGTGCAATAATATTCTTAAGAAAATTTTCAGTACATATAGCTTAGCTTTTTCAATTGAATATACAAACAATTCAGGAATACATCTCTTAAATAAAAAAATTATATACGGTATGAAATAAAATAGAATTTGTAAATCAGAAAGGTTTATTAAATATTTCTTAATATTGGTAATGAATGTTATTTCCGGCATTTCTTATCGCTTAAAATGGTATTACTATAATAAAGGTTTTACATACGTTCCATCGTGCTTGGATATGATGGAATGCAGGACACATAACCAAAATTTTCTACTGGCTTACACATTCTTTAGAATGTTATGATTAAGAGATTTCCTGTGATGACTGAGAATGCTGGAATATGTAGATATGCGATCAATGCTTGCTTGATAGAAACTCTTAAGATTCACATAAATAAATTAACTAGTCATCAGTCTTTTCAAAGAATGAAAAAAATTCCTAAATCGATACCAATTTGTAAACACTTGCATTTATTCCATATTACTAAACGGAGTGGAAACATGGACTCTTGGAATTATAAGTATGAGGCGTATAGAATCCTTTAATATGTGTGTTTTTTGAAGGATGCTGAAGATCTCTTGGACAGAACACGTGACTAACAACGAGGTGCTGAGAAGAATGGGGACAGATAGAACTCCTAAATATTGTAAAATAACAGAAAAACGAGTTATCTGGGACATATTTACAGAGGAGAAAGATACAACTTTTTACGACTCTTAATGGAAGGGAAAGTCGAAATAAAAGAGGTCCAGGAAGAAGAAAATGCTCCTGCCTGAAGAACGTAAGAGACTAGACAGGCATGGACACACATTCGATACTAAGAACAGCTCAAGATAGAAGATAGAGAACAATATGCTGTAGGTATAGGCGATCTTTAGTAATGGAGAAAGCACCTTAAGAATACACTGATACAATCACATCTGTAGAATGGCGGACACAATAGTCCCAAGAGATGACACAACTTGCCAATGAACAAGCAAAATTGCTTATATAATGGAAGAAGAACTCATCCATCTAAACATTCTCTTTCCCGCTGTGTTGTGTTTCTTTCTTTTTACTTGCCCAACATAGATAGTTTTGTGGCAGTCATCCCACCCTTGCTTTACTGAATGTATCTCCATCTACTTCTCCATTACTCTGTAATACTGATCCTAGGTATTGTATACCCTTTTTCCACTCCCTATAACTCCCAGATAACTGCTTATCTGCGAACAGCTACAACAGAAGTGTATCGAGTAAGACCTAAAGCAAGCCAACGAAAGAGTCATGGATGACGTACAACTGGAAACTCACAATTTGACTGGATTTAGGGAAAGTAAAGTTCACCACAGGGCTTGTATAATACCTTTTCTCAATACCAAAGAATACCCAATCTTAAAAATATGATAAATTGAACAAAACAGTTGAACTGGACTGTATGAAAAGATGTCTACAAATCACCGGAGAGGATAGAATAATAATAAGAGGAAATCTGGAACAGAATGGAAGTAGAGCCCTGCAGTGGTACGGGCATGTACAAAGAATGCCAGAGCAGAGGTGACCGAAAAGAATGTTAAAACTGGGATCCGCCGGGAAGAAGATGGAGAGGAAGACCTGCTACAAGATTGGAAACGTACATAGGTAATGCTATAATAGATAAAGACCTCAGAGAAGATGACTGGGAGAATAGAGTGCTGCGAAGGACCAAAACGTCGAAAACATAATACGAAAAAGTCGAAGAAGAAAAACATTATCTCTGTAAAACTGAGATAGGAGTAAAAGATGTACGCAACCTTGCCTAAAATATCTAACCACTTCATTCTCTTTATGTTTCGTTTGTTAGATCATTTTTAGTCTAATGGACCAAGAGAGCAACGTCGCAGAAACAAGTATTTTAAGACAACTGGTTCTTTAATATATTATTCCCTATGCTTCCTCTAACACCGTACCGGCCATCTGGCTACTGATACAGATTGCGTTCATTACTGCGCGGCACACTTGTACAGGTAAATGTATCGAATTTAAAATTATTTTGAGACGAAAAATTTATTATAATTGCCAGACATTTCTGTGGTTTAAAAAGTAATAACAAAAACATTTTTCGTCTTAAAATAATTTTAAATTCACTATACAGGGTGATTGATTAGCGTGATAAAGCTCAGTAGATCCGCTATAGTAATAGATAGCAATAAATGTTAATAACAAAAGTTGTAGCCAACTTTGAGCTTCACATTACAAAATTAGTTAGAATGTTACAGGGTGTTCGATAACATAGTGGCAGACCAAATTTATATTTTTTTTTAATGGAACTTATATATTTTATTTTATATTCGAAATCCTCTTATCGTCCCCATCACAAAAATATAATGTTTTGTTATGTTATATAGGGCTTTTACAAAGTTATAACCAATTTTCTATGAAAATCGTAACACATTCAGCTCCCTGTATAAATAAAAATAAGCACAACAGCAATGGTTTATTGGTGCCATATTTTTTTGTTGATTATGAAATTTTTTTAGAATTATTGATATCGCTAATTTTCTTTATATCGAATATAGGGTAAGTCAAAACGCCAGTACATTCTTTTCTCAGAAATTTTGAATGGAACACCCTGTATTTTATATCACTATCGAAAAGTACCATTACCGTACTTTAATTTTTGTATAACATTCCCTATGTTTAAATTTGTTAGTTTTAGAGATATTTTCATTTTTCAGAGCAAGTTATTAATTAGGGTGTTGTATTTAAAATTACGGAGAAAATAATGTATTTTCGTTTTGACTCACCCTGTATTCGATATAAAGAAAATTAGCAATATCAACCATTTTTATAAATTTTGACAATGATCAAAAAAATATGGCACCAATAAACCATTGCTGTTGTGCTTATTTTTATTTACAGTAGGAAAAATGAAAGAATACCCATGAACGAACATATAAAACACGCTGTATTTTCCTGTCACCGTGTCACACAAAAAATTGGCCAGCGCAAGTACATGTAATAATTATTGTTGCATGTACTTGCACTGGACAATGTTCTTTGTGACACGGTGACAGGAAAATACAGCGTGTTTTATAAAATATGTTCGTTCATGGGTATTCTTTCATTTTTCCGACTGTATACAGGGAGCTGAAACTATTATGATTTTCATAGAACATCGGTTACCTATAACTTTGTAAATACCCTGTATGTATAACATAACAAACCTTTATATTTTTGTGATGGGGAAGTTAAGAAGATTTCGAATATAAAATAAAATATAGGGTGTTCCATTTAAAAAAACAAAAGTTTGGTCTGCCACTATGTTATCGAACACCCTGTAATTATCTAACTAATTTTGTAATATGAAGCTCAAAGTTGGCTACAGTTTTTGTTATTAACTTTTATTGCTCTGATTTTGTATTTACCTGTACAGGAGTGCTGCGCAGTAATAAACGCAACCTGTATTAGCAGCCAGATGGCCGGTACGGTGTTCGAGGAAGCATATGGAACAATATATTAAAGAATCAGCTGTCTTAAAATACTTTCTCGAACACGTTGCTAGCTCTTAGACCATAACTATGTATAACAAGCTTCTCAGAATAATAAAACAAGAAGTATTATCAGAGAACAACGACCACAGTATTATCTTGATTTACATTTAAATATAACAGAAATAAACTCAAAATATTAGTAGACCCCTAATCCCACTTTTTATTTCTATATATTCCAATGGAATTATATTAATTCGAACCCTTTAAAATGAGTGTTGTTGTTTTGGTGTACACCCCCTTTTGTTTGATACGTTGCACTTGTTCTGGCAACCTCGCCAACGGATTCGGGATCGCCAACGCGGGAGCGCGAGCGGGACCGGGTTCATCGATTCCCTCCTAGACCATGACCCTGCTTGGCTCTTGGCTCGCAAGCTGCAGAAGTGACATGACGCGCTAGCAAATCAATAATTTTGAAGGTGCTGATGCTGCTGATGCGATACTAAATCGGTTTCGAGGAATCGATGCCATACCTATCTGGGCCATTTACCCCTCCATCAGTACTAGTACAGACCAGTGTTTCGCAAACTTTTTAACAACACCGGATTATTAGAAACAAACATTTAACAATATATTATAGGTTTTAACGCTCCTATGGCAGTTATTTAAAATTTTGTGCATATTGGAAATTGCAGTGACAACTTGACAACAATGACAATATTGTGGCTTTATAGTACTGAATTTTTTTTGCTTCGAATTTAAATGTAAGTTATGTCATCATCTTCATGACATCATCATCATCATCATAAAAAATTTCATCTTCTTTCAAATATGTATAACTTATCGGGATATATTGTTTTCAATTACTTATAATGTACTCTTTATATTCTTATATTATTTTTTTTTATTTTATTTTTGCTACCTTCATCGTATTAAATTTTCTGTCTTCTAAAGTTCTTAAGAAGATTCCAATATTTCGCGGCTATAACATTTTACGTCCTCTCTTACCTTTTATCTTTCCTTCTGGTACTAGTTGCTGTATCGTTTTCTTTGTAGTCTATCTATCTATTGCCCTTCATTTGTCCAAAGTTGAACCTAGGCCTCTCTTATTTTTCCACTTTTCTCAATTCAGTGCTAATCCTGTCCATCTGGTTCCTGCGTATCTTTGTAGGTCATCCGACCATCTCACCTGTGGTCTGCCCTTTTTTCTTTTATGGTCCCAAGGTGTCCAGTGGGTTCTCGCTTCATTTCATCTTCCGTCTCTTTGTCTGCTGTTGTGTCATGCAAATTTCCATTTGAGAATACCTGCATGTTTGTTAACGTCTTTCACTTTGATTTTATTTCTGATCCATGTATTTTTCTTTTTATCGCTTCGCTTGATACTCAGCATCTGCCTTTCAATTGCCCTTTGAGTCTTGGCCATCAAGGTCAGTCTTTGTTTTCCATTGATCATATGCTTTTGTGCGGAGGTATTGGGCAAATTTTTGGTTTTTCAGGATATAGGTATAGCGCGGTTACAGATAAATGAGAAATTTAAAGAGATAGACCAATTGGTGTACAAGTGGTATACCAGAGGGTGGTGTAAAATTTTCCATCCTTTAAGGGTATACCGAACAAAATATCCATGTGCTTAGATCAAATGACATCTGTTTTAATAGTTCCTCTTTAATATTTTGCCTTGTTACAGGATAGTATTCAGAAAAACGCAAAAATAAGTACTGTAAAATATAATTTCATTAGGTACAATTATAAATAATATATTATATTTAAATAATTATAACTGTTAGGTCTATTTAATCAAAATAATGCTTTTATCTTTAATCACAATAATGTTTTTATTTACGCTGCTGCTAAAAGTTGCCGATGTAAGCTCCTTTTTATACCTATCAATGACTCCTCTTACTAGATTGTCGGGTTTTTGTCACAGCTCTGCTGTGCTAAAGGTTTTTACATTTCCACGAAATTCTGAACGACCGATAACAAGACTGATAACGCAACAATTGGCAAATGTTGGAGTAATGACAATGTAAAGTGCAAAGTTAATGTACTAGCTTCCAGGGGCAAACGAATATGCATTTTACATTGTGGAGGGGAAGATGGTTGGGTAACCGATGGCTTACTATTAAATGCAAAAGACATTAAAGACAGTTGTTTGGACTATCATCAAGATATTACGGGTGAACTTTTCGAATCGTGGTTTAAAAATAACTTATTACCAAATTTAGCAGACAACAGTGTTATTGTTTTAGATAATGCATCATATCATTCTAGACAACTTAAAAAAATTCCGAATAAATACTCTAGAAAGGATGAATTGCAAGATTTTTATTATCACAAGATTTATATTTTGAAGATTGGTACACTAAAAACCAATTAGTAGAGGTACTTAATACAAAATTATTTGTAAAGGAATATATTATTGATGATGCAGCAAGTAAAAATGGACATACAACTTTAAGACTACCACCATATTACTGCGTTTTAAATCCAATAGAGTTGTTATGGTCTCAACTGAAATATAATGTGAGACAAAAATAATGTAAGTCCAAAATGGTATAGCAATGTCGTGAAACTGATAGATTCTGAATTTAAAAATATCTCAGAGGATAACTGGAAGAAAGCAATAGAGCACGTAAAAAATATCGAAAAAGAATATCTTAAAAAAATTCCTGTTCTAAATAAAATTATTATCAATATGGAGAACAGTGATTCAGAGGAAGAAAGTGACAAAGTGTAATACCAAGACAACTTTCTCTCAATACTGAGCTTACCCGGAATATTTTCTTACATAATCAGGTGTAGGGATTATCGGCATATTATGTTCAACACCAAACTACTGCTTCAATCTTTTAAGAAAAACGTGGCCTTATTATGAATACTTCACTTATTGTTGCAATATCTATATCTTTGAAAATCAGTTCTTAAGAGAAAATAATAATGTAAGTAAGTGTTGATAAACTTTTAATTTTTACTTCAAGGTTTTATAAATTATTTAAATGTATATTTTTTTATCTTTCACTACCTACCGTTCGCTCAATTATTAATTAGTTTTTATATACAAACCAAATATTGTTTGAACATTTTATAGAAAATGCATTGCAGAAATATTATTAAAGTAGTTTAAACTTACACAAAATCATCAAGACACAAAATTAAGCTTTGTTTAAACAATTCAAATTTATAGAATCAATTTCTTATATAATATACCACATTATGTTTCATGTAGGTCGGTACTATCCTGTTCTTTACCGGTCATAGTGCTGCTTATCCCTTTTTTCTCAAATAAATATAACCGGGCAGTAGCTCTTTTTTCCGAATGTCACCTATGCGAGTCTTATGCTCCTTTTTATTTCTGCTGTTTGATTTTCTTTACTTAGTTTCCTTATTTGCCCTAGGTATATCTACTCCTTGACTCTCTGTATTGCACTTGTTCCTATTTGCATGGTTTCGTTGTCCTCTTCTACGTTTGTCACATATGTAGTTTTTGTGCAGTTCATTTTTAGACCTTTCTCGTTTGCTTCCTTGTCCAATTGTGTCATCATTTCGTTAATATCTTTCATATTGTCTGATATCACCGCTATGCCATCCGCATATCTCAGGTTGTTCAGCAGTTGTCCATTGATGTTGATTCCTTTGTTGTGCCATTCAAGTTTTTTGAATACATCTTCTAGTGCTTGTGTAAATAATTTTGGGGATATTGTGTCCCCTAGCCTAATTCCTCTATTTATTTTTATTGGTGTGTTGGTGTCGTCATAGATGTTCTTCAACATTTCTGTGTATCGATAGTCATCTGAGATCACTAGCTGACTCCAGCCAGTGACCTCTTCATATTTCTTAAATAATCTTGTGTTTAGTATTCTTAAGAAAAGTTTTAAAAAGTGGCTCAATACGCTTATTAGCTGGCGATCCTTGCAAAATTGTTCACATAGTGTTTTTTGGAACTATTCAGTACATTTGGTCTTTATTGGCTTTTGGTGGCTTTTTGAGACTGGGCATCGGACAGGGAAGTAAAATGTCGCATTGAGCAAGCTCGACAAGCTTTCGTAAAATTCAGGAAGGTACTGACCTGCTCAGAGTTCGACCTTACACTGAGACTGAGGTTTACTAAATGCTACGTGTGGTCGGTGCTGCTATATGGCATAGAGGGCTGGACACTCAAAACGAGGGATATAAACAGTTTAGAAGCCTTCGAAATGTGGCTTTATCGCCGTATCCTAAAGATACCATGGACGGCCACAAATGTAGATGTCCTTAAAAGAATCGACCAAGAACGCCAGCTTTTCGAAAACGTCAAGAAAAGAAAAACGGCTTATTTGGGTCACATCATATAAATATAATATAATCTTTAAACCTTCTACCCTTTCGGGTGTAGGTATGGGTCACATCATGCGAAACAAAAAATACCAGTTCCTTCAACTTATATTCCAGGGTAAAATTGAAGGCAAGAGAGGAATAGAACGCAAGAAAATGTCCTGGCTCCGAAACATAAGGCAATGGACAGGGATTAACGACATACAATCTCTAATACACATTGCAAGAAACAGAGAGTTAATGGAAAATGTGATCGCTAACATCTATTAGTGGATTTGCATTTGAAGAAGGTCTTTATTGTGTTTATAAGTATTCTTTTCTGTCGTTTTTCAATCCAAATCGTTCTAAAACCTCTCTAAAAACAGTTCAGATTCATTATTCTGCTCAAATGTGTTATCCAACTAAATAATTTTGATATCACTGAACAACATATGAAATTGATTTTATAGAATCAATATAAGACGTATCTGGACTATCCTGCTATATGCTGGTTAAATCGTTCAGCGCACAGTGGCCATTACTAATAGTTAAATAATTAAGAGGCTAATGCATTTTATTGATTGCGATGCAACAACTTGATTTGTTGGATTTGGAACACGAAATAGTTCAGTCCTTAAGATTATAATTTATTCATACATTCTTGTGTATATATAGCTAACCTAATAAAAATATTTCTGTTACGTAAAGAGAAGTATGAAGAAAATCAGGAAGGTGGACATATAAATATTTTTAAGAGATTTATAAGAGAAAAATAAACTGTGTCGTTCAGAAGTCCAGGATTTCAGTGCAAATATTTCAGTCTGTAATACTGTGGAGTAATATTTTATCCGAATTATTCTTCCCCTTGGTCTTTCATTTCCTGGCTTTCATCTGGTGGCCTTCTTAACCAGTAGGTCGTTTTTTCCTTCTCTGTCTGTGTCCTAGCCGTCGCAATCTCTGCGCTTTAATCAATCTAACTCATTCGTTATATCTCTTATTTCACGGTTTATTCTTCTTCACCGTTTCATTTTTATCGGGCCCATAATAATTCTTCTAAGGATTTTCTTTTCGAATATTCTTAATCTTTCTTCATCTTTATCTTCATTGTCTTATCTGCGTATTTAACTTCTGGTCTGATTGCAACTCCGTATATCTTCAGTTTCGTATTTCTGGATACGTTCTTGTCCTTCATTAGCCTATGATATCTCCAGTATGTTTTGTTGCATGCTAGTATTCGCTCCGTTACTTCTTTCTGTTTCCTCCTCATTTCTCTTATTTTTGCCATTCACAATTAACAATATTATGCGTGAAAGATAAGAATCTATAAAACCTTAATTCGACCAATAGCTATGGCAGTGAAGCATGGATCCTTACAGAAACATCCAAAAACAAACTCGAAACATTCGAAAGGAAAGTACTGAGGAGAATACTAGAATCTGTGAGGAAAAACGAAATCTTCAGAAGGCTATACAACAACGAGCTTTATTAACTTTGTAAGGAAACACCCCTGTCAGATTTCATTAGAATACAAAGATTGCAATGGTCCGGACATGTGATAAGAATAGGACAGGATAGGCTACCAAAAAGAGCACTGAACGCTAGAATACAGGGAAAGAGACCGGTTGAAAAGCCAAGAAAGCGCTGGGTACACACAGTAAACAGCGACTCACAAGCCCTTTTAGGAGTCCGTGTATGGAGAAGAGTAGCCACAGACAAACAAGGGTGGAGGCAAAAAATAAAGGAGGCCAAGACTAAATTTGGGCTGTAGTGGTAGTGCCATAGAAGAAGAAGAAATATAATGCGTGGCGTTAAAATGTATATAGCTCTTCAAAGGCAAAAAACACGCAAACGAAAAAGAATTATGATAGATTAGGATACGTTTGTCTTTCCCGTATTAAAAAACTAGAGGAAACTGATTATCTATCATATTATATTTCGTTATTTTTGGAGTAGTTAATACAACACTTTGAAATAAAGTTGTTTTTAAAAGGTGGTTGTTCACTATATGTTATTTACAATACAATGTTTCTGTGAAGAACCTCTATAAAGTTAAAAAATAAAAAAAAAACATTCTTTTCTTTACAATTTGTCACAGATATATCATATATCTCTATCTATTCGAAATGAATTCTTGTTGATATTCCAAGAAAAAATGAACAATGAGAATGTTTACATCACTTTACAAATCAAATTAAACCCTAACGCACCAAATTGAAAAAAAAATTGGAAAGTATATTGGGGTTTTTAAAAATATTTGACAATTTGCATTATTTAAAAAGGGTCTGGGCATTTTAACAACCGTTCCAAATCATCTGATTTATTAGGGAGGGTACAAGCCAGTCAAAGCATTGACCTTAAAATCAACAATTGATTCATAGAAGGGCGGCGGGCGCAATGAGTTTAGGGTGCAGGTTCGTGACAACGTTCACGTAGCCACTCGCTGAATTTAGAGAAATCGATAGAGCATCTTCAGAATTTGGAAAAATCTATAAAAATTAATATGCTTACATAAACATATTTAAAATGTTTATTTTGACGTTTCGAATTCCGAATTGAAAATTGAAACGTCACAATAAAATTATTTTATTGTGGTTTATTACCCCAATAGTAAATTACTAAGATGTCACAAGAAAATATAGACCAGTCCCCTTCATGTAGATTTCTTCTTTCCATTGCGTCCACTTCATCTTTGAAAGATCTTCGGGGTCTGCCTCTCTTCCTTCTTACTATCGGGCTCTACGTTATTTTATTTATACAAGGATTTTGGTCTGCTCTTCTTACATGTCCGTTCCAGTTAATATCTTCTGTTCTATGTAGTCTATTATATCTGAGTGCATTCCCATTCTTTTCTTAATCTCTATGTTATTTAAACTATCTCTTCTTATTACTCTGCAACTTTTCCTTAGAAATTCCGTCTCTGTTGCTCGTATTTTGTCTTTAGTTTTCTTATTTATTATCCAATTTTCACACCCATAAGTCAGGATACTTCTTGTCATAGTATTATATTCTTCTTTTTGTTTTTATACTGATGTTCTATTATCCCACATCACCGGGTTCAATTTTCGTACGTAATCTATTATTTGTCCTAGTCTATTGTTTATATCTTCTTCAGTCGTTCCTTTGTTTGATGTTATGAAACCTAAATACTTCTACTTGTCTGTTCCTTTGATTTGTTTACCTTCGTCTATTTACAGCTGTTTTTTTCTGTTGTCTCCATTGTTAGGTTTTTATATCTTCTTCAGTTGTTTCTTTGTTTGATATTATGAAACCTAAATACTTGTACTTGCCTGTTCTTTTGATTTGTTTACCGTCATTTATTTCCAGCTGTTTCATTTCTGTATTCTCTGTTAGTTATTCAATTTTCTTTAGGTTTATTTCCATCCCATTCTTTGTACTCGTATATTATAATATTATGTATATTTGTATATTCTTTGTATATAGGTTATCTTCGTCTTGTGCGATCACTATTTGGCCGTCAGAAAAACTTAAGGTATACAGGGTGTTTCATTAATAATTGTCCATATAGTAACTGGAGAAACCTTAGTACAAAATACGAAGATTTAACCTAAATTACTTTAATAAAATGTGGTTCCTTAATAAGTTACAGGGTGTTTTATCTATAAATTTAAAAACTATTTTTGCTCAGCATTTTAAAACTGTTCTACGTATCCTTTTCATACTTGGTAGAAAGTATAGGTACTATACAAACTACTAAATTATGTTAAACAAACATTTCTGTCTATTACCAGAGGCGTACGACGGGGGAAAGTGAATGGTTGACCCTTTCCAAATTCTACGCCACTGGCGGAATTTTTATTTTAGTTCAATTTTTGGATTCTCCAATACTTTCTATGAAAATAATATACTCTTCATTCGCAACGATAAAGTCATTCGTTTTCGAGATCTTTGAAGTTAAAAATCATTGAATCATTTTATCGTTACGAATGAAGAGTATATTATTTACATAAAAAGTATCGAAAAATCAAAAAATTGCACTAAAATAGCAATTTCGTCAGTGGCGTAGAATTTGGGAAGGGTCAACCAGCCACTATCCCCCGTCGTACGCCTCTGGTAGTAGCTAGAAACGTTTATTTATCTTAATTTAGTAGGGTAAACAGCACCTACACTTTCTGCCAAATATGATAAGGATACGCCAAATAGTTTTAAAGTACTGGGTACATATAATTTTTAAATTTTAATCATATGAATCATAGCATAAATTAATTAAAATAACTGTGCCGTTTCATATTTAACTTCAAATATCTCGAAAACTAATGACTTTATCGTTACCAATGAGGAGTATATTGTTTACGTAGAAAGTATTGGAGAATCTAAACATGGCACTAAAATAGTAATACCTCCAGTGGCGTATAATTTGAGAAGGGTCAACCATTCACTATCCCCTGTCGTACGCCTCTGGTTGTAGCTAGAAACGTTTGTTTATCATAATTTAGTAGAGTGTATAGTAGTCGCACTTTCTGCCAAGTATGAAAAGGATACGTCGAATAGTTTTAAAATTCTGAGCAAAAATAGTTTTTAAATTTTTAGTTAAAACACCCTGTAACTCAGTAAGAAACCACATTTTATTTAAGTGTTTTAGGGTAAATCTTCATATTTTGTGCTAAGGTTTGTCCAGTTACTATATGGACAATTATTAATGAAACACCCTGTATAGGTATTCGTTTCTTACTGGTACGCTGGTATATCCTTGGCACTTTCTTCTTCCATTTTTTTTTCTTTTCCACTGTGATTTTAAACTTACAAATTAATTTATAAGCTTCAAATGACAGTACTTTTGTAAACCTATTTTACAATAATTACAAACAAAAATTGACAAATATTATTAAAAAAGCTCAACATCTATTTTTTTCCTAGAATAGTACCTATGTAGTTTTTCGATTTGTATTAGTATATTAATAGTTTTAGTAGTTTTCCGTTTATAAAGAGAATTATATTTACATAAACATTAATTAATAAATTAATTTAATAAACATTATTTTAATTAATAAAAAAATATAAACAAACGAATATAAATACTTGGGTATGAAAATCACGAATGATGGAACACTGGACGGAGCCATTAAAGAACGAAATACTTAAGGCAGGAAAGCAATTACGCTCCTAAACTAGGGTGACCAAATCATAAACTCGAAAAAACGGGACACATCCAAGGAGCAGTAGCGCACCTACAATTTTTCTCTGGGGGGGGGGGGGTGAAATTTTGTTTGTATTGTTTGTGAAAGATAATTTACATTTTCCTACTATTCTTTATATATTTGTCATATGCTGGGGGGGGGGGGGATAAACCCCTTGGATGTACCACTGCCAAGGAGGGGCCTCCATCGAGATGTAATAATTATTTAAACATGGTGTTTCAGCTTATTTGGGAAATATAAATCCTTTTCAATTTACTTACGTAAATTACATCAAGGCTGCGAAACAGACAGATCACTAAAATGATCCCAGAATCGCCAGAATGACATGAATCAACAACCCGTCAGAACAAAACAGGAAAGAATACAAAATAGCGGGAAACAAGGCTAACATAACAAATAAAAAGAAGAAAATGACTGGTTTCGCTGGAGGATATTGAAAAGGACAGGAAAGACCATAAAATAAAACAATTTTACAAAAAAGTCGGAGCAACCAAAAATACGCCTAGCATTAAAACAAGAGGACTAAAAAACCAAAAAGGAGAAATCGCATTTGAAGACAAACAGAACAGTAGAATATGGGAAGAATATTACGAAAAAGGAAGACTGTGATAAAGAAGTAAGGCCGTACAATTACAATAACACAGAACCATAAATATTTGAAACTGTATCAACCTTTAGTTACTTGGGAGTAACAATAGGGAAAACCGGAAAAGAGAGAACCGAAGAAAGAATTCTGAAAGCCAAAAAAACATAAATATGGATTGAATAGAAATCTGCTGAGAAACAAAACTCTAAGTAAGAGAAGAAAGATGAATCTATATAAGACAATAAGATATTAATAAGGCCTGTTGTTACATATGGGATGGAAACAATGACGATTAACAAGAAAGAGGAAGGAAGACCTTCTGAAATTTGAAAGAAAAATAATGAGAACAATGCTGGGCCACAATGTAACAAGATAGGGAGAAATAAGAATGAAATCAAATGCCGAAATTGAAGAAGAATTAAAGAGAGAAAATATAGTCAGATGCATAAAATCAACCCAACGTAAATACGGGACATTTAGGCGTCCCGAGAGACGTTTTCGTGACACCGGGACAAATCGTTAAAAAACGGGACGTTTGGTCACCCTATCCTAGACTTAATACTCTGGGGCAAGCAGATAAACAACCAAAACAATAAAAAGATCTATAACGCCGTAGTGAAAAGCATTATAACAAACAGCTGCGAAGTATGGCCTATGAAGGAAAAATCAAAACGAATGTTAGAGGTCACCGAAATGGATTTCTGGAGAAGAGCTGCAGGAAGATCAAGAAGAGAACATGTCACCAATGAACGGATACGAGAAATAATGAAGGTCACACATACAATAAATGACGAAATCCACGAAATAACTACGATGGTTTGGTCACGTACAAAGAATGCACGAAGACAGAATCCCAAAACAAGTACAAAACTGGAAACCGCAAGGTAGAAGAAGAAGAGGTAGACCGAGGAAAAGTTGGCAGGCAGGAATAAACAAAGCCATGGATGAAAGAGGTCTGCAAGTAGATCAATGTGCGGACAGAGACGAATGGCGAACGGGTATCGGAAAACGGAGAACGTTGTAAACCGATAATATATATAATAAAATAAACAAAGTTCTAAATATTTTTTTATATTATTTGTGGACTACAAAACCTGACAATGGCGGCCACCTTTATATAACGGCCAATAATTATTTCATTTTTAGTGCCCGTTAATTGAAAGGTTTTACTGTATAATATAATTACATTATTACATATATATAAATGGCATCGTAATATTCTTAAAAAGCAATAATACCCACATAGAGAAAGTAAAATGATTAAAACGCGGTTTGTTCTGCAATGAAAAAGCAGGTGTGCGACAGCGGTATGGGCAGACAACTGAAAGGTCTAGAAAATATAACATCTGTACCTACAATACAAAAACGAAGAAAACAGGTAGATATTTAAAAAAAAAGGGCCCGATCCCTGCGAGGCAGCTTTATACAATGTACATGTACATGTGTGTTTTCATTCTATATTGGTATATACAAAAGCAGGCTGTCGTGACTCAAATTTGCAGTAGACATATAATTTTATATTTAGCCTAAGTTTCCGGCATTTCGCATTTTTGCTAGCTTTCGCTGTACATATTTGACAACAACAACATAAAGAGGCTTTCAAAATAACTAGTAACTTTAGATAGGTACTAGATCGTACTAGAAGAGGGTGACCAAATCATAAACCTGAAAAAACGGGACATATCCAAGGAACATTAGCGCACCTAGAATTTTTCTCTGGGGAGTGGTTGGCTTGGTCATCCAAATCTTTTTGTATTGTTTGTGAAAGACAAGTTACATTTTACTACTGTTCTTTATAGGTCTGAATACCGCGTATGAAAAAAAAGTTGATTAATAGCAAGCTGAAAATTTGTTAATAGCTTAAGGGTGTCTAGTGTCTAGTCGGACAAACTTTGATATATGGGAACACTGGAACAGGGGAAGTTTTAACCGTGGAACAGGTTAAAAATTTGGAACGGTCAGACCACGAAAACAGCACATGTATTTTGTCCGACAGAACATACTTAAACTCTCCGAACAGAGATTAAACTCTCATGCAAAAATCAGACTGCTATTTATCACCAAATGGGCTTTTTAATGAGTGGAACATGTAGAATATGTCAAATGACAGGAATTATGACAGGTGATAAATAGCAGTCTGATTTTTACAGGAGAGTTTAATCTCTGTTCGGAGAGTTTAAGTCTGTTGTGTCGGACAAAATAAATGTGCCGTTTTCGTGGTCTGACCGTTTCAAATTTTTAACCTGTTCCACAATTAAAACTGCCCCTGTTACAGTGTTCCCATATATCAAAGTTTATCCGACTAGACACCCTTAAGCTATTAACAAATTTTCAGCTTGCTATTAATAAACTTTTTTTTTCATACGCGGGATCCAGACCTATTATATATGTTTCAAATGACCTGTGGGAAGTTTAATTCGCAAACCCCTCCTAAGTGCGCCTCGGCCAAGGAAGGTTTGGGGCGATACTCGAAGCAGGGAGGGGCAATTGTAACATGATCTTTTAGCTAATTTGGGGCCTATAAATCCTTTTCAAATTACCTTTGAATATGTAATTTACGTACGGTCAAGACTTCGAAACAGACAGATCACAAAAAAACTCCGCCAGAATGATATGGATCAACAACCCGTCAGAACAAAACAGGGAAGAATACAAAATAGCCAGAAACAAAGCCAACTCAACAAATAAAAAGAAGAAAAATGACTGGTTTCGCTGGAGGATGTTGGAAAAGACAGAAAACCATAAAATAAAACAATTTTACAAAAAAGTCAGAGCAACAAAAAATACCACAGCATTAAAACAAGAGGACTAAAAAACCCAAAGGGAGTAACTGTATTTGAAGACAAACAGATCAGCAGAATATGGAAAGAATATTACGAAAAAATGCTATTCACTATAATAAAGAAAACACTGCGATGAAGAAGTAACGACGAAGTAGAAATTTTCACACAAGAAGTACAAATAAAAAAAATATTAAAAACAACGGAAAAGCAGCAGGAGGAGATGGCATAGCAGTAGAATTAATAAAATACGAACGAAGAGAATTACATAAAGAAATAAACCAGCTAATACAACAAATATGGACAAAACAGACTACCAGACAATTGGAACTCAGGTGTTATAGTACCTATATATAAAAAAAGGAGATCGGGAGAAGTGAATGCATATTACGAGAATAACAGAAAGGGTTCAGACCAGGGAATCGACGATTAATTGCATACATACAGTGGAGCAAATAATTCAAAAATCGAAAGAGTAAACAGAGAAATGCACTTACCTAGTATGTATTCGTAGGTTTTAAAAGCGCTTTTTATACAATCAATCGGACGAAAATGATGGAGGAGCTAGAGAATGTTAAACTCCCAGAGAAATTAAGACAGATGCTAACAGTGAGCCTAAAGAACACCACAGCAAGTGTCAGTTTCAATAGAACAACTTCTAAGGAGATCAATGTAAACAAAGGCGTGAAACAAAGTGATTATATCTCCCCGACACTATTTAATCTGATAGTAATCATAAGGAGGACAAACTTTGCAAACAAAAACATTATTACGGATCAACTTCAACTAAAAAAATGACATAAAAGCAGTTGGTAAATTAGATAAGGAAGCGAAGATAATAAAGAGACTAGAGATAAACCAGCACAAAACAAAATACATGACGACAGGGAAGGATAACACACCACCTCAGAAATATCTAATAACACAGATAGGTAAAGAGAGGCAGGTTAGATAACAAATATATAACTTATATCAACGGTGTTTATTTCCATTTTCCATCCCACTCTGCGGAAATAAACCTAATGAAAACTGATTACCTAATAACAACGGAGAATACAGAAATAAAACAGTTAAGTAGACGAAAATAAACAAATCAAAGTAACAGACAAGTAAAAGTATTTAGGTTTCATAATATCAAACAAAGGAACAACTGAAGAAGATATAAATAACAGACTAGAACAAACAAGAGACTGCATAAGAAAATTGAACCCGGTACTGCGGGATAAAAATATCAGTATAGAAACAAAAAGAAGAATATATCGCTGGTACCTATGATTAATGTGATTCCTAATACATTTCCAGTGAAAATAATAACTTTTTGATAAGTGTTAGCGATAAATTTTTTTATATGCGTGTCCGCGAAGATTATAACTCCCAAAATATTTATAACGAAAAGATTTAGTTCATAATAGATGCTGACGAAAACAATAATTATTTCCCTTTCTGTTTCTGCCGACGAAATCAATTATTTTTGAGAACTTTTTAGTAATTTTAATTTTCGTGGACCCACAAACAGAAATGATGTTTTTTGCTGATACTCCTCAAAAAATAAATTTTTTCGTTAACACCTTATTAGGGATTATAATTTTCACAATCATATAATCGAAAATAATATCTTTCGCGGCGTTCATTGAAAGTTCTATTCGGCATTTTTCGGAGTTATACTTTTCTTATTCGGCGGCGATATAACATCATGGCAAGAAGTATTCTCACTTATGGGTGAAAACTAGACAATAATTAAGAAAATCGAAAACAGAATAAGAGCAATAGAGATGGAATTGCTAAGGAGAATCTGCAGAATAACAAGAAAAGACAGAATACATAACATAGAGATTAAGAAAAGAATGGGAATTAACTCAGATATAATAGACTACAAACAACAGAGAAAAATTAACCTGTCACGGAAATGTCAGAGGAGCAGACCAAAAACGTTGGATAAACAGAATATCAGACGAAGCAATGGAAAGAAGAAATCTGCAGAAAGGGGACTGGAAAAACACAAAAATTAAAGAGAATGGTTGACTGAAGGAATACAGTGAAAACTGTAGAAATTTTTAGTATACATCAACAATTCATACTCGTATATACCTGCTGCAGGTATTTGGATTATCCATTATCCCTATTTATTTTAAAATATTTGTCATTCACAGTCATGTTATAGTGGGGCAGCCGACGCCAAAGCACGAGTATCGATTATAGATAGTACATAAAATACTCAAAAAACAAATAAAATCATGGGGAAGTATTAATGTTGTTAATTGTTAAAATGACCCTTCAACTAAAATAATGAACAATAGTTAATAGGAGTTTCTGCTCCAAATGACGACAATCAAATAACAGTAAAAACAACATTAAGAGACATTTTCGATCAAATCCCTAACCTACCTAAAATTATTTTGACCGAAGACTTTAACAGCCGTGTTGGAAGGCACGGAAAACTCGTAAGAAAAATAATCGATAAACCTACGAAAAACAGGAAATTAGCAAACAAAAAATAAAACGGAAAACAAAAAATGAATGAAGAACAAAGCGACCTCACAAGATTAGAAATACCTAAAGCAAGATATGAATAAAATCGAGATTTTGAGATTATTTATAGAAAGATTATACTCCAGGGTAATAACGTTTTTTCCATGACACTTCAACAGCCAGGGTACTGAAGCGTTTTTTCGACAGGAAATACCTATAAGAACAAATTGTAACTATTTCCTGCGTAGGATCTGGCGGCCATTTTTATTTATAAACAATTTAATGTCAAGAAACGGTCTTTTTTCCTTTTTTTTTTTTTCAAATCAATGGAAACCAGTCACACTTATGGTTTTTTTAGTACAAACATCTTCGAGAACATGGAAAAAGCTTTAAAATGGCGTATTACAAAGTTCGATATTGTTAATATAATTGCGAAAAAAGGTCGAAATTGCAAAAAAAATAATTTCGAAATAACTATTGAAACAATTAGTGTAAAGATTTGAAATTTTTGTCAAATGAGGGTGCTCTAGTACTTAATATGTGACAAAAATTTCAAAGCGATTCATTCCATTGTTTAAATTTTATTCAAATTGTTTATCTCAGAGAGCTTTTTTTGCAATAACATAAGTCAGAAAAGAATGGTGTTAGAACCATTTTACGGGTGTCAAATGAATGAGCATGAGCTAAATTTTCAAATTGGTTTAAAAAAAAGTGAATAAAAAATGCATTTATTAGTAATAAATAATTATGCAAAAGTATCGTCAATTTTTCCTTATAAACTTTTTCTTATCAATTATATATATCTAATTATATATAATTATTTTATCTATTTATATTTATATCTTTTTATATTTATATCTTTTTATATTTATATCTTTTTATATTTATTAATTTTACTATAATTATATATAATTATTTTTATCAATAATTTTTTATTAATTATCATAGACATAACATTACTTAATAGTTGTGCACCTAAAACACGGTAAAAAAATAGATTTTTTTGAAAAAAATTATTCAAAAGTTTATAAAGATAAATTGACGATACTTTTGCATATTACTAATACATGCATTTTTTATTCACTTTTTTTAAACCAATTTGAAAGCTTAACTCATGCTCTTTCATTAGAATGGTTCTAAAACAATTTATTTCTGACTTATGTTATTGCAAAAAAAGCTCTCTGGGATAAACAATTTGAATACAATTTAAACAATCGAATGAATCGCTTTGAAATTTTTGAAGTTATACTTCTTTAGGCGCGATTTGGAGTGAATTTTTATTATTCTGCGCGCATGCGCACACATACAGTATGGCGTTAGTTGCTAAATCTTTCAAGTTATGTATAGATATATCAATGCAAAAAAAGGTGTGAAAAGAATATATTAGTGTTTTTAGCAAATATATTTATAATAATTTTTGTGTCTTTGTTTGTCTTCCTCGGGAGTAAGATAAGTATTATTAAAACATTTATATTTTTATTATACTTCACTTCGTCTGTTTGTTACCGTAAATGATTGTCATTATGTCCGAGACTATGTACACAGAGACCTCGTAGCCTTATTGGTATAGCATTCGGCTAGAGATCGAAAGGTCTTGCGGGTTCAAATCCGGACCATTCCTATTATTTTTTTTTATTTTTGGTGGAAAGTGGTAAGCATTAAAATTGGTTTAATATTTAAATAAAATAAAAATAAACTGTTTAAAGTATATGTATTTCGTCGAAATCATATAATAGAAGTATAACTTCTTACGTGCGTACAAAGTACACACACATTCTTTTTTTATCACATATTAAGCACAAAAAAGAATGTGTGTGTACTTTGTACGCACGTAAGAAGATATTCTTCTATTATATAATAGGTAATTTAAACGAAGTAAATATACTTAAAAGGTTATTTGTACTTATTTTATTTAAAAATCAAACTAACTTTCTTATCTACCACTTTCAAAAAAGAAGAATATCTTCAAAAATTATATAATAATATACTTACAATCATAAAATCTATAAAAAAAAATAAAAAAATAATAACTTGCTTGGGGCTTGAACCCACTTCACGTCTACCGCGCCGTACGAAAGTTGACGCCATTTCAAACTGCACCAAACTCTCGTATACGTCATGTGGGAATATACACAAACTAAACGTTTACACCATAAATTTATATGAATTTAATAAAATTATTAGTTTGATTTTTGTCGAAATAAAATACAACAAAATATAGCGTAAGAAAACGATATATGAGATGAAGATTTGTAGAAAGTTTGTTCGTAATCAGATTATGTAAATTAAAGCATTGCCTACTAATAGGTAACTACATTATTTTGTTTACATTTTCTAAATAGATAGGTATTGAAACTATTAGGTATTTCCAACTGAAACATTTAGAATTACGTACCTGCGGCTTTTCAAAACTATTTAAAAAGTCACTATAATTATAAATTTGATTTTATTTCTGTCCACACATCAATGAAAACTAATATTATACAATATCTTTGTTTACCGATAACCTCCATATTGAACAATTATTGACAGATCATTTCAAAATTTCAACACTCAATCAGAGCCCGTATAACAACTAATACCATACTGTCGGTGTGCGCATGCGAGCGGATCAATCAAATTTTACCCTCAATCGATTCGCCGCTAAAGAAGAATATCTTCAAAAAACCCTCATTTGGTAAAAATTTCAAAGCCATACACTAATTTTTACAAAATAGTTGCAAAATTTTTTTTTTGCAATTCAGACCTTTTTTCGCAATTATATTAACAATAAGTGAGTATATCAACCTTTATAATACGCCATTTTAAAAAAATTTCCATGCTCTCGAAGATGTTTGTACTAGAAAAACCATAAGTGTCACTGTTTCCGATTAATTTGAAAAAAAAGGTAAAAGGCCGTTTTTTGACACTAAATTGTTTATAAATAAAAATGGCCGCCAGATCATACGCAGGAAATAGTTACAATTTGTTCTTATAGGTATTACCTGTCGAAAAAACGCTTCAGTACCCTGGCTGTTGAAGTGTCACGGACAGGGTATATTTTGCCTTATTACCCTGGCCTGTTATGTGTTGATCGAAATAGTTCAAGGGTTATAATACGAGTACATATTATTATATTGTACATTAAATTCTGATTGGAATTGGAAACAACTGCAATATAATTTTTGTAAGATCTCTACAGACATAAACTGAATTCCAGTAAAAGGTACGCTATTGGATTTAAATAGACAAAAGAGAAACTTAGATGGAGTATTTATAGAAGGATTCATATATGTTGACCGGAATAGTTCAATGGTTATAAAATATACGAGTATATTAAATTTTGATTGGAAACAAGGGGAATATAATTTTTGCAGACAAAGCTAGTTTCCAGTAAGGTACGCTATTGGATTTAAATAAACAAACGAGAGACTTGGGGAGATTATTTATAGAAGGATCATGTGTTGGCCGAAATAGTTTAAGGGTTATAAAATATACAAATACATTAAATTGTGATTGGAATTGCAAACAACCGCAATATAATTTTTGTAAGACCTGTACTGATATAATCTGGACTCCAGTATAAGAAAAGGTAAACTTAGAACAGATTATTTATAGAGGGATCATGTGTGTTTACCGAAATATTTCAATGGTTATAAAATATATGAGTATGTATATTAAATTTTGATTGAAAACGACAGAAATATCATTTTTGTTAAATCCTGTGCAGAAAAATGTTGAAAACTAAAGTGAGTGAACACTGGAAAATACATGTTTTGTCCCATATATTTCGATTATTTCTTCTGTATTTTGATTAGTCTATTAGTGTTCACGACCTCTATGTTTTAATTATCTTTAATTTTTAGAACCATATTATGTGCCTATTAATAAAAAACCTCAAGAGATTCTCTTCAATTCCTTGGTGAAGAGCAGTGCGATAACAAATTTGTTACATAGAGCTGAAACATTACTCATCACTCATTACCTAAGACATTCAAACAGACGTTATCTAAACAGATATTTAAGTGGAGGACGCCTACCCTCATATTCATATTTCATGTATATAACTATTATGTATAGTTCAATAAATTCATTTCTTTCACACTGTATTCTTTATCCAGTCAGCACTTTAAAGAAGCACTCATATTAAGTTACAAAACATTCAATTTGTTAAAATAGTATATCACAGGTTTGCTTTAAAAATTCTTCTTCTTCTTCTTCTTCTAATGGTGCTACAACCCTTTGTGAGTCTTGGCCTGCTTAACAATGTTCTTCCATTCTGCCCTGTCGGATACTTTCCTTCTCCACTGCCTGATGTTCATGGTTTTAATATCCCCCTCTACGTCGCCTATCTATCTTTTACGGGGCCTTCCTCTTGTTCTATTTCCTTGGGGCGCTTCCATCTCTCGATTACTTTTATAGCTCAATTATCTGGTATTTTTTCTAAGTGACTTTAAAAATTCAACTTTATATTTTATTTTTACGTATTTTTTGAACTTTCAATATAAGTCGATTCTCGATAACTTGAACTTTGATTACATCAAAATTCTCAATAAATCGTACTTTTACTCTGATCCCGTTGCAATTATATTATATCAGCCGATAGCCTGATCAAATAAAATAAAATCAAAATGTAATTCGGTACAGGTTGGAATAAATTTTATATCAAAGTTTAGGTGAAAACAAAAGATATTTTCAAGAAAATATATAAGTTATATAACGGAATCATTACTTAAATAATGAAAAATGAGTCATATTTGCACATAATTTACTTGTTTAACTGCAGCGGTAATTCATGTTTTTTTTAATGAAGAATTCTACGATTTTTGTCTACAAAGTTAAAGGGAAATCTTTCATTTACGATTTGCCAAATAAAATTTGGCCCCTAATTTATTTAAATAATTATAAGTATAGCTTAGATTCAACCGTTTCAGATATTTAATTTGTTTATTAAATGTTACTATTTTTCAATCGCAAAAACGCAATTTTTGCCGATAAAGTGTACAATTTTATCAGTTCTCATTTTTTTGATTTTATGTATATTTTTGACAAATGCATTCAGAAATAAAAATTTCAATTAAACTCCCTTTTTTTTCAAAATTTTTTTTGAAGTTTATACCTAACTTGTTTTTTTAATAACCTCGCGGGGATTAAAAACTTTGAAATGCCGTTTTAATATTTGCGTTCCTGACAATTTTTCACACATTTAATAAGAAAAAGTTTTTCTATAGGACCATTTTTTGCACAAATAGCTTTTCCAACTTTAAAAATTCATAATTTGTTTATTTTTTATTAATACCTATAGTTCATCAATTTATCTATATTTGGGTATCACATGCAGCAACTGATTCTTATTAGTCACTAAGGTTTTATTATGCCACTATGTGATCTATTTAAATTTTGCAAAAGATTGTTTTGTTTTATTTCATTTTCTTTTATTTTTATAATATTGACAATTTATGTAATTCCAGTAAGTTGTAATTGTTCCATTGTTGTAAGCTTTGTCCATAAAATTATACAATGAGGTGACAATAAAACATATTTCTATTCTATAATAATAACATTTAAAAGTGCGTGACTACATCTATCAATGCTACTACTTAAAAATGCCACTTATACATACATAATATAGTAAAAATTGTAGAATATTTGAAAAAATAATGATTTTCCTAGCGACCTTAAATGAAAACTTTTGCCTGAAAAGTTGTGGAGGAAGTAGATTTTGCAATAAATATTCATTAATTATTTGTTATAAACAATTTAAAACATTTTTTTTTCTAATATTGTGATAAATAAAAATTGTCGCAAAAGATAACCCCGAAACAGTATTGAAACATATTTTTGTATTAGAAATTTAAAAAATAGTACTGATTTAACATCAAAAATTTGTTAAAGAAGCACAAAAACATTTTTCTTGGTACAATATAATATTTCTTACATGTGATTTGGTAAACTTTCTAACAGATAGGTACATACAGTATAAATTGTGCAACAAAATAAAATATTTATAGTTCTTATTTATTATGCAAATAATAATTTCTTGCAAATTTGTTTTTCAAGCTTTATTTATAATTATTTAAATGAATTAAGGGTCAAATATAATTTGACAAGTCTCAAATGAAAGCTTTCTCTTTGAACTTTGCAGAAAAAATCGTAAAAACCTGCATAAAAACAGGAGCTATTACAGCAGCAGTTAATAACTCGTATAAACTCTGGTCCCGTGTCAATCCTATTCTATTGTGAAGAATTTCAACTTTCAACCCTCAAGGTTAAATAGCCCGATCAAGGAACACAAAACTTTACGAAAACCTCCAAAAAAATTAAGGAAGGATGAAAATTTGGGAATAAATAGTTGAAATTGTCTTTATTATACAAGAAAAAGTTTACAATTCTACATCCCATCCATTTTACAAAAATGGAGGGGAATACCCCTTCTCGGGGGTGAAAATATACATTCAAAAAAGTCCGGAATTCGATAAAATGACTAATTCTAAGCAACTTTTGTTCTATAGAGTTTTTCCACTAAGTCAATACTTTTCAAGTTATTTGCGAGTGAATATGTTCATTTTTAACAAAAAAAACATGCTTTTGGACGGTTTTTCCAAAAAAAAAACACTCAAAAAGTAAGTATTTTATCGAAAAAAATATTCTTAGCGAAAATATAGCTTATCAAAAAGTGAAACAAATGGTGTATGCATGAAGTGCATACTGGGTCTGTTGATCCAGTAGAAGCAGAGTTGTAGCTAATGAGAAGTAGGTTCTTTGCCAAATTTCAAATCGAATATTTCAACGTGAAATAACCAAAAAACGGAGCACTTTTCAGGAAAAACTCATTTCAACTTTTTTAAAGTCTTTAAAAAAGGTCTATTTTCGTTTTTTAAAAAAACTTCTAATATTAAAAGTAAGTGAGTTACGCTCAAAATATTGTTGGTCGCTTTTATTTTTTGGTAAAAAATCGCGAAAATCACCCCTTAATTAGCATCTTCTTCTTCTTCAGTGCCTTATCCGGTCCGTATGTTGGCGATCATCAAGGCTATCATTGTTTTGTTGACTGCTCTGCGAAACAGCTCCGCGGAGGTTATCCCAAACCATTGTCGGAGGTTTTTCAACCACGAGATACGACGGCGTCCCGGTCCTCTCCTGCCAAATACTTTGCCCTGCATGACGAGTTGAAGAACTCGATATTTTTCTTCGTTCCGCATCACGTGGCCAAGGTACTCAAGCTTACGTTGTTTTACTAAATTAAGCACTTCTTTTTCTTTTGTCATGCGCTGTAGGACCTCAATGTTGGTGACATGGTCCACATAAGATTTTTTTAGTATCCTCCTGTAGATCCACATCTCGAAGGCTTCAATCCGCTTTTCAGTGGCTTGCGTCAGTGTCCAGGCTTCAACTCCATACAGTAGCACCGGAAGAACGTAGCACCTGACTATCCGCATCTTGGTTCCCAAAACTGAGATCACTGCAGCTCAGCAAGGATCTCAGCTTGATAAATGTAGACCGTGCCATTTCAATTCTGGATTTAATCTCTTTAGCGTGGTCCCATTGTGAGTTGAGGGTAGTTCCGAGGTAAGTGAATCTGTCGACTTTCTGGATTTCTTCGCTATCTGCCATTAGTGCCCCGGGATCTAAATTTACACGGCTGACAACCATGAATTTAGTTTTCTTAATATTAAGGTTCAGTCCGTATGTTACGCTCACAGTTCTGACACGGTCTAGTAAGGCCTGTAGATCATTTAGGCTGGTTGCTAGTAATACAGTGTCATCGGCGTAGCGGTGCCTTAATTAGCATACCAAATAAAATTAATCGTTACCGCCTCACTAGTTACTTTGCTCATGTATTCTTTATATGATCTATAAGTCTCATCGGTTCAAAGTTTTTGGAAAGGCTGCAGTTAAAATGGCTTAAACGAGTTACTAATCACGAGTGTTTGCAAATTTTGAACAGTCAGCATAACCAATTTTTGTCTACCAGGAAAACAATAAAATCCAAAATATTCAGAAAAGCAAAACGTACATTTTATTACTCTTTGAGATTTTTGGTATTACTAATAATTTTTAAGTTATTTTGAAAAAACTATGGAATTTTTTTCAAAATTAGAAAAAAAAATTTATTTTAAACCCATTTTTTTTTTCAAAAATGATCAGTTATGAAACTTTAGATCATTATAAAGAATACATAAGCAAAGTATGTAACTTGTGAAGCGGTAACGATAAATTCTATTTGGGATGCTAATTAGGGGGTGATTTTCGCGATTCTTTTTACCAAAATATAAAAGGGAGCATCAATATTTTGAGCGTAACTCACTTACTTTTAATGTTAGAAGTTTTTTTTAAAAAACATAAATAAACCTTTTTTTAAACACTTTAAAAAAGTTGTAATGAGTTTTTCCCGGAAAGTGCTCCGTTTTTTGGTTATTTCACTTTTAAATATTAGATTTGGAATTGGACGAATAAGAAAATACTTTTCATTAGCTACAACTTCGCTTCTACTGGGTATACAATACAGACTTCATGCATAGCATACACTATTCTTTTCACTTTTTTATAAGCTATATTTTTACTAAGAATATTTTTTTCGATAAAATACTTAGTTTTTGAGTTATTTGCGAAAAACCGTCCAAAAACATGTTTTTTGTTGTTAAAAATAAACATATTCACTTGCAAATAACTCGAAAAGTATTACTCAGTGAAAAAACTCTATAGAACAAAAGTCACTTAGAATTAGTCATTTTATCCAATTCCGGACTTATTTTGAATGTATATATTTTTTCACCCCCGAGAAGGGGCATTCCCCTCCATTTTTGTAAAATAAAGGGTATGTAGAATTGTAAACTTTTTCTTATACAGGGTGCCCAGAAACTCTACCGACAAACGAAGACAGGAGATTTCTCAGATAATTTTAAGACAATTTAACCAAATTCACCTATGCATTTAACCATTTATAATAATTTTAAGACAATTTAACCAAATTCACCTATGCATTTAACCAAAATTCTTCCTAAGGGAGCTAGAGCTCTTTGAAGATGGCGTCTTGTAATTAGTTTTTCTTAAATACCTCCAGAACGCTTCTAGTTCGAAAAACGAAAATTGGTACAGTAGACTCCCATAAGTTCGGCCTCGGTTAGTTCGGTCTCCGCTTAGTCCGGCCGGCTCTCTGAGCATTAGTCACACACTTTGCACATCAAAAATCATTAGAAAAGAAAATTCAGAAAAAAATTACTGACTTCTTTTAAGAGTTTAAGAAGCCAAACCACCAATGTGCAATAATATTTTTAAATTTTATTAGGCCCAGAGTTCTGTAAGTATTGTTTTATAGTATTTTTGTAACAGTTTATCTTTTTATATATGTTAAAAATATGTCAGAGTATTCCTCTGTGTTGTCTTCTACTTAATGTACAAGTGTTTTGTTTTTGCTAGATCCATACAAACAATAAATGGGCATTTTTTAGATAAGCATCGGTTAGTTCGGCCACTTTTAAGTTCGGCCTAGGGTCCGGTCCCGAGGTGGCCGAACTTACGGGAGTCTACTGTATTACTTTTAAGCATTTTTGATACTGGATTATTAAATTGTGAGGTATTCTAGTAGTAAAAGGTACTCTTGCTTTAAGTCGGTAGGACACACCAGTCATGTTTTCTAGAAAAATCGATTTGAAAATATTTCGTTTCCTGAATTTGAAGAAAAATTGAAAAAAATTTCCAAGATAAACGGTGTATTTTACCAACTTAAAGCAGAAGTAACTTTTAGTGCCAGAATACCTCATAATTTAATATTCTAGTGTCAAAAATTCTTAAAAATTAAAGACAAAAAAGTTATACGATAACATAACCGTTGACCTACCCAAAACGTACGTATATGACCGGTACTAGAAATTCGAAATTAATGAAATCAATTCATCTCTGGAATATAAATAAAACGTACCAGTTTTCGTTTTTCTAAATATTTTTTTTTGAAAGTTTTTTTTGATATTCAAAAATCGAAAAATTTTCAAATTGATTTTTTTAGAAAACGGTGTATCCTATCGACTTAAAGTAAGAATACCTTTTTGTACTATAATACCTTATATTTTATTAATCCAGACTCACAAATGATTAAAAATTAAAAACAAAAAAGTTATGCGATAATATAACTGTTGTCCTACCCAAAACGGACGCCTATGACCGGTACTAAAAATTTGAAATGGATGGAATCGATTTACCTCTGGAAAATAAATATGTGTACCAATTTTTGTTTTTCTAAATAGAAACGATCTTTTTTTTTTTTTGTGTGAGAGTGGGAATCTTCTAAAGACCGTACCAGGCGAATCGTACCTGGCGTGTGTTGGATTCAGAGTAAACGGAGTACATCCGAACGCAGTTCCCCCTCTGGGGGCCTTGCCTCCTACAATGCCTACCAACTAAACCCACTCTCGGCTTACGCGCGTGGCACGTCTTTCCAGACCGTTTTCTCGCGCGCGCAGCCTCTCCTTCTCTACTATTTTCTTTTTCTCTCTGTTGCTTTATTGCTTTTGTTTACCTCTGTTGTCTCTCTCTTTCTATAATCTCTTTTCTTTTAATGATTTTTGTCACAGCCTCTATCACTTCTTTAAACTCCCTTTCCCCCCTTGTCACTATGGCCATAAAATTGTTTGCTCCTAAGATGCCTACTTTTGTATGTAGCTCCGCTCTTTCGTCATTAAACTTTCTGCATTCAAACACGCAATGTTCTGCTGTGTCGCTTACTCCGCAATCTACGCAACTATCATCTATTATCTTGCCTATCCTCTCAAGGTATGCTCTAAATGATCCGTGTCCCGTAAGGAATTGCGTGAAGAAGTAGTTCGTACTTTTATATTTGCATTTCACCCACTCCTCCACGTCAGGGATCAGAGTCCTTGTCCATGCAGCCCTCCGCTCGCTTTCCCACTCTTCTTGCCACTTTGTATTTAGCGTATGGACTTTTTCAGTACGATAAATACACAAATATAATATATATTATTCAAACACCAAAACATAATGAATGAATCTAAATATTAATGTCCAATTTACATAGCCATTCAATTGCATCTGGGGAGCATTCCACAAAGTCCTGGAGGTTTCCACGGTAGGCACGATTTAGGCAATCTGAAACACAATGACTTATGGTCTGTCTAGGCGATCCACAATCACACTGTGGACTTTCTGCACGACCCCATTTGAACAGAGAATCAGCACATTTACCATGTCCGGTACGTATGCGATTAAGCCTCGCCCAGGTGGGCCGGGGCAGACCCGATCCGATGAAACCCTGGGTTGGGATGGATATCTGAATATAGTCTGCTGCTATTGTTGGCATCCATCTTGTGGACCATTGCCTTTGTATATCATAGGAATCACCAATTGTTCGGGCAGTTCTGATTGGAGGATTTCTAGACCTCAGTCGCTGGTGCTCTTTTGAGATGTCTGGTATGTCTTGATGGATTGGTAATTGTATGTTGGCTACAATTTTCTGATACTCTCTCACTAATGCTGCTGTACGGCGTAGATCTGGTGGAGCAATATTGCTCAAAGTAGGCAGCCATCTCACTGGGGTTGATTTTATTGTTCCAGTGATTATTCTCATGGTTTGATTAAGTTGGACATCGATTTTGTTTGTATGTGCACTATTTAACCATACTGGTGCACAATATTCTGCCACTGAAAAAACCAAAGCTAGAGCAGAGGTCCGAAGAGTATCTGCAGAAGCACCCCAAGTTGTTCCAGCAAGTTTTGTTATTATATTGTTTCTTGTTCTCAGTTTACCGGCTGCGTTTGTAAGATGGCTTTTGAAGGTGAGTGTTCTATCAAGTGTGATGCCTAGATATTTGGGGTTGTTGTTATGTTTGATAGCTGCATCATTTAGAGTTACATTGAGGGTATCGCCCGCAAGTTGATTCGACAGGTGAAAGAGACAGGTTTCAGTTTTGCTTGTGTTAGGACGTAAGCGCCAGTTCTTAAAGTAGTTACTAAGTGTAGTTAGGTCCTCGTTTGGAGCTCGTTCTCCAGCTTCCTTACTATTATCTTGGAAGCCAATGGCCAGGTCGTCGGCATAAGCGAATTTTCTCGATTTTGTTTCAGGTATATCCGCCGTATAAAGGTTAAATAATAAAGGAGCTAGCACTGAGCCTTGAGGTAAGCCGTTGTTAAGTTTTCTAACGCTACTTCGTGCATCATTTATATATACCTGAAACAGTCTGTTAGTTAGTAGATTGTTTATCAGCTGGCAAGTTTTGAGACAGGGTATGATTTTCATCAACTTATAAATAAGACCCTCTCTCCACACAGTGTCATAGGCAGCCGTAAGGTCTATAAATGTTATGGCAGATTTTTCACGTCTTTCAAAGCCAGCTTCGATGAATGTAGTTAAGGACAGCACTTGGTCAAAGGGGTGTAGTGATAGATCGCCTCCACGTGGTGCACCCTGGGTAACGCTAAATGGTCTATCAATTTTTGGACGCCAAACTAGCCGCTAAGCTCTCCTGGCAACCAGTACGATAAAGAAAAGCAAGGAAAGGAATCTCCATATAGGAATATGGAAAACTACAAAGGTGTTTATCAACACCATTTGACGAGACGTATCGGACCAACCCTCCGTATATGTCAAATAAACATAGAGGGAATTAGTAGATCAAAATCTGAATTTCTTTCAAAAATACTCAAAGAAACTCACGCATCATCAGAAACCGAGCTTATTAAGAATATTGCAAAACCTCCGAAGAACCTTTGGATTTGAAACATTGACATGAAATTTGCTATAAGCATAGTTAGCATGTCAAAGAAAAAAGTGATATTGTGCCAATGTGTGTTTTTGCTCTACGGTTGAGTCCACCCCTTCTCGGGGGTGAAAAAATATACCGTCAAAATACGTCCGGAACTGACTAATTCTAAGCAACTTTTGTTCAATAGAGTTTTTTCATCAAGTCAATACATTTCGAGTTATTTGCAAGTGAATGTCTTAATTTTTCAACAAAAAATAACACGTTTTTAGACGGTTTTTCGCAAATAACTCAAAAAGTATTTTATCGAAAAAATATTCTTAGCAAAAATATAGCTTTTAAAAAAATCGAACACATGGTGTATGTGTGCAGTCTGTAGATCCAGTAGAAGCAGAGTTGTATCTAATGAAAAGTAGGTTCTTATTCGTCTTATTCCAAATCGAATATTTCAACGTGAAATAATAAAAAAAAATGAAGCACTTTTCATGGAAAACTCATAATAACTTGTTTAAATGTTTAAAAAAGCATTATTCTTGGTTTTTAAAAAAATTTCTAGCATAAAAAGTAAGAAAGATACGGTCAGAATAAAGTTGATCCCATTTTTTGGGTAAAAAAAAACTGGTGAAAATAACCCCCTAATTAGCATCCCAAATGAAATTATTCCTTACCGCTTCACAAGCTACTTTACTTATGTATTGTTTATATGCTCTGTGAGTTTTATCGGTATAAAGTGCTTATCTATAAAAGGGCTGTAGTAGAAAGAGCTTGAACAAGTCACTAATCACGAGTGTATGCCATTTTTTTTATTTGGGTTAATGCCTCGACAACAACTAATGGCCATTGGCATGGTACAGTGGATTTTTCCAATCAGGTACATACCTAGTGTAATGGGTAGTGTGTGTGTTGAGTAAATGTCTTGTTACTTAGCAAAGTCGTCATTGTTCTTGCAGAGACGCTAATTGTATCCGAACGTCTGCGGTCTCTCCTGTGAGTACCGATCCCACAAGGATAGAAACTATTTTCATTTATTAATTTTTAATAAATTAAAAATTCTCTACCCAGGGTATGCAAATTTTGAACAGTCATATCTTAACCAATTTTTATCTTCCAAAAAGGCAAAAATCTGAAATTTTCAGAAATGCAAAACCTACATTTTTTTACTCTTTAAGTTTTTGGGTACCACTTATAATTTTTAAGGTATTTTGAAAAAAAAGCAATTTTTTTTTCAAAATTTCAAAAAATTTGTTTTACTTTAAATCCTAATATTTTGAAATATAAGCACTGTGAACCGGTGAAACTTACAGATCATATAAATAATATACTTACAAGTTTTTTCAAGATTTTCATAAATTTTCAAGATTTTTTTGCCAAAAAAAGTAACCAACATTATTTTAAGCTTTACTTGCTTAATTTTGATACTTGAAACTTGTTAAAAAAAACAAAAATAAAACTTTTTTAACACTTTAAAAAAGTTGTGATGATTTTTCACCGAAAAGTACTTCATTTTTTGGTTATTTACGTTGAAATATTTTGTGGAATTTGTCGAATAAGAATCTACTTTTCATTAGCTCCAGTTCTGCTTATACTGGGTCTGCATACTTCATACATACACCTTTTTTTTATTTAATTTTGTATACGCTATATTTTTTACATGAATATTCTTTCGATAAAATACTTAATTTTGTAGTTATTTGCGAAAAACCGTCTAAAAACGTGTTTTTCTTTGTTGAAAAATGAACATATTCACTCGCAGATAACTCAAAAAGTATTGATTTAGTGAAAAACTCGATAGAACAAAAGTTACTTAGAATTAATCAGTTTATCTATTTCCGCACTTATTTTGAATGTAAGTTTCACCCCCGAAGGGGGTGAAAAACTCATACCCAGGGCAAAATCACATATCGACAAAATATCCCTTTTTTTCTTTGGCATATTAGCTATGGACTATTAATGAGAAGTTGTTGCGAAATGTAAAAAAAGAAAAATGATATTTTTTACATTGTTGTAATAACATAAATATCTGTAAATTTGTTTTAAGTAAATGGTCGCTATAAAGGGGCTTACTTCTTATGGCCGCCTAGGGCCCCATGATGCCTTAAACCGTCACTGACAAAAGTGTAGATACATTTAGATGAGGATGCTTTAAAATGTACATAGGCGAATATGAAAACATGCACTTTATTGGAAGAACTAACTACCCAAGGAGAACCCAAAGGATTAGAAGAAGTTTTGAAGACAATAATTATTGTTTTTGGTCTGTATTGAAAAACAAACAAAAACAAGAAAGCATCAACATAAACAATCAAATTGTTATGTCAACGCCTTATAATGGATGGAATTATTACATTACAAAGAAAAACAAATGACGGGAAAATAAATGCGAATAGATAGACCAAAAATGATAAGGAGATCTAAAAGTTCGGAAGCCTGGACAACATCCACTACGAAATTAAGGTGAAATTAAAATAAAATTAAGGAATTAAACAGAAAAATAATGAGTAGACTACTTTACACAACTTCCAAATATAGACTTACAACTTCTATTGTAAGAGCTGTCCAGTCAGGAATAATATCTTCTGTTTGCTTTTCTTTTTTTTTTCTTCTGTAACTGAATTGTTTCCGAATCAGCAAGAAACTCATAGTTGCCGTAGATATGTCATCCCATAGGCGAAGCAATAAAGCACTAAAATCGGCCTTACCTCCGAAAAAAAAAGGACAAGACGGATCTTAATAATTCTTATTGCATTCGATTCATGAATGCGCCAGGAAACTTTGTGACCCCGAGCCATGATATAATATTGAAACACTGCATACAAAAAATGCATTCTTACAGTGCATCTCAAACAGACAAAAAAATTCAGAACTCGTTAATTATCAGCGGAAATGAGTTCAATTTTGTTACTCGGGGGGTTTTTAGGGTCGCTGAAAACGAATATGACGTTGAAAGTGATTTCCGGAGTACCTGGTACCCAGGGTACCTACTGTTTACCTCGTTTTCTGGAGTTTTCGGCAAATTTATTAAAAAATTAGTCAAAATTCATTACTCGGGGAGTTTTTGGGGTGTCTTTCGACGAATATGACATTGGAAATGATCTCCGGAGTACCTGCTGTCCAGGGTATCTACTGTTTACCTCGTCTTCTAGAGTTTTCGGCAAATTCATTAAAAATTAGTCAAAAATCATTAGTCACGAGATAAACAGTAGGTACCCTGGACACCAGGTACTCCGGAGATCACTTCCGATGTCATATTCGTCTTCAAAGACCCCAAAAACCTCCCCGAGTAATGAATTTTCACTAATTTTTTAATGAATTTGCCGAAAACTCCAGAAGAAGTAGGTACCCTGGGCATCAGGTACTCCGGAGATCACGTCCGATGTCATATTCGTCGTCAGAGACCCCAAAAACCTCCCCGAGTAATGAATTTTCACTAATTTTTTAATGAATTTACCGAAAACTCCAGAAAACATTAGGTACCCTGGGTACCAGGTACTCCGTAGATCACTTCTGATGGTATATTCGTCGTTAGCGACCCCAAAAACCCCCGAGTGATTATTTTTGACTAATTTTTAATAATTTTTTTTTGAGGAAACTCCACAAGACGAGGTCAGCAGTTGGTACCCTGGGCACCAGGTAGTCCGGAAATCACTTCCGATGTCATATTCGTCGTTAGTAACCCCAAAAACGCTTGAATAATGATTTTTGACTAATTTTTTAGTGAATTTGCCGAAAACCCCACAAGACGCGGTAAACAGTAGGTACCCTGGGCACCAGGTACGCCGGAGATATCATATTCGTTTTCAGCGACCCCAAAAACCTCCCGAGTAACAAAATTGAACTCATTTCCGCCGATAATTGATGAGTTTTGAATTTTTTTATTGTCTGTTTGAGATGCACTTTAAGAATGCATTTTTTGTATGCAGTTTTTCAATATTATATCATGGCTCAGGGTCACAGAGTTTCCTGGCCCATTCACGAATCGAATGCAAAATTAATTATTAAGATCCGTTTTGTCCTTTTTTTTTCGGAGGTTCAGTGCTTTAGTGCTTCGACTACCAAGGTTTTTTACAAAAATTATTGTCTGAAGTATGTCGATCTGTCGTAAAATATAACCATCTTCAATTTTTTTAATTAAAAATTTAACCATCTTGGTGCGATTTAACTTTGAAACTTGAAACTCAGCAGATTTCGACCGAAATACTGGTTCGAATACGCTAAAATCGTATCTTAAACTTTAAGTATGGCGGAGAACGTGCTCTTTGCAATGTCGACCTCTTTCGACCGAAGTTTTTTAGTTTTTGTAAACACATGTTTTTGTTGAGTTTAAACTGAGACCTGAACGTGACTTATGAGTTATCAAGGAAATAAACAAACATGGCCTTTTAGCCCGATCAAAGCACAATCTGTCGCAAAAAAAAAATAAGGATGAAAATTTGAGAATAGGTAGTTGAAATTGCCTATTATATTATACAGGGTTCTACCCTGTTACGTAATAAATTCTACCGACAAACGAAGACAAGAGATTCCTAAGACAATTTAAACCCAATTCATCTTGTCCGAAAATGCTTCCTAAAGGAGCTAGAGCTATTTGAAGATGGCGTCTGGTAATTAGTTTTTCTTAAATATCTCCAGATCGTTTCTATTTTCCAGATCGTTTCTATTTTTCTCCAGATCGTTTCTATTACAAAAACATCTTAGAGAAAGCCCAAAGAAAAGCCCTATTAAGGGTTGTGTGCGCCTACAGAACGACCTCGACGGTGGCCCTACAAGTTATAGCTGGGGTACCACCAATACACCTGCAGGTAAAAGAGAGAGCCCAAACATACGGAAAGACTAACGAGGAAAAGTTCAGTACTCCCCGAGTAATGAATTTTGACTAATTTTTTAATAAATTTGCCGAAAACTCCAGAAAACGAGGTAAACAGTAGGTACCCTGGGTACCAGGTACTCCGGAAATCACTTTCAACGTCATATTCGTTTTCAGCGACCCTAAAAACCCCCCGAGTAACAAAATTGAACTCATTTCCGCTGATAATTAACGAGTTCTGAATTTTTTTTGTCTGTTTGAGATGCACTGTAAGAATGCATTTTTTGTATGCAGTGTTTCAATATTATATCATGGCTCGGGGTCACAAAGTTTCCTGGCGCATTCATGAATCGAATGCAATAAGAATTATTAAGATCCGTCTTGTCCTTTTTTTTTCGGAGGTAAGGCCGATTTTAGTGCTTTATTGCTTCGCCTATGGGATGACACATATCTACGGCAACTATGAGTTTCTTGCTGATTCGGAAACAATTCAGTTACAGAAGAAAAAAAAAAGAAAAGCAAACAGAAGATATTATTCCTGACTGGACAGCTCTTACAATAGAAGTTGTAAGTCTATATTTGGAAGTTGTGTAAAGTAGTCTACTCATTATTTTTCTGTTTAATTCCTTAATTTTATTTTAATTTCACCTTAATTTCGTAGTGGATGTTGTCCAGGCTTCCGAACTTTTAGATCTCCTTATCATTTTTGGTCTATCTATTCGCATTTATTTTCCCGTCATTTGTTTTTCTTTATAATGTAATAATTCCATCCATTATAAGGCGTTGACATAACAATTTGATTGTTTATGTTGATGCTTTCTTGTTTTTGTTTGTTTTTCAATACAGACCAAAAACAATAATTATTGTCTTCAAAACTTCTTCTAATCCTTTGGGTTCTCCTTGGGTAGTTAGTTCTTCCAATAAAGTGCATGTTTTCATATTCACCTATGTACATTTTAAAGCATCCTCATTTAAATGTATCTACACTTTTGTCAGTGACGGTTTAAGGCATCATGGGGCCCTAGGCGGCCATAAGAAGTAAGCCCCTTTATAGCGACCATTTACTTAAAACAAATTTACAGATATTTATGTTATTACAACAATGTAAAAAATATCATTTTTCTTTTTTTACATTTCGCAACAACTTCTCATTAATAGTCCATAGCTAATATGCCAAAGAAAAAAAGGGATATTTTGTCGATATGTGATTTTGCCCTGGGTATGAGTTTATCACCCCCTTCGGGGGTGAAACTTACATTCAAAATAAGTGCGGAAATAGATAAACTGATTAATTCTAAGTAACTTTTGTTCTATCGAGTTTTTTCACTAAATCAATACTTTTTGAGTTATCTGCGAGTGAATATGTTCATTTTTCAACAAAGAAAAACACGTTTTTAGACGGTTTTTCGCAAATAACTACAAAATTAAGTATTTTATAAAATAAATATAGCGTATACAAAATTAAATAAAAAAAAGGTGTATGTATGAAGTATGTAGACCCAGTATAAGCAGAACTGGAGCTAATGAAAAGTAGATTCTTATTCGACAAATTCCACATAAAATATTTCAACGTAAATAACCGAAAAATGAAGTACTTTTCGGTGAAAAATCATCACAACTTTTTTAAAGTGTTAAAAAAGTTTTATTTTTGTTTTTTTTAACAAGTTTCAAGTATCAAAATTAAGCAAGTAAAGCTTAAAATAATGTTGGTTACTTTTTTTGGCAAAAAAATCTTGAAAATTTATGAAAATCTTGAAAAAACTTGTAAGTATATTATTTATATGATCTGTAAGTTTCACCGGTTCACAGTGCTTATATTTCAAAATATTAGGATTTAAAGTAAAACAAATTTTTTGAAATTTTGAAAAAAAAATTGCTTTTTTTTCAAAATACCTTAAAAATTATAAGTGGTACCCAAAAACTTAAAGAGTAAAAAAATGTAGGTTTTGCATTTCTGAAAATTTCAGATTTTTGCCTTTTTGGAAGATAAAAATTGGTTAAGATATGACTGTTCAAAATTTGCATACCCTGGGTAGAGAATTTTTAATTTATTAAAAATTAATAAATGAAAATAGTTTCTATCTTTGTGGGATCGGTACTCACAGGAGAGACCGCAGACGTTCGGATACAATTAGCGTCTCTGCAAGAACAATGACGACTTTGCTAAGTAACAAGACATTTACTCAACACACACACTACCCATTACACTAGGTATGTACCTGATTGGAAAAATCCACTGTACCATGCCAATGGCCATTAGTTGTTGTCGAGGCATTAACCCAAATAAAAAAAATGGCATACACTCGTGATTAGTGACTTGTTCAAGCTCTTTCTACTACAGCCCTTTTATAGATAAGCACTTTATACCGATAAAACTCACAGAGCATATAAACAATACATAAGTAAAGTAGCTTGTGAAGCGGTAAGGAATAATTTCATTTGGGATGCTAATTAGGGGGTTATTTTCACCAGTTTTTTTTTACCCAAAAAATGGGATCAACTTTATTCTGACCGTATCTTTCTTACTTTTTATGCTAGAAATTTTTTTAAAAACCAAGAATAATGCTTTTTTAAACATTTAAACAAGTTATTATGAGTTTTCCATGAAAAGTGCTTCATTTTTTTTTATTATTTCACGTTGAAATATTTGATTTGGAATAAGACGAATAAGAACCTACTTTTCATTAGATACAACTCTGCTTCTACCGGATCTACAGACTGCACACATACACCATGTGTTCGATTTTTTTAAAAGCTATATTTTTGCTAAGAATATTTTTTCGATAAAATACTTACTTTTTGAGTTATTTGCGAAAAACCGTCTAAAAACGTGTTATTTTTTGTTGAAAAATTAAGACATTCACTTGCAAATAACTCGAAATGTATTGACTTGATGAAAAAACTCTATTGAACAAAAGTTGCTTAGAATTAGTCAGTTCCGGACGTATTTTGACGGTATATTTTTTCACCCCCGAGAAGGGGTGGACTCAACCGTAGAGCAAAAACACACATTGGCACAATATCACTTTTTTCTTTGACATGCTAACTATGCTTATAGCAAATTTCATGTCAATGTTTCAAATCCAAAGGTTCTTCGGAGGTTTTGCAATATTTTACCGTGAGTGAATGGACTATAAGGCCCAACGGTGGGTAGAAATTGAAAAAAAAAACGTACCATACCAAAATAATTACCAGGTTCTAAGCAAAATTTGCTTGCAAAATTGATTACCAAATCGAGGGAATGATTAGAACATGGAATATAAAAATGCCTTTGAAGATAACTGCTTAATTTGTCTTGAAGTCGGTTGTATTTTCCTGATATTTGACAGAAGACAAAGCAAAAAACTGAGTTTGATTGGAAATCATAAATTAACCATTCTCTTTTTTTTTCTCAGGTTGCCCTATTTGATTTTTTTAACATTTTAAATTTTTATTAAATTACTGCTTAAATAATTCAATATTAATTAAAGCATTTGTGTGGGATGCGGGCCCCGTCAAGCGCCCGGGCCCTAGGTGGCCGCCTAGTACGCCTAATGGTTAATCCGGCACTGACTTTTGTTGCATTATTTTTTCTTTTTAGTCGTTTTTACTTTTTGAAAACGTGCCATAACGACGTATGAATGTTTCGTAGTTGATTTGGTAATTTAAAAATCTCGTTTTTGTCTCTCTCAATACCTTTACCACAAAGTTGAATCTTAATTTCAATATTCTTATTGATAATAATTGTAAAAATACTTTTTGTAATGCAGCTTCCATCCCTTCAGTTATAATTGGGCAAATTCCATAAACAACAACTTTGTTTTTCTGTAAACAAAAAAAAAACAGTTAGGTATCTTCATTCTGTTGAAATCTTCTCGAACCTGATCTACCTATCTGCATTTTGGTCTCCCTCTGGGTCCTGTACTTATAGGTTTTTGTCTTAGCACATGCCTGAGCCATTTCAATCTTTGAGCCCTTATACATCTGGCTATATCTTCTCCATTTATCTGATTATTTATCTCGTTAACATATATCGTTTAAACTCTCGTATTGGATTGTTTTGCTCCAATATTCTTCTAAGGATCTTCCTTTCTATTATTCTTAGCTTTTCTTCGTCTCTATTAGTCAAGCACATTGTCTATGCTGCATAGGTTATGACAGGTCAGATTGCTGTTTTATATATTTTCATGTTATCGTATTTTGCTGATATATCTCTCTTTTAGTAGTTTTTGATATTTTCAATATGCTCTATTGCCCGCTTTTACTCTCTCAGTTTCTCTCGCTCCTGTCTTGAGCTGTCTATTGTTACCCCTCTATACTTACATCTCCCTAATTTTTGGAATATTACATCGTTCAATCCTTTATACATATTATCTGTTACAATTTTTCCTTGAGATTAGCATATACTTCGTCTTTTCTTCATTTTTATTAGTCCTCTAAGTTTCGCTTCTTCAATCAGGGTCATAAGTGCGTCTCTTGCAGCTATATCATGTCGTCAGCTTATCCCGTTCAGTGCTATGTTAAAAAGTGTTGTAGCCAGATTGTCACCTTGTCGAATCCCTACTTCTATATTAATTGTTTCTGTATTTGCTTCGTCTATTCTAGCTTCTGTTAGAGCGTTATCTATTGTCATTTTCGCTAATAATCAGTATTGCTGGTATATTCATGTTTTGCATTTCGAATAAAATTGGTGTCTATAAATTCCTGTCCATATAATCTTGCAAAGAATCTTGACCTTTGAAGACGGTTTGATTATATTATAGGAAGAATCTATTGATGTAAATTTAAAAGGGAATTTTGACTAGTATTATTGAATATTATTGAAGATGTTTTACCTTATACCCGCTTTGTTGGCTAATGCATGTTAATGCATGAGTTCATGCAGCAAGATCAGTGATCCAATTCCTTGACGATGTAGATAGAGATTGCAGCGCTTGAGTGGCTAGCAAATAGTCCTGCCGCAAATCTCATAGAGAACATTTATATGAGACAAACTGAAAAGAAATGTATGAGCATTAATTCCTGCTCCTAATTCAATGACAATTTAGATTGCTGTACAGGAGGAATGTAATCAAATATCGCGAGAATACATTAGATATTCGTTATGTTTAAAATTAATTATTGTTGCATTTTCAAATTAAATGTTACAAAAACAAGTGGTTTTAATGATTCTTTTAAAAATTATTAAAAGTACTTGTTTTTTTTTAACATTTAATTTGAAAATGCAACAATAATTAATTTTAAACATAACGAATATCTAGCATACCTATAGCATACAAACAAATAAAGAACTAGGGTACAACCAGTATGTACTTTTAATAATTTTTGAAAGAATTATTAAAACCACTTTTTTTTAACATTTAATTTGAAAATGCAACAATAATTAATTTTAAACATAACGAATATCTAGCATACTTATAGCATACAATATAGCATACCTATAGCACAGTATATAGAGGTTCCCTCTTTATACTGTGCCTATAGCATATCTATAGCATACAAACAAATAAAGAACTAGGGTTTTTTAGGTTTTGTTTAAATTTGCATGTGTTAATAACCTAGTTCTTTCAGAAGAACAATCTTTTTGGTTTTTAATGTGTAGTTTGGTTGTTTGGTTGTTTCTAACTTTTTTTCTTTTGTTTCAGATGGGTTTGCGAAGATCTTCCTGAATTAAAACTGCCATTAGAGAACAACATTCTTTGCAACTATGACACTCAGAGCTATGATAGTATGAAATCATTATGTGATAAGTTCAACAGAGCGATTGACAGTGTTGTTGCTTTGGTGAGTAGATTTTTCCCCCTTGACTCCTTAATGAACTCAGTAAAGTAATTACTTATTTTTCAAACGTGAATAATGACTTTATTGAAGTTAACTATGAATCTATGAAGGAACCGCGATTTCAGTTGATTAATAATGATGTCCAATACTCGATAAAGTATGTTCACTTTGAACAAACTTTCTGGGTCTTGAAAATGATCATATTCGCAAAAGTTTGTCAAAATGCTACAGTATTTGCTTCTTTTTATGGAATTTTCAGTGAAAATCCTGTAACATAATACAATGGTAGTTCTCAATTTTCTTCTTGAGTGAAATAGCTTCATTTCTTTCATCTGATTTGCAATTTAACCGATTTAACACAATCGTTTTCGTTAACCCGTTTTGGGCTTCAATAAACAGAAGTTTTAAAGAAAAAATACCATAAAAAAATCCTGCCCATTGTAGTAAGTTTCAATGGTTTTTAATGTTATGAAGTTAAATACTCCCTTTTTATCAGATCTAAAACTTGATAAAAGAATTCGATCTCTTGATACTATGGCCAACAAAATTTGTTAAGATGTTTCAGTAACATCTTGCATATTAATAACATCTCTTAATGCATCATTAAGTACTAGATTTGAGTTATGAGCAGCACAGTGAACATATACCTCATTAGGTTAATATCTTTTATGAGTTTTTTTAACTCCACCATAAGTGCTTTTCATTTTGTTCTAAAATTGATCCTCTTCTTTTGAATGTACAAATACAGACCCGTGGCATACAGTTACGTCACTCAGTGGCGCACCAATGGGGGGAGGGGATATACAATCCACATAGGTTTGCGGCACAGAAAGAGATTTGAAAACGGCTTCAGGACTTACTAAGTGTACAGTATGATAAAAACGATAGGCAAATCGTTTCAAAGTCTAGTAGATTTTTATGGACTTGATGACACAAACATAAAAGGAGAAATCATACTTTAAAAACAATTTCACAAAAGATTTCAAACTTGAACCGACCCCAAAAAATGCCCTTGAAGCTCTTGATATTTGTAACAAGAACTTATTTCCTCTGGTCTATAATTTACTGCTAATAATGGCCACCTTACTTGTAACATGTGAAAGGCCACCGTACATGTGAAAGGTCAATTTCATCGCTGAAAATACTGAAGACTTATTTAAGAAATTGTACTTTAGTACTTTAAATTAAACTAAAAGTCCAATTTTAAGGACTCAAAATGAAAGTAGCATAAAAAAAATTTCGGTGTCCAAGCCAACCCCCTCCCCCCATAGAAAAATTCTAGGTGCGCCACTGTTGTTCACGTTTACAATTATTTTGAAGTTTCGGTTGCAGATGCAGTGACACTATCGAATTATTTCTCGCGATATACCAGAATTAGATACATCTAAATCTGAAATGATTGTATTAAAAGTGATGGCTATTATTAAACATAGCCGAGGATATTTTCATGTTCGTCAGCAAATTAATTAAATATAACCTCATGGCAGTAGATCTGATGTTTTGAATACAAGATATTTTTGTAGGTAGTAGATTTTGTCAATTATTGCTTCCAAAAATTATTGGCTTCCTTCTATTTTCATTATTATGTCATCCTAGAGAATTTGTTGCTTTTGAATATAAACACGGTTTAAAATAATATAGGGTGAGGCAGATAACTGGCCTATTAGAAATATCTCGAGAACTAAAGGCAACAAAATCATGAAAATTGGAATAAAGGGGTTTTGAAGGATGATTTATTAAATGAAAATATTTTCATATCTTTTCAACTTCCGGTTATACCGGAAGTTGCTTATAACTTGTTTTTTTTAATGTTCGTAATCTTCGTTTTTTTTCTTAAAATATGAGGTTTTGTAATATTATACAGGGTATTTTAAGAGATATTTACGTGTTTTATTAATTTTGTAGCAACATTCACACCTTGTAGAATTGTAATAGTTTGATATTAAAAACTCTGCTTACGTTCAAGTGATTTTTAATATAGTCTATGTTAAGAATCATTAGTATAGCCAATTTTGAAATTTTAGTATACAGGGTTTTTTTACAACACCCTGTATTTTAGTCTTGTAATGAAATGATATTTCATGATACTTTTTTATTTTATAGGTATTCCCTATACCTAACTGCTTTAATTTGTGAGTTATTGGTGATTCAAGCTAAACATTAATTGCAAAAAAATACGTAAAATTTTATTAGGTTGGCCGTGAAAATATTTAATCACAAATAATTTTTCAGAAATAAATACATATTAATCCAGACTGATCCTTAATATTACCAATAATGGTTTAGCTATCAAAATACCTACGTAGTTAAGATTGTTGGTGCGATTAACAATTAAGCACAAATTAAAGCAGTTAGGTATAGGGAATTCGTAAGAAATAAAAAAGTACCACAAAATATCATATTGCAATACTAAAATACAGGGTGTTCCATTTAAGAAAACTCAGAAAATACATACTCATTCCGAGTTTCTATACTAAAATTAAAATTTAGCTATACTAATGATTATTCACAATATGTAGTAGAGTAGACTATATTAAAAATCGACTATATTAAAAATCATTTGAACGTAAGTAGAGTTTTAGATGTCAAACTACTACAATTCTACAGGATGTCAATGTTGCTACAAAATTAATAAAAAAACGAAATTATCTTTTAAAATACGCTGTATAACATTACAAAACCTCATATTTTAAGAAAGAAGACATCGAAGAGAATCCAAAAATGTAAAAATATACAGGTTGTCCCATTAAAAAACGAAGTTATAAGCAACTTCCGGTATAACCGGAAGTAGCAAATAGATGAAAATATTTTCAATAAACAGATGACTCTTCAAAACCCCTTAATTCAAATTTTCATGATTCTGTTGCCTTTAGTTCTCGAGATATTTCTACACTCAACGAAAAAGGTATGTAATATCAATAAAAATGTTAATTCAGACAACAAACGCAATACTTAAAATTTGTCCAATTCTTGGTTTTATTGGAACAACAAAGCGATGTTCATCAGTTCATTATTTTCGTTAGTTGAGCCAATGTAGTACGTTTATTGAATGGATAAACATTCATTATGTATACCATAATATCACTTTATTGGTATTACGAACTCTGTTCACTGAGTCAACGAACACTATTTATTGATATTACGAACTCTGTTCACTGAGTCAACGAACACTATTTATTGAAACAACAACGTCGTTAATTGACCGACGAAGACTATTCGTTGTGTCAATAACAGTGTTATTTCTCCTAACGTATTTCGTTTATTTCTACAATTATTTCCGTTTATTGTTACAATTAATTCCGTTCATTCTCACAATAAATACGGTTTTTTTACAAGCAATTCTATTCATTCTTACAATCAGTTTCGTTCATTCCTACTATGAACGTATTTTATATTAATAATTACTGAATACATTAGCCCACTGTATGATATTAATTGATTAATAATAATTTTTTAAGTCCCCCTTTTTTGTCCTTAACCTAATGGACTTTACACTGTGTGATTTCTCATATGATTTCACTTATACAGTGCACTGGAATAAGTGTTACACTCCCCCCACCCCCTTATTAACTTATTTATTTTTAGCACATAAGCAAAACGCTCGGACAGGTCGATTTTTAAAATAATCAAAGTATATTATAACATCAATGTTTCGAACTTTACACGATTCCTCTTCAGGTGACAGGCGTAACTTTGATTTTTTTAAACGGGAAAGTACGTCATATGACAGCTCATTTAAAAGCGTTTGAAATAGTGATTCCAAAAGTGTATAACACTTTAATCCTTTTTGAGAGCGCAGGTGCAAAATTTCGATCGAATTCTTTTTAAACGCATTCATTTTTTTGGAATCCTGAGAAAACTAAAGTATTTGTGAAAAATTTAAACGCAGAATAAAAGATTGCATTATTACCGAGGGCAAAAAGTCCCTTAGAATAAACAAAAAGTTTCTTTTGAATGGTATATTTGAAATTAAAAATGATACTAAATTTTCTCTTTTTCACCCCTGTGACTTATTAAAATAATCATTATAGACGTTCTCAGGGACTTCAGACCCTCGATAATACTGTAATATTTTATTCTGCGTTTAAATTTTCAAAAATACTAATTAGTTTTCTCACGATAAGAGACACAGGAAAACTTCCTTTTACTACGGACTACACTTGGAAACGAACTAAATTATTATTCGGCACTTCGGTAGAGGTAACAGCATTGTTTAACAAAGAATTCTTTCTTAAACAATTGTAACACAGAGAAGCTAGGAGTATCACGATAAGGAAAAGCCGTTATATTTTAAATGGTCCAGCAAAACATTCATTGTCTCAACAACTACGATTATTGTCACAATGAACTCATTGATTGTGGGTATTAAACGCAATAGTAGATTGATTAATGCATTCGTTGTCACAACAATCAGCTTACATCTATACAATAATCATATATTACTCTATATTAACAACATTTGTACATTGTTTTAATGAAATCTGTACGTTGTCACAACAAACCAAGGTAATTGCTTGTCATGTACGAAATCAAGAAAGTGAGTTGCTGCCACAATTAACATTATTTATTAAATATACGAAACTAAGTTATTGGCTGAATAAATTGAGTGTTATTGATTAATGTACTCTAGTTATTTTCACAATTATTATTCAATCATTGTGACAATAACCAAATACATTCGTCAATGTCTAAAAGTTCGTTGAACCAACAAATTAAATTGTTGTTACAACGAAATACTATTCAATAATCACTGTTAATCAATATTACGAACTAAATTTTTTTGAGTGTAATAGGCCCTTTATCTGCCTCACCCTGTATTAAAACTGTAAATATAGTAGTTTAATGTGTAATATATAGTAAATATGTTAAGGTTGTAACATATCTACTGTCTCGATTTTAACGAGCCATTACAAAAATATGTAAGTGGAGTAGACTATGAATGTAAATGTTTTGGCTAATCATTTTCACCGAACAATATTTTAACATAAAAGTTGAAGCTGAATTTTAATAATTTAAAATATCTTCTTCTTAATTTAGTACTATTCATTCCTACAATAATTAAGTAGTGTGACTCTGCTTTCCAGCTTTTATACCATCATTTTGGAGGTCTCACAATTATTGGTCTCGATGTAGGTATCCAGTTTTTCAGACCTTGTAATTTTGGCAATCCTCTCATCGTACATTCTACTGATGTAGTCTCTCTACTCCGTCTCATCTCTGTCAGTCAATGTATCGTCTTTATCATAAACCTGTACGCATCCACTGCTGGACATAGGTCTCCCTAATTTCTCTATCTGTCTTTGTTTTGTACAGCTAGCATCCAGTTACTGCTAGCACGCTTCAGGTTGTCAGTCAGCTGGTTGATGGCCGTCCTATGCTCCGTAATGCTTCTTGTCTTGGCCTCTACTCGACAATACGTTTTGTCCATCTTCTTCTTCCTCATGTGCCGTGCTCGATTATCGAACGTTGGCTATCAAATTGGCTATAGCAATGTTGTTAACGGCAGCTCGGAAAAGGGATGCAGAGGATCTGTTATACTATTCTCTCAGGTTTTTAGGCCATGACGTTCTTCTTCGACCTGGCCCTCTTCTTCCGTCTACCTTGCCTTGTATTATTAAATGGAGTATATTATATCTCTCTGGGTGTCGCATAACATGGCCAAAATATTCAAGTTTTCGATTTTTAACTGTTCTGACGACTTCCGTGACTTTTCCCATCCGGTGCAAAACAACTTCGTTACGAACTCTATCCACCCAACTTATTCGTAGGATTCTTCGGTATACCCAAATATCAAAGCCTTCCAAAATCTTGATAAGAGTATCTGTTAAAGTCCAACCTTCGACACCGTACAAAAGAATAGAGAACACATAACATCTCTCATAACAAAGTAATGTTGTTTCCACATAAAAGTTTCTTTATCTTAAAGAATGCAGCCCTGGTTTTCTCTATACGCATTCTAATTTCTTTGCTCATGTCCCAGTTCTCATTTAGATTACAACCAAGGTAGGTGATACTGTTAGTTCTCTCTAATTGTTCACCATAAGCTGTTACTACTTCCGGTTGTATTGGCGTCTTACTGACAACCATCACCTTGGTCTTTGCGGTGTTTAGCTTGAGTCCATATTCATCACACGTTGTGGTAATCCTATTAATCAGATGTTGAAGTTCTTCATAATTGCTCGCAATTAACACCGTGTCATCCGCATATCTCAAATTTTTAATATTGACGCCATTCATTTTGATACCACATTGAGCATTATCCACTGCTTTATTGAAAACAAACTCAGAATAGATGTTAAATATTAGTGGGGACAAAATGCAGCCTTGCCTTACTCCTCTTCGTATTTGAAGTTCTTCAGACGTCTCCAAGCCAATCCTGATGTTTGCACGTTATGCCAGTAAAGATGTTTGATAATGCGTAGGTCATTATCATCAATACCCACTTTCTGAAGAATAGCAATCATTTCAGTATGTTTAACCCGATCAAAGGCCTTCTCAAAGTCAATGAAACACATATAAACCGGATGTCAGACATATCTGCATCTCTGTACCATAACCTGAATACTAAACAGTGCTTCTCTGGTCCCAAGGTTATTGCGGAATCCAAACTGTGTATCACCAAGCTGTTCTTCTATTTTTTGGTACATCCTAGAGTGCAAAATTCGTAGAAATATCTTTAAAACATGACTCATCAAGCTAATGGTTTGGTAGTCACTACATCTTTTCGCGTTTGCTTTTTCAGGTATCGTCACAAAAGTCGACAGCAGCCAATCCCTTGGTATATAGCCAGTTTGATAAACTTTATTAAAAAGATGAAGGAGAAATCTTTTACTTGAACTTTCGAAGAGCTTTATTATTTCACTCGGTATTTCGTCTGGTCCCGTCGCTTTTCTGGTCTTTGCTAATCTTATTGCTTGTTCAATTTCGTCCATAGTTATGGCAGGTCCTGTAACTACCTCGTTAATTTCAAGCTCGGGCCTTTCATCATTAAACAGTTTCTCAATGTAGTCTTTCTATCTGTCTATTTTATCCAAATAAGTGATAATCAGTTTTCCGTCTCTATCAACGATGTTATTTGCATGTTTTTTGTTCTGACCGGTGAGTTCTTTTATTTTTTTGATACATATTAAATGAATCATGTTTTCTCTGCAACTCTTCAATTTCGAAACATTTGTTTTCAAAGTATGTTTCTTTTGCCGCTCGTATTTTAGTCCTTATCTCTTTATTAATGCGTTTATACATTTCGATGTTTTGGTTCTTAAATTTGCGTCTTTTTTCCATCAAATTCAAAATCTCATATCGTTCATCCACTGTTGCTTCTTTTGATTTTTCTCTTTGAAGTTTGGAGTTGAGTTGCTTATAATCGTTTTGATTTGGTTCCAGTGATCCTCAATGGATTCTTGTTGTTCGCTATTCTCAAAATTGCTCTCTAAATTGTTTGCAATCCCCTGATTCTTGTTTCTAATAAAATCGGTATCCAGTTGTTAGAGGATCGTTGTTGTTTTATCCGTTTAAGTTTTAATTTTATTTCGGCTAACAATAGATTGTGATCAGATGGCACATCGGCGCCAGGATAGGTTTTTACCGACTTTACTGCATTTCTGTAACGCTCACTGATGGTTATGTTGTCAATTTGGTTTCTTACGATATTATGGGGGGTATCTGCTGGAGATTTCCACGTATATAATCTCCGTTTAGGTAATTTGACAAAGGTATTCATTATACATGGATTATGTTCTTTGCAAAAATCTGCGAAATAGTCTCTCCTTTCATTTCTATCGCCCAGTCCATAACATCCATCGGTTGTCTGATAATCTGGCGAGGTATCCCGTTCAATTCCATTTTAGCAATGCGAGTTTTTCGGTTCGGTAGCGTCTGTTATTTTTGTTCTACGACGTGTTTCTTTGTTTGGAATTCGGTATCTCAGAGACACCCAACATCTGACACTCCATAGCTCTGAGTCACGCAAATCTTGTTCACTACCTTTTTTGGGAGTATTAATGTTTCCGCTCCATAAGTGAGTCCAGGTAACACATACTGGTCTAAGATTTTCTTTTTGAAGGATATGGGTAGATCCGATTTAAATACATAGTTTAATTTACTAAACGCTGCCCAGCCTACCCAATGTCCTAAGTAGGTACTTATACGATGCAGTCTGCTGAATATACCTTCCACCAACAGCAATATTATGATTTAGCACCAGACTCGTCATTATTTGCGTCTTGTTCATGTTAATCTTTAGTCCGACCTCTAAGGAACCGCATATAATTTTTACATTATTATTGCATCATCTATCTATTCGACCGGCTATAAGGATTATGTCATCTGCAGATGTCAAATGACTGAGCTTCTCTCCATTTATGTTGACACCATACTAATATTTCCTACTAATATTCTTCTGCAAACCTACATCTAAAGGCTTTGGACAAGTTTTCATTTTTCTTATCCACTACATGTAGACCATAAACGCGATTACTGCTCTTTTATGACTTTAATTTTGGTTTTGTGTGTTTAGGTGATATCGTCGAAAGATTTGGTCATCTCACATATTGTAGGTACTATATACAGAGTGTTTTTAGAGGTATAGAATATTGAAACATAGATGTCTTTTGTAAGATCCATGAACTTATTCGTTTAACAGCTCTTTCAGCTTTGGCGTCTCACTGCACTCCATGCTAGTGGCCGGGTGGAAACAGCTCTTGGGCAACCTCAAGCCAGTGGCATCTCATACAGAGAGTACAGCTTGATTGGTTCAGTACGATTTTCTTCCCCTGTCGTCATCCAATTTGTCACGCAGTTCTCTCCAGTACCTCTTCTTCTGGGTTCGGATCTTCTGTTTAGTTCCTTATTTCACGCATTGCTTACCATATCCAGTCAACTAGACTCACTGCTGATTTACTTCACCTCTTTCTCTTGCCCTCGTAGCCTGTCTTCTGACGAAAATACATTCTTTTCTCTTATTGGTGATCTCTTTGCATCACCAATAAGGCATTGTTCTTCTTTCATCTACACTGTTTCTCTAACCATTGATTCGAGTCCTTTTGCCGATGGTGATTGGCATCTTCCTCTCTCTATTATCCACCTACTGAGTACTCATCAACTGGTAGCCAATCCATTCTATATCCACCCCTGCTTTCTGTTTGGTTTGCTGTTGACCCCACTGGAGGATACCTGGTTAGATTCCTGTTAGAATCTACGTTAAACATGGCGTGAACATACTGCGTCATTAATCTAATTAAATACTGTAATGGACGATTGTATCTATAATAAAGTAGGTACACGATCTTTTTCGAAATAAACATGCAAAGTTTGCATCTGTTCCATGTGTCAAAATGTCTGTCACTGAAAATAGTGTTGCCAACTCAAAGTTCAATACCTCTATAAACACATTTCAAAACAGAAACTAAGATCGATAATCTATTCTTTTTTATGTTCTGTATGTTGTATTACAATTTATTAATACAGTTATTTTAACTGTCACTGCACATAGATGTCTTCTGAGCTAAGTATCATTTAAAAATGTCCTAGCAAACTTAATACAGGTATGCCCTTTTTCCTAGGAGAAAGGAACATCATTATCGGCTCATCGGACATCCAACTATCCATCCAGAGGTCTTCTGAGACATATCCTACAGCAAACATACAACACCGCAGTAACGGATCCAGACAAGTTGAACCAGTACGAACCATTTTCGCCTGAAGTCTACGGTGAAACATCCTATGATCTAGTATGTCAGATGATAGATCAGATCGAAATAACTTCTGACGATGTATTTATTGATCTCGGCTCCGGAGTTGGACAGGTCGTCCTTCAGATGGCAGCAGCTACACCTTGCAAAATATGTCTCGGGATTGAACGTGCAGAAGTACCCAGTCGGTATGCAGAGAGTATGAATAGAAATTTTCGCACTTGGATGCAGTGGTACGGAAAAAAGTACGGCGAATACAAACTTCTGAAAGGAGACTTCCTAACAGAAGAACATAGAGAGAAAATTAACCAAGCTACTATTGTGTTCGTTAACAACTTCGCTTTTGGGCCAGCAGTTGACCACCAATTGAAGGAAAGATTTGCTGATTTGAAAGACGGAGCAAAGATAGTTTCTTCAAAAAGTTTCTGTCCATTGAATTTTAGAATTACTGACCGGAACCTTAGTGATATTGGTACCATTATGCACGTATCAGAAATGTCGCCGCTAAGAGGATCAGTCTCATGGACGGGGAAACCTGTTTCCTATTATCTACACCTCATTGATCGCACCAAGTTGGAAAGGTATTTCCAGAGACTGAAGAAGCCCCAATTAAAGGTTAGTAAAGTAAATCTTCTATTATTATTTCTAGCTCTTACTTAGTGTAACTAAGATAGAATAATATCAAAATTCCGTTGAATTATAAGAATGTAGAAATAATTTGATCTCATTCTCTTTGGTTTTTGGCCTTTATTCTCGAGTTTTGAGATATTTCTCTTCTATGTCCTAACGCTTTCTTGCTCTGCATAGTTGTTTTATTCTTCGTCTTGCTATTTCACATTTTATTTTGTCCTCTTTCTTTTTTCCAATTGTTTTAATTGTTTCACTTCCTTTTTTTTACAGCTCTTGTATGTTTAAACTTTCTGCTGGTTCTGCAATGCTCTATTTGTATGTGTTTCTATAATTCCCATCCTTTTCATAAGTAAAAAACATTAAGAACGTGCAGAACTTTTTTTTTAAGCTTACACAATCATATTCTTGATGCCCTCTATTTTGTCTTTCGATCCATATTTTCAGACGTTAATTTTGTTCTGTAACTTATAGACCAGGGTAATAAGACAAAAATATATCCTGTTCGTGACACTTCAGCAGCCAGGGTACTGAACCGTTTTTTCGACAAGTAATACCTATAGGAACAAATTGTAACTATTTCCTGCGTAGAATCTGGCGGCCATTTTAATTTATAAACAATTAACTGTAAAAAATTGCATTTTTCCTTCAAATCAATGGAAAACAGTGTAACTTATGATTTTTTTTGTACAAATATCTTTGAAATTATGGAAAAAGCTTTAAAATGACATATTACAAAGTTTGATATACTCATTTATTGTTAATATAATTGCGAAAAAAAGGGCGGAATTGCAAAAAAAAATATTTTCGCAATAACTGTTGTAAAAATTAGTGTAAAGCTTTGAAATTTTTGTCAAAAGAGGGTTCATTGGTGCTTAATATGTGATAAAAATTTCAAAGCGATTCGTTCAATTGTTTAAATTTTATTCGAATTGTTTATCTCAGAGAGCATTTTTTTGCAATAACATAAGTAAGAAAAAAATGACGTTAGAACCATTCCACGGGTGTCAAATGGAAGAGCATGAGCTATATTTTCAAGTTGTTTTAAAAAAAGCGAATAAAAAATGCATTTATTAGTAATAAATATTTTGCAAAAGTATGGTAAATCTTTCCTTATAAACTTTTTGAATAACTTTTTCCAAAAAAATTAACTTTTTTACCCTGTTTTAAGTGCACAACTACCAAGTAATGTTATTTATATCATAATTGATAAAAAATTGTAATAAATATATATAATTTCTTATATAACAAAATAAAAAGTTTATAAGGAAAGATTTACGATACTTTTGCATAATTATTTATTACTAATAAATGCATTTTTTATTCGTTTTTTTTAAACCAAGTTGAAAATATAGCTCATGCTCTTTCATTTGACACCTGTGGAATGGTTCTAACGTCATTTTTTTCTGACTTATGTTATTGCAAAAAAATGCTCTCTGGGATAAACAATTTGAATAAAATTTAAACAATTGAATGTATCTCTTTGAAATTTATATCACGTATTAAGCACCAAAGAACCCTTATATGACAAAAATTTCAAAGCTGTACACTAATGTTTACAATAGATATTGCGAAATTAATTTTTTTTGCAATTCCGAACTTTTCTCGCAATTATATTAACAATAAATGAGTATATCAAACTTTGTAATACGTCATTTTAAAGTTTTTTCCATAATCTCAAAGATATTTGTACTAAAAAAACCATAAGTTTCACTGTTTTCCATTGATTTGAAAAAAAAGGGGAAAATGCCGTTTTTTGACACTTAATTGTTTATAAATAAAAATGGCTGCCAGATCCTACGCAGGAAATAGTTACAATTTGCTCTTTAGGTATTACCTGTCGAAAAAACGCTTCAGTACCCTGGCTGCTCGAGTGTCTTGGGAAAAACCTTATTACCCTGGACTATTAAGCCGTTTCTGTGTTGTATTTTCTGTCACCTTTTCTGATTACATTTCTTAACTACTGCTCTAAAGTGACCAATTTAGTTTTGCTCTGTTCTGCCATTTTCGCTGGTTGTGTTAAATATTTCTTGACTGTAATAAGTGTTGCCGTTCTTCCAAACAAAATTTTATTGATTATTTTTAAAGGCTTTAATGACATTTTTTATGATAAGACAGGTTGTGATTATAACGATTTGAAGCAATCAAGGCATAGACATACAAGAATACTCTTATTATGTCTATGAGTCAACAATTGGTACACTCCCTAACATTGTTGTGAAATCTACAGATTTATCGGAACACTTAATGAATTTTGTCATCAATTGTGATACCTTCTTCTTAGGATGCCTGTCCGTTCCGAACGTTGGCGATCATTCTGGCTATGACGACGTTGTTGGTTGCTATACGGAATAGTTGTGTTGAGATCTTTCTATACCATGCTCGCAGGTTAGCAAGCCAGGATATTCTTCTTTGTCCTGAGGCCCTTTTTCCTTCAATTTTACCTTGTAAAATGCATTGGAGTAGCTCGTATCTTCACGATGTTGACTAAATCTGTGTTTGTGATCATCCTCCGCAGTACTTCTTCATTGGTGACTTTGTCTGTCCATGGTATCTTCAGGATATCTTCTGTACAACCATAGCTCAAAAGCCTGAAGTTTCGATAGAGTTTCTGCCTTCAATGTCCACGTTTCTACTCCGTATAGAAGCACTGAGTACACGTAACATTTAAGGAGCCTTATTTTTGTTTTTAAGGTGCGGTCATGGCTGTTGAACACAGAGCTCATAGTAATCTCTTGAGTATTGTCCCACGACATGTGATATCTAACTATGGATAAATTGTTAGAGTTAGATTTTAATGTAATTGTTTATAAACTGTAAATAACATACAAAAACTAAAATAAAAACAGTATCAGTAGTAAGGTCGTATTCACTAATATTGTAAATATTAAAATTGTAGCCATCCATTAAAAAGTAAAGAAATGTTACAAGAAATAATATTATTTTTAACATCTAGACTTGATTCAATTTGATTTTTATTGCTGAATATTCCAAAAATTATGCTATGAAAACGTATTTGATTTTTTTATTGAATTGTTATTATTAGATTAGGTACAACATTATACTAAAACATTGTCAAATTAATTTTAAAATAAGTCAAATGCAGCTGTGAATATTGTAAAATGAATGTTTACTACATAGTATCAAGTCACACATTAAATTTATTATCAAAATATTTTCAAACATACACAGTGCTAGAATGTTTTCTTGACGTCCAACTTTTGCAACACTGTAAGGCAAAAACTAGACTTTCGATTTATCCATAGTTGTTGGCAAGGTATGAAGTTTGTTACTGATTATCAATAATATGTGATTACTGCCTATTATAAATACTCTCAAAGTGTTTTTATGTAGTATTAAATAAAATATCTTAAGGGTATTCAGTAGTTTAAGATTTTGAATGTATTTATAATGTGTATGTAACTTTTTTTTGCCTATAGTTAAGTTTGATTGTCTTGCAAAAATACATGTAAGGGCGTGCCCTAATTATCTATTTTTTTATTTCAAGAATCCAGAGGAAGACAACTCAAATTCGAATTCCACCACCAGCAATCGAGGAGCAAGGGACAGAGCTAAGAGAGATTTATCCAAGCAACTAATGGATTCCTCATCAGACTCTGAATTTGAAGATCATGATAGTGCTTATGGTCCGACTACGAGGAAGGCTTGGTCTGATTATTGTTCTGTGAAAGGCAAAAGCAGTGCATCTGAAGAGGAAGCCCAACCAGCAAAGGTAAAAAACAATACTTTACAGTACGTACTATAAAAACTCACAAGTGTGTTTATGTTCTAGAGAAAACGGCCATTGTAATCTTTTCCCCTACTTATTGCCGGTTTATTGAAACGGGAGAAACTTTTTTCCACCCCATATTTCCACATGTTTAATTCTTTCCCATCCATGTTTTTATTGGTTGTATTTATTTTTATTTTGTTATATTTACTTTCCTGGATATGTATTTTTTTATATTTTATTAGCTTATTGATTATTGATGCTTTTTATGTATAGCTGTTAACTAACTAATATGCATTTGGAGAACAATAAATTGGAAATTGTGATCTTCTAAATTCTAAACGGTACACGACAATTAGACCGAAATCATTAGACCGAAAGCAGTAGACCGAACTCATTAAACCGAAAAGCACTTTATCGAAACCTAACTAGACCGAACAGCATTAGACCGAAATGGTACATAAATTTAAAAAATTACAGCAAATTATGCTAAGATTTTGTATATCTGTCTTTTTGTTTATTGTATTTTTTTGTATTATTTTATATATAGACTGTGTAATTTGTTACTCTGTACAGTCTGATATGAAATAATTTTCATCCGTTAAACAAATTAGTGAAGGTAAAAATAAATTAAGGGTAGAGTGACGTTATAGTTATTAAGGTAACTACCAAGGGTATTAAGGATAATAACTCATAAGGTCAATGGTGTATTTACCGAGGGCATTCGGCCCGAGGGATATACGTTGACCGAAAGCGTTATTATTATAATACCCGTGGTGCCTTCAACGTTTAATGCCCGACTAAATTATTCTTTATATGCAAAAGACTTGAATTAATTAGTTTTTAAATAAGTACATTTACCAGTAACAGTAGAATTGTGGTAACCATAGTTTTACTTTGGTTGATATTTTTGTCAACTTGACAGTATGTATTTAACTAGGTATTTAAATTTAATGCCCAAGGGCATTATATCATACTTAACTGACTTCGAAATCGTGTCATTATTGGTCAATAATATACCAGTCGGACATTAACACCATTTTAACTGTTTCTAATAACCTTTCAAATAACTATTCTCTTCTTGTGGTGCTTTCTCATTTAGTGGAGGTTAGCGACTACACTGGCAAATCTGTCTCTGTCCAATGCGGCTCTAAACAAAGATGTTGAATCAAGGCCGGTCCAGTCTCTGATATTTCTAAGCCATGAAATCTGGCGCCTACCGGGACCACGTTTTCCTACAATCTTACCCTGGATGATCAGTTGCGCGAGGCGGTACTTTTCGTTTCTCATTATGTGTCCCAGGTAGCTAACTTTTCTGGTTTTAATGATTTTTAGCAGTTCCCTATCTGTACCTGTTCTCCTCAGAACATCTTCGTTGGTGGTGTGGGTTGTCCAAGGTATTTTCAAGATTCTTCTATAAAGCCAGAGTTCAAAGGCTTCTAACTTGTTCATCAGTGTTGTGTTGAGTGTCCAGGCCTCTGTTCCATACAAAAGTATTGACCACACATAGCAATGCAGAAAACGCTACTCATATTAATGCTACTGTTACATAATAAGCTTTTCATTTTGATAAACCCCTGTCGGGTTACCTCTATTCTCGCTCCTACTTCTTGTTTATAATCAAGTTGATTGTTGAACCAGCAACCAAGATATTTGTATTGACTTACGTAATACGCTTCAATTAACATTTAGTTGTAATTACATTTGTCTTATTCCTTTTACTGAGACAAGTAAAAAGAAAAGGAAAAAATAAACAAAACACAAAGCAAAAAACAACCTCTAAACTCGCCAATACTTTGTGCTGCAGTCCTGGATATCCTCCTCCCTTCAGTCCTCCCTTCACCGCCCTTTATCCAGCTTAAGCCTGGATAAAGGGTGGAGAAGGGAGGTTCATTTTCCCTTGCTCAGATTACAATCCTGTTTGAGCACCCTGTATTATGTACCTAATGCTTTTCGGTCTCCTACTGACCCTACTGTTTGGTCTAGTGAGGTTTTGGTAAAGTGCTTTTCGGTGTAATGAGTTCGGTCTACTGCTTTCGGTCTAATGATTTCGGTCTCTACAGTAAACCCTTCTAAACTTATGTTTTTGATTTGCAACTCAGTACTACTTGGTGATAACTATGGAGAAATATTATCTAAATCTATAATATGAGTTATCTGTCATATATCGTCACTTTATGTAAGACTTCTTTAGAGCTTCATCATCACCAACAGCTTTTCCATCCATCGTCCGATGTAAGCCTCCCTTAGGTGTGTCCATTCATTTCTGTTTTTTGCATTAATTCGTGACTAGCCATTCTCTTGATGTTCTTCTGATCGGTCCATCTTGTTATGAGGTGTGCTTGTACTTCTTGTGACTGTCTTTGGTCGCCATTCGATGATTCGCTTCATCCACTGGTTGTATTCCATTCTTCCTATGCGTCTTTCTCAGTTCCATTTTAACATGGCAATCTTCTGGATCACATCTGTTACTTTTGATAGTTTTCTCATCTCTTCATTGGATTTGCGATCACTGAGCTTAATGTTGAGCGTTCTCTGTTCCATAGCTTGCACTCTCTATAATTATGCACTTAGAGCTGGCACCCACTATAATTACAAATTCGTATTGTATTGCTCATTTTCTTTTGTAGCTTTAATTTATGTGTATATCATTTATCAATTGAAATACTTAGATCTTATATAATACACTGTGCGTCACAGAAAACGGGCACCCAAAAAAAATGACTTGTATCTCCTAAACCTGTTGTCCGATTTGTATGTCGATTTAAGAAATTTTTGTAATAGCTTATAGCTTTATTTTTTAAGAATATCGCTGTAATAATATTGTTGCTGAATAGGTAAATTTTCATTGTATACCGGGTGTACGAATCAAACTGTGTTTTTTTCTCAAAGTTTGCTCAAAAAACACTCTGGAATATTCTAGCATTTATAAAATACTGAAATTAAAACCCAACTAAAGCTTCAGATTTTCGTAACATTTTGTTTTTTGATTCATTTGCTTATGTTGGATAGTACAAAAATTAGGTACTTTAACAACTAGCCTTGTTCTTCATCAGTACAGGGTGTTTCTAAACAAGTGCGACAAACCTTAAGAGGTAATTCTGCATTAAAAAATAATGACATTTTGCTCTATAATCATATGTCCGCAAATGCTTCGTTTCCGAGATACGTGTGGTTGAATTTTTTCTTACAAACTGACGATTTAGTTATTGCCCTAAAACCGGTTGAGATATGCAAATGAAATTTGGTAAGTTTTAAGAGCAAGTTATTGCGCATATTTTGACATGCAATTAAGAATTTTATATTCACCATTGGCGCGCATACGGGTAATATGACCAATCATATTACCAGTATGCACGCCAATGGTGAATATAAAATTCTTAATTGTATGTCAAAAAATGTGCAATAACTACGTCTTAAAAACCACCAAATTTCATTTGCATATCTCAACCGGTTTTAAAGCAATAAATAAATCGTCAGTTTGTAAGAAAAAATTTAACATCCCGTATCTAAGAAACGAAGCATTTGTAGAAAGACGATTATAGAACAAACTGTCATTATTTTTAATGCAGAATTACCCCTTAACTTTTTGTCGCACTTATTTAGAAACACCCTGTACTTATGAAGAACATGGCTAGTTGTTAAAGTACCTAACTTTTGTATTATCCAACATAAGCTAATAAATCAAAAAATAAAATGTTAAGAAAACCTGAGGCTATAGTTGGGTTTTAATTTCAGTATTTTATAAGTGCTAGAATATTCCACAGGGTGTTGCAAACTTTGAGAAAAAACACAGTTTGATTCGTACACCCGGTATACAATAAAAATTTACCTGTTTAGCAACAATATTATTACAGCGATATTCTCAAAGAATAACGCTATAAGTTACTAAAGAAATTACTTAAATCGGACAACAGGTTTAGTAGATACGAGTCATCAAAAATGGCCCATTTTTTAGTCTCCATAGATCTTCAAGTATTTTCTTCTTCTTCTTTCTCTTCTTCCTAAGCTTTTCTCTTTTCATTGGTCACTATTCCTTACTCTTCTTCGCCACTCATTTCTCATTTCTGTCCATCATGTCTTCTTCACCTAAACCTTTCTCTTTCAAGTTCTGCCACACAGTCATATCTTGTCCTCGATTTTTCCACTACCTCTCTTTCCATAAACTTCTAACAGCACTATATCCTCCGTCCAACATCCAGATCCAGGCTTTTAAGAAAGCTGTTTAGAAGAGGTATTTATTATTTTAGTAGGCTCCAATAGATTTGTTCCAGGTACTTAAGTTGACAGGTTGGTGAACTATTGCCTGCAGTTGCAAACAATATATTCTGTTGTTCCTTCTACATTTTCTCAGAATCTGTGTGTTCTTTGTCCACTTTGTCCATTTTAGAGAGATAATATCTGGTGAGCAATGTCCAGTGAAATCACCAGTAATTATTCCTTGGTCTTCCGAAGCTCAACAGTACTAACCTTTGCATTTCTAACAACCTATTTGCTTGTTCCTATCTCTCCCAGTAAAATGTTTTAAAATCTTTGGCCTTTGTATAGCTTTTTTCTACATTTTAAAATTATTTTAAACTTTTTTTGGAAATAGGAGATATTAATTTTACGTTGTTTTATGATTTATAGAACAAACGTCAGCCAAAGAAATTAAGGCATAAAGTAAATAGGAATACCAAAGCTCAAGCTCAACAACAAGAAAAACAAGCTGCTTCCAAACCCAAAGCCAGACGAGGCAGAATGAAGAAAACAAGAGCTAAGAAACAAATCAAAATTAACGGTTTGGATCTGTTACATAACGAAACATTGCTAAGCACATCACCCCAAGCATCAGGTAAGAAGTTACCTCCTGCACCAGGTTGTGTTGACCAGCAGTTGACTACGTTAAGTTCTGATTCAATAGTTCATAATGAGCTCGACATACCAGAACAACCAGCTGAAACACCCTATGGTTTACAAGTACTTCTTGATATGTTCAAAGGTCAGTACATGCAGATGTTAAATCAACTGAAAAATCCAAATTATAAAAATCTTATTGAGGTACAAATTGGAGAGGAGAACGAGAGAAATAGAAAATTGAAGAATCGTGCAGCACAATTGGAAAAACAAATTACTCTTCTAATCGATGATAGTGTTGCTCTGTTAAAAGCTAGAATGAGTGAATTGGAAATTGATGCTACGTCTCCTGTTGATCTTCTTGCAAAGGCTAAAGAAATAGTTTGTCGTCACAAAGAACTACAAGCAACAGCTAGCAAGTTACAGGCGGAAGTAACTAGTTTGGAGGGCGAACGAGACAACTTTGTAATGCAGAGACAAGCAGAGATTTGTGAAAAGTATGCAGGTGCAGTAGCGTCTGGTCTATCTCCCAAAGCTAGTCAAAATTACATCTTAAGAGAAATATCATCAACTTTAGCCCAAAGGAAGAAACTTCAGAATGAGGTATCAAAGTTGGAGGGAGATATTCTTAGTCTTCAGAAAAATGAAGAAAGAAAACAAGCTCAAGCACTAGCGGCTAGACAACAACAACCTGCTAAAGTTTCTAGAAAATCTCGAGAGTATAGAGCTCGTTCACAAGATTGGCCTGATGTTCCAGATATAGCAAAAATTGAGGAGCAAAATCCAGAAATATTGGCTCAAAAGATATTGGAAACGGGAAGAAAAATTGAAGCTAGTAAAATGTCTGCAATAAATAACAAAGTGCCACAAATAATTCATAATAATCCCACTAAACATTTACCACCTAATAACAATTACCCAAAATCTTTAATACGTAATATGCCTGCTCCATTTGCTATGACAACAAAGCGACAAAAAACTACTCACAATTATCCTATGGCTAATATGCCCACTGTTCAAAATAATCATCCAACCAATCATCCTTGCAAAGTCCAAGGAGCACTTCGTATAGCAAATTTTGAAGATCGCCTGAAAAGCATCATTACTTCAGTTCTTAATGAAGATGTTCAAAATAGAACTAAACAAGCTCAAACACCTGTCTTGCAATACAATCAAGCTCATGAAAGACCAATGGCCATCGACAAGCATATGTCTCAGGAAAGGCACTTAACTCAAGAACGCCATTTACAGCATGAAAGGCATTTAACGTCAGAAAGGCAGTTAATTCCAGAAAGACAATTTAACCATGAACGGCAGTACACCTCTGAGAGGCACATTACTGCTGATAGACATATAAATCAGGAAAGACAAATAAGTGCTGAGAGGCACTTGAATTCAGAAAGGCCCCTCAATGCAGAGAGGCATTCGAATCCTGAAAGACATGCGCTTTCTGATCGAAGTTTACCTGCTGAACAGCCAGATTATACCCAAGTATCACCTGCCAAGCTAGCCCTTAGAAGACATCTTTCCCAGGAGAAATTGGCTCACCAACAAATCCCCTATAATACTGCAGATGGAATGGTTGCTACAAGAACAATTGGTAAGTAAATGTTTTTTTCTATACTTAACATCTTAAAATCAACCCCTCTGAAAACTCATTAAAGTGATCAATTGATAATCACTACATTGATATATACAGAGAGAATCTAAATTATGGAATAAATTCATTTTCTCTACAATGGACGACTTGAGAGAAAAATCGCGAAACAGGTCGATTTTTATTTTCAAATTACAATTTTTTGGGACATATTTCATACTAGTGACGTCATCCATCTGAGCGTGCTGACGTAATCGATGATTTTTTTTTAATGGGAATAGGGGTCGTGTGGCACCTCATTTGAAAGGGTATTCAATTCTCTATTATACAGTAATATAAACATTAATATCATTATTTATACAGGATGGCCAAAATAATAATTTTTGAATTAAATTAATTGACCAAAAAAGAAGAATTTATGCAATTTATTTAATTCAAAATACATTCTACCGCCGTCAGAAAATAGAAAAAAATGTTTATTTAGCAAATAAACATTGTTTTTCGTTTAAATTAAATGTTCAAACCGCCAAGAGGTAGGTGGGAGGCTGTTTGTGATTTAATTTAAGCGAAGATAAATGTTTATTTGTGAAATAAACATTTTTTCTATTTACTGACATGCCGTACAATGTATTTTGAGTTAAATAAATTACATACATTCTTCTTTTTGCGTCGATTTAATTCAAAAATTATTTTTTTGGTCACCCTGTATAAATAATGATATCGTTTATATTACTGAATAAAGAATTGAACACCCTTACAAAGGAGGTGCCACACGACCCCTATTCCCATTTAAAAAAATCATTGATTACGTCGTCACACTCAGATGGATGACGTCACTAGTATGAAATATATGCCAAACAATTGTAATTTAAAAATAAAAATCGACCTGTTTCAGGATTTTTCTCCAAAGTCGTCGATTTTTAGAGAAAATGAATTTATTCCATAATTTAGATCTTCTCTGTATATATTCATCTAATACAGAAAAAACGCTGACCTTCTTCAATAACTTGAATGTAATGTTTATTTATTCATTATTTTTATCAAAAATACCTCTTACATTTCCAAAGATTTTTTGTATACAAAATAATAATATGTTAGTCTTCCCTAGATATTAATTATAAGCTAAAATTTTTCAGGAAAATATCTTTAATGCACTGATTTCTCATAAAAAATGTATTGTTAAAGGTATCTTAGTAATGTATTCAATATTTTTCAGGGGACCTTATGTCTGGTGAAATCGAACGAACCCTTGAAATATCTAACCAATCCATTATAAATGCCGCAGTAGACATGAGTGATATCCAGGGTACAGCAACGTTGTCCTCAAGGTCTGTGGTCAACGCCAATTTGCCACCCCGTCCAGAAAGAGTCAATGTTAAAGTGCCTAATGCAGAGATGCCTCCATTATCTACTTTACCACCCACCCCCAAAGAACCCGATCCAGTGCCTAGACAGCAAGTTTACAGCCCTATCTCTAGACCGTCTTCCACTGAAGGACTGGAAGGATTAGCTTATATACATTCTCATTCGAAGGTAAATATTAATGATAGTACTATACTCCATTTAAAAATCATTGATAGCACAGTTTTTATAACACAAATCATTTCCTTTTTTTGTAATATTGTATTTGAAGTGATAATATCTATAAATGAAACAAAAACAGAGATAAATGTAAGTAAAACAAACTAGTCAGGTTACAAACTTCAATGGAATGGAAGCAAGCAGTAAATACCATGTCCTCTTTATAAAAAAGGAGATAAAGCGGAATGTCAGAATTATAGTGGTGTGACACTATTAAATGTAGTGCATAAGATATTAGCAATCCACATCAAAAACAAGTTAGCAATAAGTCCTAACAATAACATAGGAGAATACCATTGTAGCTTTAAAAAAAGGGAAAAGTAGTAAAGACAACATCTTTACTTTAAGGGAAATACAAGATGAGAGTCATGAATATAATAAACCGTGAATTGCACTCTTCATAGATTTTAAGCAAGTTTTTGATCGAATAAAAAGAAAAGAATGAAAGTCTTACGAAATAGCTATTTGTATAACAAGGGAGGAAAGTGCTACTTTTCCTCCCGAGAATGAAGTTTACTTGAATCAAGGGAGGAAAAGGCACTTTACTCCCATGTTATACATATGGTTTTTCCACCTTCCTCAAATAACAAGTCATTTTTTTATTTTTACTTAATTTATTTATGTAACTAACCAACAAAATTTATTAGAACTAAAACTAACAAGTAGGTTCAATATAACTGTCAACTGTCAAATATAAGTCAAATTATTAATGTAAACATTGTTAAATCAAAATAACAATTTACTGTTTTTTACCGGTCTGCAAAATACAGGGTGTTTTATAAATAAACGTTAAAATGTATAGATACTTACGTAATAGAAAATAGATATGGTACAGGGCATAGATTCCGTGCACTGTAGATATTTCTACATGTCGCTTTCTATCGATATTTGAATATCAAAATATTTGAATTTTTAGCTTTAATTGAATTATTTTCTAGTTTTGCTAGGTTATACTCTAATTGATAAACTAGAGCAAAACTAGAAAATAATTCAATTAAAGCTAAAAATTCATATATTTTGATATTCAAATATCGATAGAAAGCGACATGTAGATATCTACAGTGCACGGAATCTAGGCCCAGGGCGTCAACAAGTTATATTTCATGAATGAAATACCATGACGTCACTTTAAAAAAAGTGCAACTTTTTAGAAAAGTACAACTTTGCTCCCTGCAATCAGGTCCAGAAAAGTATACTTTCGGTAGAGGTAGGCGGAAAAATAACAAACCAAACTCTAGGAGACAGAGTAAGAAGTGAGGAAATAGGGGCGAGATGTGGTATAGAAGAAATAAACATGTGGACCAAAAGAAGAAAATAGAATGGAATCAACACATAGAAAGAATGACAGAAAATAGAATAGTACAATAGCAAGAGACAAATCGCCAAATGGAAGAAGATCATTGGGAAGACCGAGGAAAAGATGGTCAGACAATGTCAATTGAGGCTAAAAACCGAAGTAAAACAGGCAATGAGCTTATTTATAAAGTAGGAAGAAGAAGAAGAAAAAGAAAAGAAATGTATATAGCATGAGAAAATCTATAGGTTTAACCAAAAAGAAGAACGATAAAACTAACACCTACGAAAACAGAAAGTGAAGGTAGATAATAAACTAACATAAAACTTGAAGTAAGAGAAGGAGTACTACAAGGAGATCCGTTGTCATCATTGTTATATTTAATGTAGATATGGTAGGCTAATATTAACATATCTGGTGATATATATCATTAAATACAATGTTTGGCATTCGCAGATGATGTAGTAATTCTGTCCAGAAGCAAGAAAGAATTAAAAAAGGTAGTGGAGCAACTAGAAAAAGTAGTCGAGACAGGATTCTATATAAATGAAACAAAAACTAAGTATATGGAATAGACAAAGAATGTGAACAGGAACCATGTGATAACAACGGGTGAAGGAAAAATGTATAAATTTGAATATTTATGGACTATATTTTCGAGTAAACCAAGTATATGCAACGAAATACACAGAACGACTAATGTCAGGAAATCTTTGCATGTAGGTACTCAATAGAATATTCCAAAGTAAAAATATATCCAAAGAAGCTAAATACGTATAAAACTGTAATACGACCAATAGTCTGTATGCCTCAGAAATCTGAACTATGAACAAAAACTGAGCGATCAATGTTACGCAGGTTAGTATGGGAAAAAAATACTTCGAAGGATATTTGGTTGAAAAATGATAAAATACCAGTAGACACGAAGAACAAACAAAGAGAAGAATTATATAAGGACCCTAATATATTGCAATAGTAAGAGCAAAAGGCCTGGTTAGGACCTTTCTAAAGAATCACCGAAGTGAGAACACCAAAAATCTTGTTACGTGCTACAATAGGTCGTAAAAAGACAATGAAGGCCTAGGACCAGATGGAGTCATGAAGTTAATGACAACTTGAAATATCCCAATGTAAGCAATTAGAAAAAAAGCGAAGATAAAAAAGCGATGATAAACAACCAGTGGACAGGAAGAACAAACAAAGAGTTAGAAGAATTATATAAGGAGCCTAATATATTTGCTGTAATAAGAGTAAGCATGAAGACATATGGTTAGGACATCTCCAAAGAATGACCCAACATAGAATGCCAAATATCTTGTTAAGTGGTACAATAGGTGGTAAAAAGAAAAATGGAAGACCTAGGATCAGATGGAGTCTGAAGTTAATGACGACCTGAGGTATCTCAATGCAAGCAATTGGAAATAAAACGCGAAGAACAAACAGGAAGAAGTTTGTAAACCAAACCATGAGCCTGCTTGGCTGGAAGTGCTAATATATTATTATTTGAAGTTGTCAGGGTCCTGGTATGGTATGGTAAGGTACATCGGGGCAGGGCCCACTTATGAGCTCTTCAGACACTTAGACCTCCTATGGCGGGTCCATTGTGTCAGGGTGATACAAATTCTCATTCAAAACTGAAACAAAATGGTGTCCATATTTACACTTTTTCACCTGTTTAAAGGACGTTATAATCTTCTGCTATTTATTTATTTAGCGTATGGCTTCTTCTTCTTCAGCCTGTGTTCGTCCACTGCTGGACATAGGCCTCTTCCATTTGCTTCCATCGATTTCTACTCTTGGCAATTCTCATCCACTGTTTGCCCGCGACTTGTTTGATATCATCTGCCCACCTCTTCTGCGGTCTGCCTACTCCTCGCCTTTTCTCTCTTGGTCTCCAGTTTGTTAGTCTCTGTGTCCATTTTTCGGGATTATCTCGGGAAACATGTCCGACCCATTGCCACTTCTATACGTTCTGCGACATCAGTAATCTTTGTTATTTCACGAATGTCGATATTTCGAATTTTGTCTCTCAAACTAATCCCTAGCATGGCCCTCTCCATCGCTCTTTGAGTTGTACTGAGCTGCTCTAAGGTTTTCTTTGTAAAGGCCATGGTCTCCAGTCCATATGTAGTTACAGGCAAGATACATTTGTCATAAACTCTACGTTTTAGACACATTGGTATATCTCTATTCTTCAAGATAAAGCTTAACTTGCCGAAAGCTACCCAAGACAATTGTATGCGTCTTTTTATTTCGGCTATTTGATTTTCTTTGCCGATTTTGATGGTATATCCAAGATATATATAGTGGTCTACATTTTCAAGACTGACGTTGTCAATAACAAGATTAGTTTGTACATTACTCATTATTTTTGTTTTCTGAAGATTAATTTTGAGACCTATTTTATTTGACTGCTGGTTTAGTTCCTTCATCATTTGCTCCAGTTCCTTGATATCTGTACTGAATAAGACTATGTCGTCCGCAAACCTCAAATGACTCAAACGTACACCATCAATGTTTAGACCTTTTTCCTCCCATTCGAGCTGTTTGAATACATTTTCCAATGCTAAGGTAAAAAGTTTTGGTGAAATAGTATCACCTTGTCTAATACCTTTACCAAGGCGTATTTTTTCGGTTTTTTGGTCTTCATTGATTTTGATGTGGAATGTGGCCTGTTCATAAATGTTTTTAATGAGTGTAGTGTACCGTGAGTCTATTCGAGCATCCCTGAGGGCTGACAAAAAGGACCAAGTTTCAATACTATCGAAAGCCTTGTGAAAGTCAATAAATGCCATATGTAAGGGTACATTATATTCTGTGGTTTTTTCTACCAGTGTTCTGATGGTTTGTAAGTGATCGTTAGTACCAAACCCTTTTCGAAATCCCGCCTGTTCAACCGGTTGATATAAATCAAGTTTTTGTGTTATGCGGTTGGTTATTATTCTTGTTAGCAATTTGTATAAATGTGACAACAAACTTATAGGCCTGTAGTTTTCAATATTAGTAGTGTCTCCTTTCTTGTGTAAAAGTATTATTTCGGCGTTTTCCCACAGATTGGGTATTCTTTTCTCTATTAGACACCTATTCAGCAAGACTTCCACAACCTCTACAACGGTGTTGCCACCCATTTTTAACATTTCAGACGTTGTATGATCCTCGCCAGGAGCTTTTTTATTCTTCATTTGCTGTAAGGCATGTCTAATTTCCGAAGAAGTTATTTTAGGGAGAGTTTCCGAGCCGACGTTTAGAATTGTTCTATGGTCTGTTCCGGGGTTCTGTATAGTGGATGTATAAAGATTCTTGTAGAACGTTTGTATTTCCTTGATTATTTGAGTTTTTTCCGTCACCGTATTCCCCTGTTGGTTTTTGATTTTAGTTATCATCGATTTTCCTTTAGTTAAATTTGATTTCAATACTCTCATGTTTCTATTGTCTTCGATGGTTTGCAATATTTGTTTTGTTTTATAAGCCCGCAAGTCTGACCTTATGCTCTTTTTAACTTTATTGTTGATAGCCTTATATTCTGGCAATTCTTTAGATGTTCTTCTTCTTTCTTCCATTAAATCCAGTGTTGTTTGTGTTTCGTTTTCCTCGGATTTTTATTTTTACCACAGATCTTTTTTGTAGTTGATGTTATGTCATTCGTTAATTTTTCTGTTATTTCATTTATATCTTTCGTGTTGAATACTGGTAAAGGTCCTAGTTTCTTTTTTAGTTCACTTTGATATTCCTCTTGATTCATTTCGAGTGCTTCTATGTTTGGTAATTTATCCTGTGTTAATAATTTTCTTCTATCGAATTTCGTATTTACTTCTTTTCGCACCCTAACTAATCGATGGTCACTACCAGTGTCGACAGAATTTAGTACAGTAACATCTTTAGCAATGTTTTTGAAGTTAGAGAGTATAAAGTCAATTTCATTTTTTACTTTGCCGTCTGGGCTGTGCCACGTCCATTTTCTCTGCATCTTTTTCTTGTAGAATGTGTTTAAGCAGAATAGCTTTTCTTTGCTGAGGAAATTTGCGAGCATATCTCCCCTGTGATTTCTACTTCCCAGTCCAAAATTTCCAATATATTCGTTGTCGTTGTTATTTTCGTTCTTTCCTATTTTAGCGTTGAAATCTCCCGTAATTATTACGTAATATGTTTTCTCTAGGTTTCTGGCTCTTGTAATGTCTTCATAAAGTTGTTCTACCTCTTCATCATTTGCGTATGGCTATATCACAGTTTTTGTACAGTGTGTCTGCGTAACTTGGAACCATATGGGAAATTTTTTACTGTCAATTTTACGAAAAAAAATTATTCTTTATAAAGTGCTCTGCATAGTCTAAAACCTAAGACGCAATCATCAGATATCAAATTTTATCCACAGAGAACGGTAGTTCTCACCAGTGGCGCACAACACCCCTACAAGCGACACTATATATACACGAAATTTTCGATTTTCTAAACCTGACTGAATTGAAAATTGGGCCACATCCCATCTTAAAGAATAGGAAAAGACTCGTCCATCCATATGTCATATCTCCATTTTGGTCCAAGGGTGTGGATTTTACGGCCCTTCCCATTTAGAGTCTGTTTTTCGTTCTCGTCCCCAAAACTCTCAAAAATTTCAAAAACTTAAGCCCGACCTTTGCGGCTTCTGATAGCACAGATCATTACCTTTCCAACGCATGTTTAATTTTGAAAATCGGTTATACCATTCAAAAGTTATCGAGCTCAGAAGTATGACTCAATTTTTATTTAAAAAAGGGAAAATGTTTGTGGATATGTATGTATGTATGTATGTATGTATGTGTGTGGAAAAGTTACACCGATCTGAATTTTTTTTCTGTGTTTCAAGAGGGTGTGAGGGCCGATTCAGAACCGGTCTAATTTTTGACTTCTGACTACCGGTAAGCCAGCTAGAGGACTAGATAGATACAAAATAGCATATTTTTTGGGCGTATATATCTTAGGTTCAAGGAGAGACAGGAAAACCGCAAATACACCAAATTAATAGGGATGAGTTAAGATTTCAAACGGTGCTTAAGCGATCAACCTGAGACATACACACTGCTCACCATAGCCGAAAAACTGAAAAATTAACCGTTGAAAATTTTGGTTTTTCGACAATTACTCAAAATTTCAACCTACGAATTGCGCCAATAACTGAGCGTTTGTAGGAGGACTCAGGACGCGTCTAACGGTGTATATCTCATATCTGGGAAAATTCGAATTTTTTAGTTATAGGCTTTATAAGTATAATCAAATCTATTTCTTATGGGAAAAACCGTTTTTCAAGCTCAATAATTCCTGTAATACGTTCAGTTATCATACTTGATCTTGGATGCATCAGATAATACTTGTCAATACGTTTTAAACTCATATTTAGTGATCAACATCAGTTCAGCCGTTCAGAAGTTATAGAGCTCCAAAAGTATAATTAGTCCAGGAACTGAAACTTTTCACTTCGCAATTTTTACAGAATGGATCGATTTGCTTGAAAATTTGAGAATAAGTAGTGGAGAGTCTAAGGATCAAAATCTGTATTATTCCGAAAGACGCTTTTACCATGGGGTGGTTGCCACCCCGTCTCGAGGGTGGAAATTTTTTATTATATTTTGACCGCAAATGTTGGTAAAAACATTAATTGTAAGCAAAAAATGTTTTATATTTTTTTGATAAAATTAATAGTTTTCGATTTATTGGTTATCGAAATTTAGTTTATATCGAAAAAATCAATGATATTAATCAATCATGGTTTATGTACCTGTAGTGGTTACGATGCTAGTTTGATTGGGCAATCCGAGTTCATTTGCCGGCCATAATTACATAATTATTAGGATGGCTGGGATATGAACTCGGATTGTCTTATCACTGGTGTCGTAAGTTCTAGATCATTTGGGAGAGATTGCGACCAAAGTTCTCGTTCTCAAAACTACCAAAAATTTCAAAAATATTAGTTCGACCTTTGCGGCTTCTGCTAGTACTGATCATTACCTTTCCAACGCACATCTAATTTTGAAAATTACCAGAGAACGACAGTTCTCGCCAGTGGCGCACAACCCCTACATGCGACACTATATATTATATACACGAAATTTTCGATTTTCTAAACCTGACTGAATTAAAAATTGAGCCAAATCCCATCTTAAAGTTTAGGAAAAGACTCCTAGATCCATATATTACTTCTTCATTTTGGTCCAAGGCTGTGGATTTTACGGCTTTTCCTATTTAGGGTCTGTTTTTCGTTCTCGTCCCCAAAACTCCCAAAAATTTCAAAAACTTAAGTTCGGCCTTTGCGGCTTCTGATAGCATAGATCATGACCTTTCCAACGCATGTTTAATTTTGAAAATCGGTTATACCGTTTAAAAGTTAGCGAGCTCAGAATTAGAACTCAACTTTTATTTAAAAAGGGGAAAATGTTTGTGGATATGTACATATGTATGTATGTATGTATGTATGTATGTATGTGGAAAAGTTACACCGATCTGAATTGTTTTTCTGTGTTTCAAGAGGGTGTGAGGGCCGATTCAGAACCGGTGTAATTTTTGACTTCTGACTACCCGTAAGCCAGCTATAGGGCTAGGTAGATACAAAATGGCAAATTTTTTGGGCGTATATATCTTAGGTTCAAGGAGAGACAGGAAAATCGCAAATAAACCACATCAATAGGGTTGAGTTAGGTTTTCAAACGTTGCCTAAGCGATCAAGCTCAGACGTACACACGGCTCAGTATAGCCAAAAAATTGAAAAACTAAACTTTGAAAATTTTGGTTTTTCGACAATTACTCAAAATTTCAACCTACGAATTGCGCCAATAACTGAGCGTTTGTAGAAGGACTCTAGGCTAATCTAACGTTGTTTACCTCATATCCGGGAAAATTAGAAATTTTAAGTTATACGCTTCATAAGTATGATCAAATCTATTTCCTATGGGGAAAAACAGTTCAAGCTCAATAATTTCTGTAACAACTTTAGTTTTCATACTTGAACTCAGATGCATCAGATACTACTTGTCAATACGTTTCAAACTCATGTTTAGTGATCAAAATCGGTTAAGCCGTTTAGAAGTCTTAAGTTAGAAATGTATAATCCAATTAACTATTATTCCCGAAATGGTTTATGTAGTTGTAGTGGTTACGACGCTAAATTTGATCTGTAACGGATAATCTGAGTTCATTTACCGGCCATCCCAATATTTTTATTTATTCTATTTCGACTAAAAAAAAAATCTAGTATACATTCGATGGTCACTAGATCATTTGGGAGATAATGCGACAAAGGTGACCATTTATAAAGCTTGACGTGTAATCGAGAAAAATTGCATTCAACTTCATACATTTAATTTGTATATAACTTGAAAAACTCCTGATACAAGAATAAAAAACCGCTAAACGCCGTAAAAATGAGTGGCGCATACAATATTCCAGCTACAAAAGATCTGATATGAAAATTACGTGGCGCGAAAATGTATTTTCATTTTGATGCAAAACAAAATTCTAGTTTTATTTTAAAAGATTTTTTCATAATATTTGCTAAATTTGAAGTAAACGCGCCACAAAAGAGTAAATTTGATACAGTTTGAATTTTGAAACTCTTTTGTGGCGCGTTTACTTCAATTTTAGCAAATATTATGGAAAAATCTTTTAAAATAAAACTAGAATTTTGTTTTGCATCAAAATGAAAATACATTTTCGCGCCACGTAATTTTCATATCAGATCTTTTGTAGCTGGAATATTGTATGCGCCACTCATTTTTACGGCGTTTAGCGGTTTTTTATTCTTGTTAACAGTATACGAGGCATGTCAAAAAATATGAATTTCGCTCAAGAGTAAAGTGCCTTTACAATATTTTACAATATCAAAAATTGTCATGGAGAAAAGTTGTTTTTAATTAAAAATTATGTTATAATCTGCATTTACACTCTTCTAATTGAAAATTTTTTTTTGAAAATTCTATACTCCCTGACAAGGGCATGTTCTCGACGGATGTGTGATGGGGCTATATGGCTTAGTGCTGGTAGCCAATACGTTGGAGTGGCCTTGATTGTACCTGATATAATACGCAAAGCCTGGTTTAGTTGGGCATCAACACGTTTGGTGTGTGGGCTGTTGAGTTATACCAGTGCACAGTACTCTGCAATGTGATACACAAGTCCCAGCGTTGTCGACCTAAGTGTAGTCGTTGAGGAACCCCATGTGGTACCGCATAACTTTTGTAGAAAATTGTTTTGTGTTGTAAGTTTTGCAGTCGTCTTTGTAAGATGCTCTTTAAAGCTTAGCGTTCTATCGAGTGTCACACCTAGATATTTTGGGTATTTAGTATGATTGAGGAGTCTGTCTTCAAAGTGGATTTTTAATTGGTAATTAGCCAATCTGTTGTTTAAATGAAAGCATGATACATCCGTCTTGGAGGTATTGGGCTGTAATCTCCAGTGACGGAAATATCTTCTGCTATAAAGACTGTGCTATCAAACAGTTCCAATCTGAGTACAGTTGTTTAATGCTTTAATTATTATTTTGGTAACATGAATACTCTATTGTGGTTTAACGAACTTCATTTGTTTTATATTTTTTCAGTATATAACGCCACCTCAACCAAGTCCAAGACAGCAGTACTCCCCTCGGACGACTGTTTTGTATCCCACACAACCTCCCCGACCGACCGCAGTGAATTCGTCGTACTCAAATGACATGTACATGCCTCTTCCACGTGCTGACATCAAGCCGTACCACGAATCATACTTCAATGACAACAAGTCGCCGGTTCGAGCTGAATCTCGAAACGCCTTTATCGCGGAAGGTTTGGCAGCGACTCTTCAATCAAGAGCGCTTGGTGCATCGATAAAAGAAGAGGTTGAGATGTACGAGCGAAGGCACGGGTTTAGCCAGCCGAGCATAATGGCGAACCCAAATAACGAGGGCGTCTTTAAGAGAGAATCACCCATCGTGCAAGGAGGAGGTAAAACGTGATTTGATACTCCATTATCACTTCTAGTTTTTAACGTTGGATGTTCGATGGTGTTGGTGGTGGATGTTGCTTATCATTATTATTTGTTATAAGAAAGGTTGTCACATTAGAGTAGATTAGTTATGCTTTGCTTATTAATCCGTTCGCATGTTTTTATTTATTTTTAACCTAGTTTGTTGTTGGCACTGCATTTTTGTGTAAATAGGTAGAACCCAAACAATCTGCTTTATATAGCTCGTCACTGTTCCTTAAAATTTGGTATTGCATGACATTTACTGGCTATAATAATTGAACAAACGATTCGATCGTTTTATTTAATGAAATCATTACTAGATAGATAAATATCAAAGAAACTATACTTAATTAATCCTTAACCGTTATTTTGGAGCAGAAATCTTTGCAAATGCTGTGAATATATTTCTATCCAAATATTTCCTCACATTGTCAGCGCCAATATATTTCTATCCAAATATTTCCTCACATTGTCAGCGCCTTTCCAATCTCACTATTCCACGTCCTTGCTGGCCTGCCTCTTCTTCGTTGTTTGTCCACTACTACTTGCCACACTTTTCACTTTTCTGTTACCATCCATACGGACCATATGAGCGAACCACCCAAGATGTCTTTGTTCGACTTTGTCTAAGATCAGTACAACATTACATTGTTCCCATATGAAATAGTTTTTAATTTATCACTTCTCGTCACTCCAGCAAACCGCTCATAGACTCGATGCACATTTGATGCAAGCTGCTTGTTTTCAAGCCACGTTTCCCGTCAACATACATTTGAGCGGTTTTTCAGGCTCAATACACGCCAGAAATAAACAACTCTGTATCTACGTTGAAATCGATCGCGCGGTCAAGGTGTACAGAGTTGTTTATTTCTGGCTTGTATTGACCCCGCAAAACCGCTCAAATGTGTGTTGACGGGAAACGTGGCTTGAAAATAAGCAACTTGCTCGCAGCCTGCACGCAACTTGAAAACACATAAGTATGCATCGAGCCTTAGATACTGCATTTCAAACGCTGATATCTTACTTTTGTCCCAATCACTTACAAGTTCAAGTTTCTAAGCAGTGTAGTAGCAAAGGTACATATACAGTGTTAAATACTTTTATTTTAGTGCTGATAGTGATCTCATTTCTTCGAATAAATAACCTTTGTCAGATTAATTGAGATATTGCTTTATTCATATTTTAAGTTTGTTCCAACTCGATACAAAACTGTTCTTGAACGGTTACGAGTATGCGCAGCAACGAAAAATGTGTTACTGCGCATAATTATTCGTTATTGCGCATGCGCGTAACGATTGAAGAACGGCTTTGTATCGAGTTTGAACAAACCTATAGTCTTTATCACTTTTAAAAGACTTATTAGCTTTTGCGATTTTTGTCATCCGACTTGTTCCAGCGTGTTTTTTAATGTGTCACTTTCTGTTGTTGCCTTGATAACCTTTGTTGATGGTGTGATCTGTAAATTTTCATGTTTTAACACTCGACCTCTTAATGTTTTTATTTCTCTTTTTTGATCTTTAAGTTTTCATTGACAAAAATTTCTTTGGTATTGTCTATTACTGGAATCAGTGTCGACAATGAAGTGTTGTTTGTGTTATCCCTTGAATGCACTGGACAATGTGTTTTTGCTTTTTTTTTATATTCCTCTTTTTTTGTTTTGGTACGATTAATCTCATTGGGATGCTCACTGAATGTGTTACAAACACGTTCTTCCAATGGTGAGGACGTATATTTGACGAAATACACATACTAAGTCTATATAGTATATACGAAGTACTATACTACTATACTAAGTCAATGTGTCATTGTTAGATATGTTTTAATATTGTTTATAGTCAAGTTAGCGAGAATTGAACTATACTAAAATCACAATAAAGATGCTGTAGAAATAAACAAACCAAGACACGTTAAATGTTACGAGGAGCACTCCCGAATCATGATTTACAATGTATAAACTTTGTAAATTATGATTTGTGATTTACAATGTATATACATCGTAAATCATGATTTGGGAGTGCTCCTTGTAACATTCAATGTGTCTTGGTTTGTTCATTTCTAGTGCATCTTTATTGTGATTTTAGAATACATTTAACCAATTTTTAAAGTGTTTATTTGTGTTATGTTTGTTTTAAACATACAGCTTAATAGTTTTCAAAGTAATTAACACAAGTGGTAGTACATACTTTCAATTAAAAGAAGAAATGCAACATCATTTAGAGTGTGTCTGCGTAACTTGGAACCATATGGAAAACTTTATCATCAATTTTACGAAAAAAAGTTATTCTTCAGAAAGTGCTCTGCATGGTCTAAAACCTAAGAATTAATCATCAGATATCAAATTTTATTAACAGTATACGAGGTATGTCAAAAAATATGAATTTCGCTCAAGAGGAAAGTACCTTTATCTTTCACAATATCGAAAATTTTTATTAAAAGTTGTTTGGAATTAAAAATTATGTTATAATATGCAATTACACTCTTCTAATTGAAAAAAAAATTGAATTTGTTTTTCAAATTACCGATACCCAACAATATTTCTATTACGATAACTCAGTTATTAGTAATTTTACGAAAAAAAGTTATTCTTTATAAAAAGGTCTACGTAGTCCAACGACTAAGATGCAATTATAAGATATCAAATTTTATAAATTTTATACGAGGTATGTCAAAAAATATGAATTTTGCTCAAGAGTAAAGTACTTTTATTTTTCCCAATATTGAAAATTGTTATTATAAAAAGTTGTTCGTAATTTAAAACTATGTTTTAATATGCAATTACGTCCTTCTACTTGAAATATAAAGGTTTTTACTCTTAGCGAAATTCGTATCTTTTTACATACCTCGTATAAAATTGATAAAATTTGATATCTTATAATTGCATCTTAGTTGTTAGACTAATTAAACGGAGTTATTGTAATAAAAATGATGTTGGGTATCCGAAATTTGACAAAAAAATTTCTTTTTTTTTTCAATTAGAAGAATGTAATTGCATATTATAACATAATTTTTAATTCCAAACAACTTTTCTTACTAAAAATTTTCGATATTGTGAAATATAAAGGTATTTTCCTCTTAAGCGAAATTCATATTTTTTGACACACCTCGTATACTGTTGATAAAATTTGATATCTTATGATTGAATCTTAGGTTTTAGACCATGCAGAGCACTTCATGAAGAATACCTTTTTTTCGTAAAATTGATAATAAAAAAGTTTCCCATATGGTTCCAAGTTATGCAGACACACTGTATATTGATACAGTACATTCCAGTTAAAATGTGCCACCCCATATGGGGCAGTTAGTATTGGCACCACTACCTCTTCAAATCCCACATAAGAAGTATGTGTCTTATTTATTGTAGTTAACAATATACAAATATTAGATACAACAGTATTACTTTTAGAAGACAATGATTTTAATTCCTACTGTGTTCTTTACACCTGCTCAAAAGTAGAAAGTTTAATAAAAACGTAGAATTTTTAATAACTGTAGTTGTTTGTCTAACAAAATAGAGTTTATAGTATGTATTTTGTAATAATATTTTTACAAGAAGTTCATTTTCTACATCCAAAGACAGAATTTTCTACAAAAAGACTTATTTCAGTTGTGATGGAAAAAAATCAGTTCAGTTGTGCATCAGTTTGTAGTAATTATAAACGATATAGGAGTCAACATTTCTAATGTATTATTATGTTAGTGGTCATACAAGAACATTTTTTAATAAAAAAATATTGCATTACAGTAAGGCGTCGATTATCCGAACGTCGATCAACCGAACGACCGGTTATCCGAACTCCCGACTCACGCGCCCCGCCCTCGAGTACTGAGCAAGCGTTAGTAATTAACGCTTAAAATATCTTCAATTTTCTTCAATTGTGTATCCAAAAATATGTTGTTGCAAGGACTGCACTTTTTTGTTTAATTGCTATTTGTCATTATCAAGGTGTAAACAAATATACAGTTATATAAATATGGTTTTTATTCACTTGTGGATAAATATGTATGACAAACTCAATATAGTTCGATTATCCGAACGAATCGGTTTCCCGAACACCCATGTCCCCCAATTAGTTCGGATAATCGACGCTCTACTGTACTTATTTTATCGTTCATTGTATGTTTTAAACAGTTTGTAATTTTATATCAATAAATATTTTATGTAAAGTTGTATATAAATATGGAATTCATTAAAAGTTTGTGATGGCAGTGTTCTGGCACTAGTGGACTGCTTTCTTCAGTCGAATTAACTCCCAGTTTTGAGCAGTGCACACTTTTAAGTAATCCATTTATAAAAAGACTAAGTTTTCAATCTAATAGCACATAAAATAACATTAAAAATATTATTCTACATCCCACCAGATTGAAAACAATGTGAACCTTCTCTGGTTACACCTCCGAGGCTTCTACAATTTGCAAGCCATAACGGATGCTGAGACTAAGGAAGATGAGGGAATTTTACAATTATAATTCACGTCCCATCTGCTCAGCGCGGTAAAATTCCAACGAGAATGGTTCCCTCCGTACTCCAATCAGAGTAAACATGTAAATAAAAAATGAATAACCATTTTCAATTTCGTTGCAAAACGAAAATACAGCCGCATCATACTCTAGTTCAATCAGAGAGTGCATCAAGCACCTCTACCGGTTTCGAAACTTATTAGTCTCTCATCAGGAGGCACATCGGAGAGAGCAGCATATGTGCCTCCTGATGAGAGACTTATAAGTTTCGAAACCGGTAGAGGTGCTTGCTGCACTCTCTAATTGAACTTGAATAATGATGCTAATCCATTTTAGTCTAGGGCGCATCTGTTTTGAGATGGACGTTGAGAGGTGACTCAAATTTTTTTGCACAAATTGCTTGAAAATAACTCAAATAATAATATTTGAGTTATCCTCCCACTCAAAATGGTCCGGAACATTGTTTAAATAATCAAAATGTCAAAATATGAAGGAAAAATTCGATATTTTTATTGGTTTTTTGATTATAACTTTAAAATTATTCATTTCTGAGAAAAGTTTTACTGACATAAAAGTTGCGTAATTAAATTTCCTACAAAATCGACTTAACTCAAAATTTAAAAAATAGTCACCCTTGTTGCAAAATAGCAATAATTGCGAAAAAAAACATACAAAAACAAGTATTTGCCTTTTACGTTTTTCAACCATTTATGCTACACTTAGGACCTTCGTGTTTTACCCAAAAAAACTTTATGATATAGTAAAGCAACACTGTTAATTTTATAAATATCGGTTTAACAGATTTTGCAAAATAAATTTTGCAATCCAGCTTTCGCAAAAAAAAATTCATTTTTTTAAAATGTTGTAGGACTAAAAATAAAGCAGATAGCAAGTTGAATTTTTTTTTCGCTTATAGAAGTGTACCGTACCTTTCATTTTCAGTTTGCAAAATTAAAATCCATTAATTACCACGGCGTCAGGAAATTTTTTAAATAAACATTAATTTTTGGTGCTACGCGCAGGACAGCGGTGTTCGATTCACACAAGTTGATTTCCACCAAAATTTCTTCCAATCTTTATCTAATATATTATTTTCTTACTCTATATTTTGTTGTATTTTAATATTTTAATTCCACAAAAATCAAACTAATTTTATTATGGTTTGTGAAATATTGTTTAAACAATTGCATATGTTTAAAAATAATAAACTTTTATTCTCTAAGTTAAAATATATGAACAAAGAAAGTTTTTGCTAAAAAAGTGTTATTTCAAACGATAGAGTATGTGTTTTTATTTTGCAATAAACAAATTTATTTATTTATATCGAAATGTAATAAAAATTAAAATGTATCAATCATTATCAAACGTCATTGGAATGCCCAATCAGAGCAAACTATCCGCTGTCCTGCGCGTAGCACCAATAATTAATGTTTATTTAAAAAAATTCCTGACGCCGTAGTAGTTAATTGATTTTAGTTTTGCAAATTGTAAACGAAAGGTACAGTACGCTTCTATAAGCAAAAAAAAATTGAACTTGCTATCTGCTTTATTTTCACTCCTGCAACATTTTTAAAAAATGAAATTTTTTTGCGAAAGCTGAATTGCAAAATTTATTTTGCAAAATCTATTGAACCGATCTTAATGAAATTTACAATATTGTTTTACTGTATCATAAAGTTTTTCTGGGTGAAACACGAAGGTTCCAAGGTAGCATAAATGGTTGAAAAACGTAAAATGCGAATACTTGTTTTTGTATGGTTTTTTCGCAATTATTGCTATTTTGCAACAAGGCTGACTATTTTTTAAATTTTTAACCAATTCTATATTGTAGAAAATTTAATTATGCAACTTTTATGTCAGTACAACTTTTCTCGGAAATGAATACTTTTAAAGTTATAATCAAAAAACGAAGAAAAAAATTGAATGTTTCCTTCATTTTTTGACATTTTGATTATTTAAACAATGTTCCGGACCTTTTTGAGAGGGAGGATAACTCAAATATTATTATTTGAGTTATTTTCAAGCAATTTCTGCAAAAAAATTTGAGTCACCTCTCAACGTCCAAATGTACTAATATTTTTACAGATGAGCCCTGGTCTATTTATCTTCTTCATGTTCTATAGACTAATGTACAATACTAATGTTCTACGCCATATTTTTTAAATACTTCCACAGAAGTTGCATGTCATTTGATAAAAACTTACTAAGTTAATACATTATTAAACTAAGAGTTGCATAAAATGTATATAAATGCACCTTCATTTTATACTACGCCAAAATGTAGTGATTTTATACATTTTTTTGAAAAAATACTAGCAGCTTTTTTGGCGCTTTCTATTTTAAACTAGCTTCTGTAACAAGAATACCTCTATATGTGCTGCCAAATATTTCTCGTCAACTTCCTCCAGACCTCTCTGTTATCCATAATCCTTTTATATGGAATCATTACTCAAAGAGATCTTCAAATATCTTCGAGCCTATCTGCATTCTGTAAGTATGCTTATTCTGTAATTTTTCATAAAATTATTTACTCACAATGTTGGTGATATTTGCATTATCGTTATGTAATAATCTATTCGTGTTTAGGGGCGTGCATTTGTGGAAAAATCAGTTTTAATTACCTATCATTAATATTCTCTAAAATTATTACTCAATAATTAAGATGTGAACTCTGTAAATAGCGGATAGGTATGTTTCAATTACAACAGAAACGTCTGAACCATAGACGATTTGAATTCATTTGAGAAGGTGCTGCTGTATGGTAATAGGAAGAAAATTCTAATAAACATAAAATGGATGGTAAGGATAGACTTATTATATCAAATTTCTTTTGAAAAAATTTGATTATATCTGAATAGAGAAGGAAATATCGTAAATAACTTATAAGAAATGTGTCAGAACTGTGTAGATAATTTATCATATTAGTTCATATGTATCATATCCGCTTGATCCATTAAATTATTTTGAATCAGGCTTCTTAGAAACATTATTCTTCTTAGAAATATTTAAGAGTTTAACTCTCCTCATTTTTATGTTTAGAGACATTAGGGTAGAGACCTCTCCTGCTGTCCTGAACAAATGGTTCAGCAGATCTGTAAATTCTTGATATAACTAGAAAGTGGTTGCTCAATAACTTTGTCATTCGATAAGAGAAGGCGCTGTTTGCTTCGTGGTTTTATTTGCTAAAGATGGTACTACTTACTGTCTAATGAACATGTATGAAGTGTCATGTAGGTCCATAAATATTTTTCGACAATGGAAGTAATTGAATAACGTGAGGTGATAAAATTTTTAGTTCTGGACTGTGCAACGCCAAAAAATTCGTATTCTTAAAAGTATGCAGAGCGTGTCTTACTTAAGTTGGAAACATATATGGGAGAAAACTTTTTTATTATTAATTTTACGAAAAAAAGTTTTTTTTTATAAAAAGTTCTGCATGCTCTAAAACCTAATACTCAATCATCAGATATCAAATTTTATCAATATTATACGAGGTCAAGTCAAAAAATATGAATTTCGTTCAAGGGTAAAGTACCTTTATTTCTCTGAATATCGAAACTTATTATTATGAAAAGTTGTTTGGAATTAAAAACTATGTTTCAATATGCAATTACATTCTTCTAATTAAAATATTGTGAAATATAAAGGTACTAGACTCATGAACGAAATTCACATTTTTTGACATACCTCGTATAATATTGATAAAATTTGCTATCTGATGATTGAATTATAGGTTCTAGAGTATGCAGAACTTTTTGTGAAAAATAACTTTTTTTCGTAAAATAAATAAAAAAGTTTCCCATGTGTTTCCAACTTCAGTCGACACGCTGTATACATACTCTTCATCTTCAATTCTAAAGGATGGTTGCTGGGTTTAAGCATGGTTGTACCAGTCTTCAAGACAATCCACGTAAAGGACATAAAAAATCATAGCAAAAATACATTATATAGTTTTGATTGTTATTAACCGGCAGCTTTAGTAGACTCTATAGAAGAAGAGTGCCGCATTCGCTAACAATGGAACATGAAACACATTCGAATGCGATTTTCTCACCAATATTTGGAGCTTTTTAGAAAGGATAAAAGGGATTTTTACCTCGTTTCATCAGTATACATGAAACTTGGGTCTGCTATCATAATCAAACAGTATTTGCGTAAGTTTTTTTGGTAAACGAAGAGGCAATAGGCATGGAATCCACTGATTAGATTATTGGAACAAGTATATTGAAAGTTCAGGAAGATTATATCATAGTACAATGTATTTCTTCTTCTTGTTCTTATATTAGGCCTGTTCTTAACCGATTTTGAGCTTGTATTCGTAGGTGTGATGTTGACTACCAGCTATCTCGCCACCTTTTAAAGGGCCTTCCTATTGGTCTCTTGTCTGTGGGCTTCGAATCCCTGGCCTATACGGGCTATTCTCTCGCTGTCCATTCTCGTCACATGCTGATTCCACTCTCGTACCCCACCGTACTATATCTTGTATGTTACAGAGATCTCTTATTCTGATGTTCGGTATTCTGTCTCTCAGTGTTTTCCCACTTATTGACCTCAACGTTCTCATTTCTGATGTATTTCAAACCATAAAATTGTGTTTTTCGTATTGGAAGACAAAGCTTATTGAACAACCTACTATTTGCAATTTTTCTTATATGGTTAATTCGATATTATGCAAAATGATAAAAGTATTTAAGTGAGTATATTCACAAGTTTATGTTAGATTATCGCATTACTAATTTTACACGAAGTTAAAAACTACACTCAGGTGCAAAAAAATCGATCCACTTAAATAGTTGGTCATTTTTGATGTCTCGAGTTTCCTAAACGTGTTGTCCGATTTAAGTGATATTTTTTTACCGTGTTATAGCCTTATTCATTAACAACATCGCTGTAATAATATTGTTGCTAGACAGGTAAACTGTCGATTGTATACCGGGTGTACAAATCACTGTGTTTTTTCTCAAAATTCGCATCATCTTGTGACTATTCTAGCCATTATAAAATAGTGAAATTAAAACCCAACTATAGCCTCAATTTTCTTAACATTCTGTTTTTAGATTCATTCGCTTATTGAAGGGGTGCCGGTTTTCAGTACCTCTTCGGGGAGAGTCTTGAATAGATATCAGTGTCTCTTTTCAGCGGTTTTCACTTGCATTAAGTTCAATGTGCCGCTAGCCTTCGATTGCTCAGTAGAGAAACTTTTAATGAACTTTCATAAGGTGCTGTAATTCTGGCCTGTTGAATTGGTTAGTTAAATAAAACACTTGCTATTTTGTTATGACTGTAATGGAAGTTGAAAGGGCAAGAAATAGAACATTACATGAACAGTTGAGTAAACAGCTACCGTAAATCGCCACAACACGACTTTTTACACATTACCGGCATTATTTGCAACGTGCAACGTGGAGAAAATGCTCTCCGAAAAAGCGTAGTAAAAGATTTTTGGTGTGTCCGTAACAAGTGTCGATAGCTGACTGCCGACTCCATAGATAAGGTATATATAAGTAGAGCCGACTCCCGCTCACCCCATACCCTGCTAACTACTAGTCCCTCGCATGGCAGGCGGGAAGTCAACAAGTTCTTGGAACTTGATCTACAGACACTGCGTAATAAAATTATTTATGTTTTTGTCAGAGGTGTCGCGGTATAAATATTATTGGTGAAATAGAATTATTTGTTTGGAGACTACAGCAGTTGTCCAACACTTATGTTGGATAATAAAAAAGTTAGGTACTTTAACAACTGGCCATGTTTGTCATCAGTACAGGGTGTTTCTAAATAAGTGTGACAAACTTTAAGGGGTAATTTTACATGAGAAAATAATGACAGTTTGCTTTATAATGATATGTCCGCAAACACTTAGTTTCCGAGATACGGCGATGTTCAATTTTTTTTACGAACTGAAGATTTATTTATTGCTTTAAAACCAGTTGAGATAATAATAATAATAATAATAATATCGTATGGCATTTTTGCCGGGGGGATATCCTTTCGGACAGTTCCGGGGCCATTTACATCTTTAACCCTGTTTTAAGTAACTAGTGCCGATGTACACTAGCCCAGGGGGACCGACCCCGAGGCACGGTGAGACGGCTCGTGTCATTATTGGAAATGAAAATGGTTTGTCTTTAACAGGGCTCAAACCCACGTGCACTGGCGTTATGAGGCCAGCGATTATGCCGTTACTCCACGGCCGCTCACCAGTTGAGATAAATCAAATTTGGTGGGTTTTAAGACGTAGTAATTGCACATTTTTTGACATACAATTAAGAATTTAATATTCACCATTGGCGCGCAAACGGGTATTATAACCGATCATATTACCCTTGTACCCTGTATGTCAAAAAATGTGCAATAACTACGTCTTAAAACTCACCAAAATTGATTTGCATATCTCAACTGGTTTTAAAGCAATAAATAAATCGTCAGTTCGTAAAAAAAATTGAACATCCCGTATCTGCGAAACGAAGCGTTTGAGGTCATATGATTATAAAGCAAACTGTCATTATTTTCTGATGTAAAATTACGCCTTAAAGTTTGTCGCACTTATTTAGAAACACCCTGCCCTGATTGCACAGAATGTTAAGAAAACCTGAGGCTATAGTTGGGTTTTAATTTCAGTATTTTATAAATGCTAGAATAGTCCACAGGGTGATGCGAATTTTGAGAAAAAACACAGTTTGATTCGTACACCCGGTATACAATTGACAGTTTACCTGTCTAGCAACAATATTATTACAGCGATATTGTTAACGAATACCGCTATAACATGGTAAAAAATACTTAAATCGGACAACACGTTTAGGAAATTCGAGACATCAAAAATGACCATATTTTTAAATGGATCGATTTTTTTGCACCCGAGTGTATTTTATGCATTACTAAATGCTGTCATTTTTAAAGGGCATTATTTAAAATGTATAGGATAAAGAGATCACTTTAACAAAAGTATATTATTGTATTGTGCTTCATTACTACTTCGCGATAATCGCTTTCTTTGTACATGCTCTCGTGGATGCGTTTGTGTTTCATTGTTTTAAACATCATCACTGTCATAACAATGTATAAACTGTAAAGATTTTAATATCTTATTCTATTTATTGATGTTCGTTAGTGAAATCACGTTGTTAATGGTTTATTCGCCAAATGATCTGCCGTTTCAAATCAATATAAGTTTGTATAAAACAGCATTCTCTTTGTTGTGGCCATTATGTTGTTTGTTTTATCAAATTATTTATATGCTTCAAATTAGTTATTTAACTTCCAACTTTTACTTTCTCTAGTCTTATGTATGTTAATTTTGGTCTTCAACGTTTTGCTGAGACTACCCCTTCTACATATGGCGGTATCGCCGTTTTTGGAGTGATATAGTCAACTTTCATGTTTTTTTTTGACATTATATTGTGTTAGATCACAATTCTGTCATGGGTATTGCCATTACTCCATGATACTGACACATTTTTTTTGCTAATTTTGTAAGTCTATCCGACATAAGCGGGGTCTCTAGATTTTGCCATACAATTATCAAATTAATTGAACTCTACACAAACGGAAAATTTTAAACAGATTAAACATTATGTATAATTGGAAACTCGATTTAGTCCACATAAGAGACGTTTAATATATTGAAATGAAGTAGGATCAGAACGCTTAATCATTCTCATGACTTGGTTCTTTAACTTTTTTCTTGTCGCCATTCTGTTATTTGCTAAATTTAATGGAAATAAATTAACAATTTTAATTGAAAATATGTTATACATATTTGAATATAACAGTAATTTATCTGTTTAAACAAAAATTACGTATTCTTTATAAATAAGTTATACCAATAACTATTGTCCAATAGAGAATCTCCAATAAGTTATAGAAAACCAAATAGTGTTGTCAAGAACTCAGCAAAGAAAGACAAAAGAGAGTGGGCAGAAAATCTTACCGAAGAAGTGCTTGTTACTGATGAACATCAAAACATGAAATAATTGTATAATATCCTAAACAACTAGCCAATCACAGATATGCCACCCACCAACCAATTGTAAAGAACAATACAGGTGAAGATATAACATCACCACAAGAACAAGTTACAATATAGCATGAATATTTCAGAGAGTCTAAGTGCAGTCCCAACACTACCAGAAGTATTACAAAATGTAAACCTCAAAATCAACAAATTAAGAATTAGGACCAATGAACCAAAACGCAAGAAAAATAAATGGCTATAGAAAAACTGAAAGCGCCCAAAGCAGCCGGTCCTGACAATATTCCACAAGAGTTGTTAAAAGCTTGCCCAACCACGACAACAGAGCTAGGCTCTCTTGCTCTGTTCCTCTCTCCAGGCTCTTGCAAAGAACCTGTGTAACTCTTTCACGACGACAGACTCAGTAAAACACAGGTTAAAAAAATAAAGTAAATATATTTAAGATAATTATATACAGTTTAAAATGACTAAATAAAATATATTTCTATCTTCTGCAAATGAAAAACAATATTATACTTCTTACTGCCACCCGAACATAATACATAGTAATATTAAAATGATACGATAAACAATACAATATAATACAATAACAACCTCGATACGTTAAATCAACATAGCCATATATCCTGACACGGAGACACCGCGTTTCACTTCAGTGCGGCACGGTTGAACAGCGACACGCAGTCACTCGTTCCTCGCTACTACCGCCTACTGCGGTAATGGTTACGGTGGACGCCACGTCACTACGGTGGCGTCCGCCTAGGCACAGTTCCACCTCAAATACGGTGCATATCTGCCAATTGAGCTATTGCTAATTCAACACGTTAGCAATAACTGATTTTCTCATTCTCCTGGCTCGTCTTAAATATGCTCTCGATGCCACTTCTCCTTCAGTTTCCCCCAGCGGTGTTATGAAGAAGGAATGCGCCAACACAGACACTCCTACGGTCGTCTCTGGTAGACCAGCTCATCGCTTGCCGTGGTATCATATCGTTACACCTGGAGAGAGGAAAAGTTTACCAAAGAATAGAAAGCGGGACTTTATAATAAATATACCTATCAAAAAAGGGTGACGAGGGATATTGCGAAAACTGGAAAAGAATCACACTTATGAATACCGTAAATAAATTAAAACCAATAATTATAAAAAACCGATTGACAAATTGTAGAACCAATGTTAAGTAAGGAACAAGCCGGCTTCAGACCAAACCGATCATGCATAACCAAAAACACAACATTTTACACAAATTAACACTTAACACAAACAGTCGCAGGTATTCAACTTTCCACTATTCATACGCTTTGTGGGCTTCATGAGAGCCTTCAATACGTACATATGAACAGTACTACAGAAAGTGGTAATACCAGAAAAAATAATAAATCTCATCAAATAACTCTGAAGTGATACAGAAAGCCAATTCCTACACAACGGCATAACATGTGACTTATAGCCGTGATAAATGGAGTAAAACAGAGCTGTTTTTCCCTCCTACTATTTAACATTGAACTGTACTACTGGACTAACAAAGGCAAACTCTATTAGAGGAATTTGCTGGGGATTAACAAACAGACTGAAATATCTAGATTACGCTGATACTATATACCTTAAATTTGTGTCTGTAAATCGTCTGTCTGTCTGCCAAGTGAGTTGAAATAACATTGGTGTGACAATCTTGGTTAAGGCTGTGTGTTGTTCCTCCAATTAAAATGAAAATAATTATTTTTGTTTGCACAATACTCCTAGTGACATGAATGATTTGCCACTGGATGTAAGACACATGTTTCCGAATAGGCAACTATTCGGAAAAGAAAATCTAGTCAGATATATAAAGGCTAATAGACTCAGATGGGCAAGGCATGTGATACGCAGTAACGACAATCGTCTTATAAACAATGTGTTCTGGGAAAGGCCAGATGGAAGAAGGTCTGTAGGGCGGCCTAGAAAAAGGTGGAAAGATGCAGTCAAAGAAGATCTAGAGAAAATGGTAGTGCGACAATGGGAATTAGTGGCACAGGACCGACAAACATGGAAGGCAATAGTAAAAGCGGCAAAGACTCACGAAGAGTTGTAGCGCCATTGATGATGATGTAAGACACATATTCAGGATGGAGATTTACCTCATTTTCCATTAACTGTTAAAAATAATCTTAATGACCCTAAGTATTTTTTAAGTAGCCAAATAGCGTCCAAATTTATTCCTTTGTACCGATTTTGGTAACGATTTTTAAATACGCAGCAAAATTATTACAAAAACAGATAAAAAAGAACTTTTACAGACCTTATCCTATCCACATTTTATTTAGGCATATTTGGTTTAGTGGAAATATTCTGTTTCACATAACCTGATTCTGGTCCATATATCTGTACATAATACAGCCTGAAGTTTTGTCAATGTTTACTTTTAAATTAGATGTACGGCCTATACATGGCAACACTGCACACCGTCGAGTACCAGACGGTCCCCACTTCCCATGCGAATGCACAAGATTCTCGCCGATTCTAACTCTGTCGCTCCTTCCTCTGCCTTCATTAGGCATTAAACAAGGATAGTGGACTAAGGACTAAGCAATATTGCCGATTTTATAGCTGCCTTTAGTCGCCTATATCTAATCTAAAACTAAACTTATTGTATCAATCAATGTTGCCGAGTTGTTATAAGGGAGATAAATTAAATTTGAGACGGAAACGATATACCATTTGGCAGTAAATCTAACTTGATTCGGTGTAATAAAATTTTTGACTTTAATTATTCCTATTTACTGTAGTTTGTTTGCGTTAAATATAGGAGGCGCACATTCAGGCATGCTCACAATACTCACGCGCACAATTTAGGCATGCTATACCATACTAGATTTAGAAGCTGGTTAAATATATGGTGGTAAGTAGCTTTAGCGCTTATTTATCTTAATTTTGCCACACAGCTAATTAATTTTTTTTCTTTTTTTTTATTTTGGTGGTGGTGATTTAATTTATTAATTCTTATGCACCTAATACTAGCTAGGATCTTATAATAGTCTAAAATTCGACTCTGGTTTTATCTGCAATGATAAAATTTAATTTGTAATAAAATATTTCAATTATCTGATTGTTTAAATTGGGGATATTTAAAAGAATTCGCTGTAAAATGAAAATGAGAGACATCTTACATTTCAATTCGTTCAGAGAGGACCATAAACTCCCTTACGTACGTTTCACCCCTCATTAGGGATCATCGGAGGGGTATACCTTTTAGAGGTAACCATATACCGGGTGGCATATTTACAGATGCTAGCGTGTGTAGACACCAGGGTGTTGAAATCAGTTAGGGTTTGGAAAACAGTACATTTACAGATGCTAGCGGGTGTTGACACCACGGTGTTGAAATCGGTTAGGGTTTGGAAAAACAGTACGTTTACAGATGCTAGTGTGTGTTGACACTAGGGTGTTGAAATCAGTTAGGGTTTGGAAAAACAGTACATTTACAAATACTAACAGATTTGGACACCAGAGTGTTAAAAGCAGCTAGCTTTTTTAGTGGTTATACGACATGCATATGCTAACGGCTATTGACATTGATTTTATATAGCTACTGCTGTGGAAAAATATTTAAGTGATTTAGGTATTAATAAATAATTAAACTTTGTTGGGATATAAACAATAATAGATTAACACAAAAGAACAACATAAAAAATAATGTTGTTTTGAAGCTATTTCCTTGTGGCATTTTTATAATTAACTATTTAGATGGGAAATAAGCCACAATTAAATTGAAAAAATAATTTTATTAACGTTTCGACGCCCAAATAGGGTGTCGTTGTCAAAATACAAAATACTACTAAATTAAAGAAAAATGTTGTTGCTTAGTAAAAAATTCTTCTAATAATTGAAGACCTAAGTGAAAGAAGGAGGTATGTTACAAAGCCTACCTTTTTAGATATGGACAGTTAAATTTTTTATTCCTCTACTTTTATCATGAAAATATTGTTTGTATTATTTGGTTTTATTTATATTGCTATAAGCATTCCTTTACATATAACGTTGAAAATAAAATTTGTTTTGATTTTTAGTATTTTTTCTAAAAATAAATAAAAACTGCAATACCGCCTTCTTCCATTAATTTTAGTTTGTATAACTATCCTTTATCTGAATGGATGAAGGGGGTATGTGGCATGAAATAATGCTCTATATTCAGTTTTACAGAAATTTATGTAATTGAACACAAAATAATCTTCTTCTTCATGTTGCTATGTTCGTGTTGGCTATCAAACTGGCTATAGTAATTTTGTTAATGGCAGCTCGGTAAAGGGATGCTAAGGATCTGTTAAACCATTCTTACAAGTGTCTAAGCCATGACGGTCTTCTGCGACCTGGCCTTTCTTCTTCGACCTGGCGTTTCTTCTTCCGTCTACCTTGCCTTTTTTATTAATAGCTACCCTAGCCTTAGCTACATTTATATTAAAAAAATTAAACAAATTAAAAAATCAATTTTTTCAGCCTGTACATTATTTTAGGTTCTTTTGATCATTGGAAACAAAAAAGGTCTTTTGTAATTTTTCTCTGAAGTTAATAGTTTTCGAGTTATAAACAATTTAAACTTGAAAAATACGAAGAATGTTTCATACCTCCTTCTTCCATTCAAGAATTGTAGTCTACATGTTACATACCTCCTTCATCCACAAGAATATCTCTTATTAAGCTTTTTAGAGGTACAGTAAAATTGGCATAATATGATAGTTAAGTTACATACCACCTTCATTCACTAAGAAACGCAAAATTTTAGAAAATGTTACAGACCTCCACTTAGGTCTTCAATTTATTTAATCTGACTCATTTATATTGGCAATTCAGACATATATTATACATTTTTAAGTATTTTTTATTAAGCAACAATATTTTTGTTTAATTTAGTAGTATTTTGTATTTTAACAACGACATCCGATTTGGGCGTCGAAACGTTAATAAAATTTTTTTTTTCAATTTAATTGTGGCTTATTTCCCATCTAAATAGTTAATTATAAAAATGCCACACGCAAATAGCTTTAGAACACCATTATTTTTTATGTTGTTCTTTTGTGTTATTTGTAAATGTACTGTTTTTTCAAACCCTAATTAATTTCAACACCCTAGTGTGAACACACGCTAGCATCTGTAAACGTACTGTTTTTGAAAAACCGAGGCAACAAAAGGAAAAAAGAAGCAGAAACTTGATGAGAAACATCACAGAGAACCAACCTAACGCTAAAGGGCATGGATCTGCTCATTAATCTAATATGTATTATTTTTTATAATTAACTATTTAGATGGGAAATAAGCCACAATTATATAAATAATTTTATTAACGTTTCGACGTCCAAATCGGGTGTCGTTGTCAAAATACAAAATACTACTAAATTAAACAAAAATGTTGTTGCTTACTAAAAAATACTTTAAAATGTATAATATATGTCTGAATTGCCAATATAAATGAGTCAGATTAAATAAGTTATTAGAAGAATTTTTTACTTAGCAACAACATTTTTGTTTAATTTAGTAGTATTTTGTATTTTGACAACGACACCCGATTTGGGCGTCGAAACAGTAATAAAATTATTTTTTTCAATTTAATTGTGGCTTATTTCCCATCTAAATAGTTAATTATAAAAATGCCACAAGGAGATAGCTTCAGAACAACAGTTTTTATGATGTTATTTTGTGTTAATATATTATGGTTTATATCCCAACAACGTTTAAATATTTATTAATACCTAAATCACTTAAATATTTTTCCACAGCAGTAGGTATATAAAATCATTGTCAATAGCCGATAACACGTCCTATGCATGTATAACCACTAAAAAAGCTAGCTGCTTTCAACACTCTGGTGTCCAAATCTGTTAGTATTTGTAAATGTACTGTTTTTCCAAACCCTAACTGATTTCAACACCCTAGTGTCAACACACGCTAGCATCTGTAAATGTACTGTTTTTCCAAACCCTAACTGATTTCAACACTGTAGTGTCAACACGCGCTAGCATCTGTAAATGTACTGTTTTTCCAAACCCTAACTGATTTCAACACCCTGGTGTACACGCTAGCATCTGTAAATATGCTACTGGGTGTCCACTTATATTTTCCCCCATTTTAACTGCCTATAACTTCTAAACGGCTCAAGATAGAAATATGCGGTTTTCGCTGAAATGTTTTATTTTAGTAAAAGTTTTGTCTGAATGGATTGAATTTTTATATCGCTTTTAAATACGAAAATAAAAGTGGCGGATTTTTGAAAAAACGTTGTTGACTTTTTTTTAATGGAACACCCAGACTTTTTTTTAATGGAACACCCAGACTTTTTTTTAATGGAACACCCAGTATATTTTTTTGTAAATTGAAAGAAAGGTCATTCACCTATCCAGCAATATAAAATTTTCCAATATCGGTTGTCAAATCACTGAGTAATTAATTTTCAAAATGAGAGGTGCAACGTGGATATCACATACCTAAATAACATAACTAAGCAAATTGATATTATGTTATGTGATTTCCACATTGCATCTCTCATTTTAAAAATTAATAGCTCAGTCATTTGACAAATTTTATGTCGATGGATAGGTAAGTGACCGTTTTTTCAAGTTTTTAGGTAAATGACCATTTTTTATATCGCTTTTAAATAAAAAATGGCGGATTTAAAAAAAACGTTGACTTTTTTTTATTAAAACACCGAGTATATTTTTTTGTAACTTGAAAAAACGGTCATTTACCTATCCAGCGATATAAAATTTTTTAAAATCGTTTGTCAAATGACTGAACAATTAATTTTTAAAATGAGAGATGCAATGTGGAAATCACATAACATAATATCAATTTGCTTCGTCATGTTATTTAGGTATGTGATATCTACGTTGCACCTCTCATTTTAAAAATTAATTACTCAGTGATTCGACAACCGATTTTAAAATACTTTATATCGCTGGATAGGTGAATGACATTTCTTTCAACTTACAAAAAAATGTACTGGGTGTTCCATTAAAAAAAAGTCAACAACGTTTTTTTCAAAAATCCGCCATTTTTATTTTCGTATTTGAAAGCGATATAACTTTTTACTAAAATAAAACATTTCAGCGAAAACCGCATATTTCTATCTTGAGCCGTTAGAAGTTAGAAGTTATAGACAGTTAAAATGGAGGAAAATATAAGTGGACACCCGGTATTGTGGGGTGAGGCAGATAAAGGGTCTATTAGAAATATCTCAAGAACTAAAGCTAAAAGAATCATAAAAATTGGAATACAGGGGTTTTGAGGTATGAACTATTTAATGAAAATATTTTCGTCTCTTTGCTACTTTCGGTTATAGCGGAAGTTGATTGTAACTTCGTGTTTTTAGATAGGACACCCTGCATATTTTTACATTTTTGGATTTAGCTCGACGTCTTCTTTCTTAAAATATGAGGTTTTGTAATATTATATAGAGTAGTTTAAAAGATAATTACGGTTTTTTATAAATTTTGTAGCAAACTTCACACCCTGTACTGATTTGATATCAAAAACTCCATTTATGTTCAAGTGATTTTTAATACAGTCTATTATTAATATTAATATAACGATATGTTTAATTTTAGTATACAGGGTTGGTCGAAACTCGGAATGAGTATTTTCTGAGTTTTCTTAAATAGAACACCCTGTATTTTAGTATGGTAATGAAATGATATTTTGTAGTACTTATTTATTTCTTAAGCATTCTCTATACCTAACTGCTTTAATTTGTAAGTTATTCGTAGTTCTTTAAGCCAAACATTAATTGTAACAAAAATTACGTGAAATTTTATTAGGTTTGCCGTGAAAATATTCAATCTAAAATAATTTTTAAAAAATAAATACATGTTTATCTAGAATGTTCCTTAATTTATTAATATTGGATGAGATACCAAAATGGCTACGTTGTTAAGATTGTTGGTGCATAAAATATTATAAAAACAAACCATATTCTAACTAGTTGGCTATGGCTTTGACACAAACTTGATTAAACATTAGACATTCAATTATTTTTATAGTTCCAGTGGCTTTGTTATCATTACTAATATAAATCTTTGCAATGGGGAATTGATTAGCAAAGTTTTTGTTCTGCGAGAGTATAATAAAAATGTACTACTAGCAATAAGAATTTCCAACTCATCTGCAACTCCCTAATAGACGACAACCAAGAAGAGAAACTTTTCAAAGTTTATTAGAATAGTTTCGACGTACTAGACACTTAGATTACGAGAACGTTCATACCAATATGCAGATTCTTAGTGACACTAACATTTAATTCATTTTAATCATTTACAATAGTTTTTGTTCGACCAGATTTCTCGTAATCTAAATGTCAAGTTCGTTGAAACCGCTCTAGTAAATTTTGAAAAGTTTCTCTTTTTGGTTGTCATCTATCATGGAATTGCTGATGATAAATTCTTATTGCTAGTAGCACATTTTTATTTGTTATACTCTCCCAGAACAAAAAAAAAACATCTGAATCATTTCCTCATTAGAAAAATTCATATTAGTAATGGTAGCAAAGCAACTGGAACTTCAAAAATAGTAGAATGTTTAAGCAAAGCAAATGTTCGAGCATATTTAGTGTCAAAGTCAACTAGATAGAATATTGTATGTTTTTATTAATACATATTAACCACACCAACAATCGTAACTACGTAGGCATTTTGATATATCAACCAGTATTAATAAATTAAGGGTCAGTCGAGATTAATATGTGTTTATTTTCGAAAATTTATTTATGATTGAATATTTTCAGGGCAAACCTAATAAAATTTCACGTAATTTTTGTTGTAATTAATGTTTGGCTTAAATAACTACGAATAACTTACAAATTAAAGCAGTTAGGTATAGGCAGAGTGTTCTATTTAAGAAACCTCAGAAAATACTTATTTCGAGTTTCGACCATCCCTGTATAGTAAAATTAAACATTTCGCTATATTAATAATAATAGACTATATTAAAAATCACTTGAACATAAATGGAGTTTTTGATATCAAATCAGTACAATTCTACAGGGTGTGAAGTTTGGTACAAAATTTATAAAAAACCCTAATTATGTTCTAAACTACCCTGTATAATATTACAAAACCTCATATTTTAAGAAAGAAGACGTCGAGCTGAATCCAAAAGTGTAAAAATATACAGGGTGTCCCATTTAAAAAACGAAGTTACAATCAATTTCCGGTATAACCGGAAGTAGCAAAGAGACCAAAATATTTTCATTAAATGGTACATACCTCAAACCCCTGTAATTCAATTTTCATGATTCTCTTACCTTTAGTTCTCGAGATATTTCTAATAGGCCCTTTATCTGCCTCACCCTGTATATCCCTTTGATGATCACTAAGAGGGTGAAACGTACGTAAGGGCGTTTATGATCCTCTCTGAACAAATTGATCTGTAAGATTTCCTTTATTTTTATTTTACATCAATTCTTTTATATTAGTTTTACTCCTATCTGAGTATAGGGACCAAGATTTCGTTAGAATTTTGCCTTAATGAATAGACAGGTAGTGAAGTGCAATTTTTAGACTTCCTCGTGTCTTCTTTCATTCATCGTTCGTTTGGTTTGCAAGTAATAGAAACCACGAATACAGGCGTAACCAGAAAGTTGTCACAAGAGAAGTGTTTATTTCTCCGGAAATAAAACTTCGAATTGTGGATATTTACTTATTTTATACAGGGTGTTTCACGACAAGTTTACACTATCCCTATATCGAAAACTACTTACATATTTATGAAAATTGGTTTATGGGGATTGCAAGTTATGACATACTTCATAAAAATATTTTGACAAACATGCCACTTCCGGTTATACCGGAAATTAATAACAGCTTTTTTATTTTAAATGAAATACCATGTATATTATTGAATTTTTTGATTTTACGTAAAATTTGTATAACATACCATAGCTCAAAGCTTCATATTTTTTTAGTTATAATCTTTTTTCAAAATTTTGACAGACAAACTTTTCAAATAACTCATCCATTTACAAAGATAATGTGTTAAAACCTTTGCAAACAAAGACTAGGTAACAGTCTTTCAGAAATTTACAGAGTATTCACCGATGATATGTGATTTCTTTAAACTTCAAACTACATTAAGTCAATAATTTTAAATGAAACAACCTTTATTTTATAATGTCATCAAAAAAAAAAGGAATCAATTGTCTTTCAAAAAGTGTCAGGGTTCCCCTAACTTTGTTCGTGTCTATCTGTCAAAATTTTTGATAAAAGATAAATAACTCAGAGCAATAGTGGAGTTGGTATTGTGTTATTGCTCGGAAGTATGGACTCTCGACGCAGATCTGAAAAGAAGGCCTTAGAAATGGACTATATAAGAAGTGCAAGAATTTCAAGATGGGAAAGGAGAACCAACGAAGAGGTAAGAACAAGAATGGACGTTGAGCAAACGGTAGTAGATCGAATAGAAAGAAGATCATTGAAATGGTTTGGACACTTATTAAGAATGCCTGAATAACGTTGGCCTAAACAAATATTTCACTGGAGACCGACAGGAAGAAGAAAGCGGGGTAGACCGCGAAGATCGTGGAATGAGAACGTCAGGAGATCGATGTATGACCGTCGTTTACAAGAAGATGATGCCTTGGACAGAGAGGTTTGGCAAAGGATGACAGGAATACGGCAAGTTGCTGTTAACAATTGAATAATTATTGTAACATAATTGTACCCGAAAATAGATATATAGATAAATAACTCAAAACATGAAGTTTTGACGTTTGGTACATTATAAGAATTTTGTCTAAAACTTTATATACAATCTAAAAATGCAATGATATAAAGGTGTTCCATTTAAAATATTAAAGCTGTTGTTCATTTCCGGATAATATGACCCGTATGCGCGCCAATGGAGAATACAAAATTCCTAATTGTATGTCAAACAATGCGCAATAACTACCTCTTAAAACCTACCAAATTTCAATTGCATATCTCAACCGGTTTTAGAGCAATAAATAAATCGTCAGTTTGTAAGAAAAATTTAAACATCCCGTATCTCGGAAACGAAGCATTTTCGGACATATGTTTATAAAGCAAACTGTCATTATTTTTTTATGCAGAATTACCCCTTAAAGTTTGCCGCACTTATTTAGAAACACCCTGTATTGATGAAGAACATGGCTAGTTGTTAAAGTACCTAACTTTTCTTATTATCCAATATAAGCGAATGAAAAAAAAACAGAATATTAAGAAAACCTGAGGCTATAGTTGGGTTTTAATTGCAGTATTTTATAATTGCTAGAATATTCCACAAAGTGTGGTCAAATTTGAGAAACAAACAGTTTGATTGGTACACCCGGTATACTACGACAATTTACCTGTCTAGCAACAATTTTATTACATTAAATTTTATTATGTTAAAGAATCAGGCTATTACTATTAAAAAATCACTCAAATTGGACAACAGGTTTAGGAAATTTGAGACATCAAAAATGATCTATTTTTATGGCGATGAGTCAATTTCTTGGAGTAGTTTTCTAGTACTTCTTATTTTGGTGTATCGGTGTATTAGTGTCGTAAAGTTAAAAACATTTATTATGCTGTAGTTAATAATTAGACTATAATAATAGTCCAGGCCGGATTTGTTTTGAGATGGACGTTAAGAGGTGACTCAATTGCAGAAATTGCTTGAAAATAACTCAAATAATAATATTTGAGTTATCCTCCCGCTCAAAATGGTCCGGAACATTGTTTAAATAATCAAAATGTCAAAATATGAAGGAAAAATTCGATTTTTTTATTGGTTTTTTGATTATAACTTTAAAACTATTCATTTCTGAGAAAAGGTGTACTGACATAAAAATTGCGTAATTAAATTTCCTTCAATATAGAATTGGTTAGAAATTTAAAAAATAGCAACCCTTGTTGCAAAATAGCCATAATTTCGAAAAAAACATACAAAAACAAGTATTCTCATTTTACGTTTTTCAACCATTTACGCTAAACTTAGGACCTTCATACTTTACCCAGAAAAACTTTATGATACAGTAAAACAATACTGTAAATTTCATTAAGATCGGTTCAACAGATTTTGCAAAATAAATTTTGCAATCCAGCTTTCGCAAAAAAAATTCATTTTTTAAAAATATCACAGGACTGAAAATAAAGCAGATAGCAAGTTGAATTTTTTTTGCTTATAGAAGTGTACTGTTCCTTTCATTTGCAATTTGCAAAATTAAAATCGATTAATTACCACGGCGTCAGGAAATTTTTTAAATAAACATTAATTTTTGGTGCTACGCGCAGGACAGCGGTGTTCGATTCACACAAGTTGATTTCCACCGAAACTTCTTCCAATCTTTAACTAATATATTATTTTCTTACTCTATATTTTGTTGTATTTTAATATTTTAATTCCACAAAAATCAAACTAATTTTATTATTGTTTGTGAAATATTGTTTAAACAATTGCATATGTCTAAAAATAATAAACTTTTATTCTCTAAGTTAGAATATATGAAAAAAGAAAGTTTTTGCTACAAAAAGTGTTATTTCAAAAGATAGAGTATCTGTTTTTATTTTGCAATAAACAAATTTATTTATTTATATCGAAATGTAATAAAAATTAAAATGTATCAATATTTATCAAAGATCATTGGAATGCCCAATCGGAGCAAACTATCAGCTGTCCTGCGCGTAGCACAAATAATTAATGTTTATTTAAAAAAATTTCTGACGCCGTGGTAGTTAATCGATTTTAATTTTGCAAATTGCAAATGAACGTTACAGTACACTTCTATAAGCAAAAAAAATTTCAACCTGCTATCTGCCTTATTTTCAGTCCTGTAGCATTTTGAAAACATGAATTTTTTTGCGAAAGCTGGATTGCAAAATTTATTTTGCAAAATCTATTTTACCGATCTTAATGAAATTTACAGTGTTGTTTTAATGTATCATAAAGTTTTTCTGGGTAAAATATGAAGGTCCTAAGTGTGGCATAAATGGTTGAAAAACGTAAAGTTCGGATACTTGTTTTTGTAAGGTTTTTTTTCGAAATTATTGCTATTTTGCAACAAGGGTGACTAGCTTTTAAATTTTTAACCAATTCTATGTTGTAGGAAATTTAATTACGCAACTTTTATGTCAGTAAAACTTTTCTCGAAAATGAACACTTTTAAAGTTATAATCAAAAAACCAAGAAAAAAATCGAATTTTTCCTTCATTTTTTGACATTTTAATTATTTAAACGATGTTCCAGACCTTTTTGAGAGGGAGGATAACTCAAATATTATTATTTGAGTTATTTTCAAGCAATTTCTGCAAAAAAATTTGAGTCACCTCTCAACGTCCAAATGTACTAATATTTTTACAGATGCGCCATGGTCTATAATTAAATTTATCTGAAATATAATTATTGTATAAAAGTTTATTTATTTTTAACGGAAGCTTTTATGATTCTCGTTTATTTAATTGGCTACATTACTTCTTAAGTATGAAATTTAAGCATTTTTTTAAATACCTATTGGATACATTATTCTGACGTATGTTTTTTATTTAGATGTCGACGTAGTCGAAGAAGAGAGCGAAGAATCAAAATGGCAGGACCGAATTTCTTCAGGTTTCGACCGACTAGTTGCATTCGCCTCTACGGAATTGGATAAACGCCGTAGATCTACCGAAGGAACTGATAGTTGCAATACGTCACCTGATTCTGGTATCGGCCATGGACATGGAGACATTCCCCCAAGTACCATAGTTCCCCCCACGAAGCAACATTTAAAACTTAACCCCAACACTAAACCAACTCTTTTCAAAATGCCTACAAGTAAGACGTACCTTGATTCGCCGCCTATTTTAGATCAAGGTACTGACGAGTTAGGCCCTCCCCGTACCCCATCACCCTCTTCCCCCATCCGATCTAATAGCTTATCAATAAACTTCAGCCCTGAACCAGTACCTGTAGATAGAAGTCCCACTAGGCTGAATCCGGCTCTGTTGAAATACCAGAGGTATCCAGAGGACAAGAAGAAGCATGACACACACTTCAAGAAAAAGTTCTACTACAGAGAGTGGAGGTACGACAGTTGGACCAAGGAAGAAAGGCACGACTGTGATTCCATCTAATGCCAAATTTTTAACCACGTAAACATGAAAGTCATTTACTGATTTAGTTATACAATATATACAGGGTGGTGTAGATGTCAAGTTTCGAAGAATTTGTAAATAAGTAAGAGCTAACAATTTCGAGATTTTGACAATACATTTACATAGTTAAGGGTATATTTTAAATATTCATTCCGGTATATGGAGCATTTCTCAAATAGGTGGTAATATTAACAGATATTTTAATCAAACTCATATTTTATTTTATATTCGAGTTTAAGATAATATAAATAATTTAATAAAAGTTGTTCAGGGTATTTGAACACCTTTTATGGCATTTTGTTTTTTTAATAATCTATTATTATTTTTCGAATTATAAGGGAGGGCAATAAATAGATTATGTTTATAAGCAAAATAATTATTTTAAAAAAATTCTAAGAATATACTGCAATATTGCATATTGTTCAAGGATGTAGTCATTTATATTAAAATTTTGTCTATTTATTTTACCAGCTGCTTTTGGAGCTTCTTGTACAGGATGTCCCAAATTGGTATGTTTTGTAGGTAATACCGAAAACTAGAGGAGATAGAATAAAAAGTAGTTAGCTGTTATGACTTCTTTTTTCGTTAAAGTATAAATTGCCCAATCAAATCATCAATACCTCCATACATTAACAAGATATAGAGCGATTATTGAAAAATGCCGAAAACGACAGCGTTATAAATCTTCTATATTAAGAAAAATTTTAAAAAGTTTATTGGAACTTTTGACAGATATATTGTGGAAGAGTCCAGTAGCATTGATAAATATAATACCAACTTATGTTTTTTTATAAGGGACACCCTATATATTTTGACATTTTTCGTGTACCTTTTCCTTACATAATATATCCGTCAAAAGTTCCAATATAGTTTTTAAAAATGTTTCATAATAAAGATCTATAACTGTCGTTTTCGACGTTTTACTATAATCGCCCGCTCTGTTATCTTGCTAATGTGAGGAGGTATTGATGATTTGATCGGGCAATGGTTACTTTAACGAAAAAAGAAGACATGCCATCTTAACTATTTTTTTTCTATCTCTTCTACTTTTCGGTATACCTTCAAGAACATACCAATTTGGGATACCCTGTACACTGAAACAGACTTTTAAAATATACCATTAGATTTGTAAAATTTCTGTACAATTACACACAGACTATGCCACACTGTATATATTATTATTTACATTTTAAAGTATTTTATTCTTTTAAACTGTGTTGTCTTTTCAAAAATAACAACTGCCAACATTTTAGTCTTCTATTTTAGAAAACTTATTTGTAAATTGCTTCGTTTTAATTTTATTTGTTATTTTGCAAGTTATTTTTGTTAAAAGCTCAATTTTTTGTATATGTCAATTTCATAACATTTTTATTTATTATGTATACTCGTTATTTGTTTTTTCCCTGTTAAAAAGATATTTTTTCATGTTTAATTCTTGTGTTTTTATGTGGTTTGAAGGAATCAATATCGAAACACAACTCTAGACTATAAAGATTTTAAATTATATCATTAAACTATTAAGTTACTTGTAAAGGTTATTTTTTTCGACGAACAACGGACTGACAGTGAATCTGAGTAAAAATAAATGTGTACATTTGCACCAGATATCTTCCCAATGACCAATCTTAGGCGGATGCACATCTGATATTTCATAGCAATGAAGAATAGTAGTCAGACAAGCGCATAGTCTTCGATTTCATGGAGAACATTGACATGGATTTTTTAATACTTTAACGAGAATTAAACTCGCAGTTCAAATTAGTTACACTTATTTATTAATGAACTGTGCAAGGTTACGAGGTTCTACAAAATATTGGTTAAAAACTATCACTTCATCACAATAGCCAGTGTTTACACATCAAAGAAATACATTATAGGGAATTTTGGTAAACACTATACATGATAAACAATTCACGTTTTGACAATTGACATCCAAAACAGGCCTAGACTTGGCAATAAAAAGATATGGAATTCGGAAAGCGAAGAATAAAAAATAGTAATTCATTAGGTTTGTTCCAACTCAATATAAAACCGTTCTTGAATCGTTACGCGCATGCGCAATAATGAAGAATTATGTGCAGTAACACATTTTTTGTTACTGCTCATACTCGTAACCGTTTAAGAACGGTTTTGTATCGAGTTGGAACAAAGCTAGTATCTTTCTACTAAATTATTGTAGTATTATTTCTACTTTACCTTTAGCGTTTGTTAAGCTCTCTTGGAACCAGACAAACATCCATATATTGGTTACTTTTACAATGATAGCGTTTTCTTTACCTTTCATTGATGCACATCTCCAAACGAAGATATGTTACATACTAGCTTTAGGAGATTGGAGAGAGAAAAGACTATAGATGCTTGCCAAATCAAATTTGGAAAATGAAAAGGAAGACTTTATACGAAACAAACTGTAGAAAAAAATAAGAGTTGATAGATTGCATAGAATGACTGGTAAAAAGGAAGAAGAACTGAAAGTAGATTTGATACATGTCAAGGGTGTGAGCGTGACGTGTTAAGTCATAGTGCAGTAGTGGGAGGCGGCACCACAGCGAAGACTTTACACCAGCACAGAGATAACAAGGATTTATATATCGCATAGAATCACAAAATGGAAAAGACAAAGATTTGATAGGTATCAGCGTAACGTCAGAGCAGTAGTGACGGCTTTCCAACCAGCCAAGATTTTACATAACACTTTACACAGATGAAAAAAATGAGAAGAGTGATAGATCGCAAAAGAAGAAGATTTGGTAGATCTCACGTTTGTGAGCATGACTTATAACATCATAGTGCAGTAGTGGGGGCATCTCAACAAGCTCTTTACAACAGATGACAGAAATAACAGTTAAAGGTCACATAGAATGACAGATGACAAATAAAAAGAGCTGAAAGGAGATTTGACAGATCTCACCATTTAGTGAGCTTGGCTTGTAACGTCAGGACGGGTGTTGGGGGGCGTCTCAACAAGCTACCGAGCATTATAAACCAAAAATATGGGGGGGGGGGCTACAAACTATACAATGAATGAATGAAATACCTACGGAGGTGTATAATATAATTTGGAAAATTGGTGGTGGTCATTGGAAGGAGGAAACTTGGGGGTGGTCAAATGAATTCCAAGAGAAATTAAACAAAAAGAAAAATAGGGTAGCAAGAAATTAGGTGACACTGCTTTAAACTTATAATATGTCTTCCATAAATAAACGAAATTAGGTGTAGCAAACTAAGCAGACTTGGGCACACTTTGTGTGACAAAATATACGCAAAAGTCAAGATATGCAACGGAAAGAAATGGGTTTGTACGAATACGAAAAAAGTAGAAGTGTCGAAAATCGGCGTGAAATATCCAAAGATGGCGAAAGTATGAGGGAGACAGGTGAGAGGAGAGTCAAACAAGGATGATTATATACGGAAAGGAGAAATGGGGGAAGAGCTAAGAATATATATATTCGAGAAGGATACAAGGGAATACGTTTTTAATTAACACTATTATAGACCAGGGCGCATCTCTAAAAATATTAGTACATTTGGATGTTGAGAGGTGATTCATATTTTTTTGTAAAAATTGCCTGAAAATAACTAATAATAATATTTGAGTTATCCTCCCACTCAGAAAGGTCCGGAACATTGTCTAAATAATCAAAATGTGAAAAAATACATGAAAAATTCGATTTTTTTCTTGGTTTTTGATTATAACTTTAAAAGTATTCCTTTTCGAGAAAAGTTGCACCTACATAAAAGTTGCGTAATTAAATTTCCTACAATATAGGATTAACTGAAAATTTTAAAACTTGTCACCCTTGTTGCAAAGTAGCAATAATTTCGAAAAAACCATAAAAAAAACAAATATTCGCATTTTACGTTTTTCAACCATTTATGCTACACTTAGGACTTAGGACCTTCATATTTCACCCAGAAAAACTTTATGATATGATAAAACAATACTGTAAATTTAATTAAGATCGGTTTAATAGATTTTGCAAAATAAATTTTGAAATTCAGCTTTCGCAAAAAAATTCATTTTTTCAAAATGTTGCAGCACTAAAAATAAAGCATACAGCAAGTTGATTTTCTTACATATAAAAGAATACAGTACCTTTCATTTGGAATTTGCAAAATTAAAATCGGTTAACTACCACGACGTCAGTATTTTTTTTAAATAAACATTAATTTTTGGTGATACGGGCAGGACAGCGGATATGTTTGCTCTGATTGGGCATTCCAATGACCTTTGATAATGATTGATAAATTTTAATTTTTAGTAAATTTAGAAATAAATAAATTTGTTTATTGCAAAATGCAAATACATACTCTGTCCTTTGAAATATCACTTTTTTTAACAAAAACTTTCTTTGTTCATATATTTTAAATTAGAAAATAAAAGTATATTATTTTTAAACATATGCAATTGTTAAAACAACTTTTCACAAACAATAATTAAATTAGTTTGATTTTTGTGGAATTAAAATATGAACATACAACAAAATATAGAGTAAGAAAATAAAATATTAGATAAAGATTGGAAGAAATTTTGGTGGAAATCAACTTGTGTGAATCGAACACCGCTGTCCTGCGCGCAGCACCAAACGATGGTAGTTAAACGATTTTAATTTTGCAAATTGCAAATGAAAGGTACAGTATTCTTTTATTTGTAAAAATAATTTTAACTTGCTATCTGCTTTATTTTCAGTCCTGAAACATTTTGAAAAAATGAATTTGTTTTGCGAAAGCTGGATTGCAAAATTTATTTTGCAAAATCTATTGAACCGATCTTAACTAAATTTACAGTATTGTTTTATCATATAAAGTTTTTCTGGGTGAAATATGAAGGTCCTAAGTTTAGCAGAAATGGTTGGAAAACGTAAAATTTGAATACTTGTTTTTCATGTTTTTTTTTTCGCAATTATTGCTATTTTGCAATAAGGGTAACAATTTTAAAAATTTTTAATCAATCATATATTGTAGGAAATTTAATTACTCAACTTTTATTTTAGTGCAACTTTTCTCGGAAGTGAACTTTTTTAAAGTTATAATCAAAAAACGAAGAACAAAATCGAATTTTTCCTTCATTTTTTGACATTTTGATTACACTAGGCAACAATTTGGAACTCAATTTCTGTTGAGTTAGATTTTTTAGCTGTTTTCTATAGAATTGGGCATGCTGATTTCGAAGCTGTTTTTAGTTTTCTTCTATCACGTCATGTTCGTTTTCTATGTGGGTGCTGATGATGACTGAGTGCTGGAAATGGTGCGCTGATAACTGCAACTGGTCTAGACTCTTCTGTTCATTTACGTCTGTTATACTGTGGTGAAACGTTGGATGTCGGTTAGCAGTATTTAGTATATCGTTACTGAAGTGTATAGAACGACTTATTGTGTTTGAACTGACACGTTTCCTTATGGCTACCTCTGCTACTACACCTCATAAGTGCGAAAACAGCCCCGATTCGTTTTGTTATATATGTGGCAGTTTTACCATTCTCAGTCAAAGGACAAACATCAGTAGATTTGTCAGACAACCATATTTTAACTATCTTAATGTGAAACTTGGTGATCAAGATAAGGCATGGGCACCTCATAAAGTGGGATATGGGCACTCAATGGGAACCTTAGTTTAAAAAGTTGACGTGATAGATAAAATCTAAGGATATTCTAAGATTCAGACGCCAAAAATTAGTGAAGGACAAGTGTCAGATCTAACTCAACAAAAAATGTGTTCCCCAGTGTTATTTAAACAATGTTTCGGACCTTTTTGAGTGGGAGGATAACTAAATTATTATTATGTGGGTCAATTCCAAGCAATTTATGCAAAAAATTAGAGTCACCTCTCTACGTCCATCTCAAAACAAATCCGCCCTGGACTATTAGGCATGCTGATGATATCGTAATAATATTGATAATTTAGAAAATCTAAAAAGAATATGAAGTAATATTAAGGTGCAGTGAAGAATATAACATAAAAAACCAAGATCTTCAAAATTATTAAGAAAAGTAATACTAACGAAATTATAATGCTAGGCGCTAGATATAGAAAAAATAAATAATAAGCAAGATAATAAAACTCGGGCTACGCGAGATCTGCTAACCGAAGAGACAAGGTTCTCAGTATTTCTTGTGGCATTTCTTCGTTCCGTACTATTTTATGGGAATTAACCCTAATCTTTCCTGAAATCGTTCCTCAAAATACTCAAAAAAGCATCTTAACAATACTAACGAAACTCTAATGGTAGGGGGCCATTATATAGAAATAGTAAAGAGTTAAAATTGAAACAGCATGTGCCAACGTTATAAAAATGAAAACATTCTTTGTAGCAGAGATTAGACGTCCACCCTAAAAAGATGGTTTACTAAAAAATAACAATTGCTTGTTACTGGTAAGTGTCCTATTTCATGCATTAGATTCATGGGCGGTAAACCGAGATATGATAAGAAGATTGAACTTCTTTGAGATGTCGACTTACAGAAAGATTCTAAAAATCCCATAGGTGTTACCAACCTCGGGTTATGAACAATGATGAAAGAAAAATAAATACCGCATCTTGCGGCTATTCAAGACAAAATAGTGAGTAGAAGTAATGTGACAAGAATGACAAAAAAAATCTTAGCTGAAACATCTAAGAAAATTGCATGGGTGCAGTACAAAACATCTCGACAGCAGTTGCTTCGAAAGTTATAATGACCTTGATGATTGTCAATCTCCATAACGGAAAAGGCACTTGAAGAAAATTAAAGAAACTTATTCGATGAAGAGTTTACCAATTGTAGCCAAAATATCAAAAGAGGAAGCTGCTCAAGTCATTCCGATCAAATGCAGTAGTTACGTTCAGTTAATATCTTTCATGTCCAGATGTTGTGCTTCGACTACAGTCGAGATCTATTTTAGCAAAGACGAAACAAAGCGTTTAGTAAGTTACGCAGTAAAGCTCTTCAATCACATTAGCGCAGAAACAAACGAACCACTCTGCAGTTCTACTCTGTGACGCCACAAAGACAAGCGATTATGTAGCGCCAATGATTACACTTGCCGCTGAGCCAAGTGGCTCAGCCACTGTCACCGATCCTCGCTGTTAGTGGCGTCCATTACAAAATCATTGGCGCTACGAAATCGCCTGTCTAAGCCACTTTGTGGCGCCACAGAGTAGCGCTGCAGAGTGGTGGTTCGTCTGTTTCTGCACTTACAGACTTCGCGGGTCACCAAATCAACTAGTCGACATTTTTTCTACATACTTTCTATGTACTGAGAGGTTTTGTTTGGTCTATGTTGGAACTTGACCAGAAGATTCCTTTTCGCTGTAAGAGTATAATTTTAGTTTTGAAATACATGTGCAGTTAAACATGTTCAAAATTAAACACTTTCGTGGGTAAGTGGTTAGTGTTCTCGTAAGGCAGACTGTAGATTTTATCATGCACCGGATTTACTTCATGAGTGCAAGACAACGACTGCATTTTTGTGTTCATAAATTAAGGGAATTTATAATTGGTATTTTTTATTTAAATTATTCGATTGAGAGTTTTAAGATTTGGCAATTCTAGCGTTTGATTAGATCTAGCACAATAGCTTTACTCGTGGAGACAGTCCATGACTGCTTTCTGACTGATTCACATGCGCAGTTCCGTTTTCAAGCGTTTTAAAACGCAACTGCGCATGCGAATCAGTTAGAAACCAGTCATGCTGTCTCCACGAACAAAGCTAATATTATTTGTAGTTATGTCAGCGTTGTTCTAAACGTTTGACAAAAAAGGAGCCTCCTTTTTAAGATGGGTATTTCTCGAATTATCGGTATATAACGATAGTGAGGACGTTTGAGTTCGAATAAATTCATTATCTCGAGAATGGGTGAATTTGGAGAGAAATGCTGAGACAGGTCGATTTTTATTTTTAAATTATGACTTTTTGGCATATATATCATACTAGTGACGTCATCCATCTGGGGTGATGAAGTTATCGATGATTTTTTTAAATGAGAGTAGGGGTTGTGTGATAGCTCGTTTGAAAGGTTATTCAATTCTCTATTCAGTAATATAAACAATAACCTAATTATTGTTGTAAAATAAATAATTGTTTGTGAGAACGTCTCTTTTCTTTATTACAATAGCCTAATTATTTATACAGGGTGACCAAAAAGTATTTTTTTATTAAATTAATTGACACAAAAAGAAGAATGTAAGCAATTTATTTAATTTAAAATACATTTTACTGCTGTCAGAAAACAGGCAAAAATATTTATTTCACAAATAAACATTGCTTTTCGCTTAAATTCAATGTTCAAACTGCTAAGAGACGGACAATTTAAGCGAAAATAATATTTATTTGTCAAATAAACATTTCATTCTGTTTTCTGACATCAGTAAAATGTATGTTGAATTAAATAAATTGCTTACATTCTTCTTTTTGTGTCAATTAATTTAATAAAAAAAAATATTTTTTGGCCACCCTGTATAAATGATGTTATTGTTTATATTACTGAATAGAGAATTGAATAACCTTTCAAATGAGCTATCACACAACCCCTACTCACATTTAAAAAAATCATCGATTACGTCATCACGCCCACATGTTTGACGTCACTAGTATGATATATATGCCAAAAAGTCATAATTTAAAAATAAAAATCGACCTGTCTCAGGATTTCTCTCCAAATTGGCCCATTCTCGAGATAATGAATTTATTACAAATCAAACGTCCTCACTGTATGTAACTATATGCACAGAAACTATAAATCATGTAACTATAGTGGAAAGTGGTTACCTGAGGTTTTTCTTATAAAAAAATTGTATACATTGAGTATACCGATTGTTTATACATGCTTCAAATTATACATGCCCCATTCTCCAAATTTATCTTTTCAAAAGCGTTCCTGAAGGCATTACAAATTAATATTGTTTTATAGCTAATACCCAATATAAACGAACATTTTCAGAATTAGTTCTATTATTTAATGCAGAAATGGGCAAAGTTTTTAAGGGTAGGATCAGATAAAATAAAAAGTATGTCTAGGCGAACTGATTTTTTTTATGTGATAAAGTGACCAACTTTATTTTTGATTTTTATATCAACTTATTGCTACAATGGGAAATATTTTAAAACGCCAACAGCAGTTTATTTTTTATAGAAGAGCATGAAACTGTGACAGCTTCTGAAAGTTTTTATAATCTTGTAGAAACTGGGATGATTCTAACGCTATTTTTGCGAATCTTGATAATAGAAAACACCAGTTAACAGATGTTGGAAGATGCAAACATCGCAATTATCTTCTGAACCTGAAATTTCAGGTTTGAGAATCTGTAAAAAATAAGACAGTCCCAAATCCATATTTTTATTTCTCCCTCTAAATCCCAAACTCATTAGAAAATCCGTCCTTAACTCAGAATATTTAGTTTAGTGTAGATTTCCATTTTCTTCTTCTTGTAGTGCCTCTCCGTTTCGGATGTTGGCGACCATAATGGCAATCTGACCATCATGAACTGAGAATATTTATTTTAGTCTAGATTTCATTCTTCTTCTTGTAGTGTCTATCCATTTGGATGTTGGCGACCATCATGGCAAATTGTACTTTGTACAATAATTATGCTCTGAAAATATTTGTGGTTGTTGTGTTGAATCACGTACGTAGATTCTTCAGCCAGGAAATCCTTTGCCTTCCTGGCCTTCGTTTTCCTTTCACTTTCCTGCAAGATTAATTGCAGCAGTCCATATATCACGCTGTTCCTGATATGTGACCGAGGTATTCGATTTTGGCCGTTTTTATTGTGGTTTACAGCTCTTTTTCTTTTTGCATTTTTATTAAGACGTGATCAGTATAAGATATCTTCAGGATTCGACGATAAAGTCACATTTCGAAAACCTCAATTTTCTTGCAGGTAGCATCTGTGAGAGTCTACGACTCACTTTCGTACAACAATATAGGAAAAATATAACATGGTAATCTGATTTTTATCGGTTTTGATAAGTCTTGACATTTGAATAGCATAGCTCTATTTTTAAATGCAGATCTTGCTTCCTTTATCCTAGATTTGATTATTAGGAAATCGTCAATTTTCATTGACATTCGTATTGTAGTGTAATTACGGTTAAAATAATACTCTCGGTTCGTTTATACGAATTTATTTATACAAGTTACAGACGAATTTATTTTTACAGAATAACTACTCCTAAAAAATCCATCCTTATTTATATTGAATACAAAAATACAAGTCATGTTCTTGAACGTTCCAGAAAAACGGAACCGCCCAACTTTAGTATTGCGTAGGCCGTAGGCGATTATTCTCGAGAAATCTTTTCCTCACTCGTCTGATGAGTTATCCTTCCAGATGTCTGCTTACGTGACGCGCTGTCGAGACAGAACCTGTTATTTACGGTCGGTAATTCGTCACAGTATTAAGGTAGGAGTATGTTTTTACTTTTTCTATTCGTTGATCGTTCACTCTGATTCGCCATAATTGCCGTTTCTTCTTAGAAATCGTCATACAAGGCCTCACTTGGCCCTACTTTGCCCATGTCTGGTCTAATGTGATCTATCGAATGGTATGAAGGAAGGCTCTAGTGATGTTTTTCACACAGTTGTTTAATCGTTTAGGTTAAATGGAGGCTTCTTTCTTTTTTAGACAAAATTTACGTTAGTATATTATAATTAGGTCTATGGGCCCTAGTCAACTATATTTTTTCATAGATTCATTTTATTAGTAAAAAATATTTGACATAGATGAACAATTAAAAAGGTTTAGGTGCCAAAAAGGCTGAACGGATTGCCAAAACTTAAAGCACTCTGTATACGCTAAAGAATAGTGTACAATTGTATTCATTATCACTGCCTTTAACGATGTTATCTCTAAATTATTGAACGAGCATTAATTTATTCGTGTATAAAAATGTATATTATTTATAAAATAAAAAATCATTGTATATATAGATACTTAGTAATAAATGAAAAATTAGTACAACTTTTGTATATAGGTTAGTAAAATTTAAGACGTTTTAGGTAAATTAATTATACTGAGTATTTCCAGTTTGGCGTTTTTTAAATTATAGAGCATACATGGTAGCAGTATAGTTAGGTTACTAAACTAATTCAATTTTCTTTGTAACATTTAGTATTTTTTTGTGCAAGTATTTTCCACTGCCACTTTTTATTGTACGTAAAATGTATAACACCAATAACTGTCAAAAAGCTCGGAAGAATCTGTATGGGTTATATCACAAATATCCACGGTTTTAATAATTATTTAAATGACTGAATTTATTTCTGCTGGAATTGACATATCAAATCAGTGTATACCTATATACTTACATAATCTTCATAACCACATATACAGGGTGTTAGTAAATAAGTATGACATACTCTAAGGGGTTATGACAAAATAATGAGTTGGCTCTATAAACGTATGTACGCAAATGCTTCGTTTCCGAGATACGGGGTGTTGAAATTTTTATTTCAAACTGCCAATTTGTTTATTGCACTAAAATCGGTTGAGCTATGAAAATTAAATTTCGTGGGTCTTAAGAGTTAGTTATTGCGCATTTTTTGACATACAAATAACAATTTTGTATTCATCATTTGCGCGCCTGCGGGTAATGGTTTGAATTTTTTTAAAGAAAAAAATAGTACGCCACTGAGATATTTCAAATTAAAAATTATTTTTGTATTACAGGCTTAATTTATGATAAAGAACCTTTCTTGACTTTTTTCACATGGTTCACCGTTTTTATGCAAAAAAATAAAACATCTTCACGCGTATTTTTCATTTCTTAATACATTATTGCGCATTTTAGTACGCCAATATAATAATAGAACAAACTAGAACAATAATAGAATAAACTAGAACAATAACAGAAAATATTACCAAAAATATTTTAACTAGGTGCAAAGCTCCAACCTACGACCAAATAAAATAAAATAAAGAATTCAGCTGGAAACTCATCTGCGAAGCTCTTAGAGCAGCTGAAGATAGAGACCAATGGAGAAACATTATTAGGAGTATTGGAAGAAATCACGATCCTCAGTAATGGGGAAACAGCAAGAGAGAGAGAAAAGCTACAACAAATGTTCAAAATTACCACCTTTAAAGGTGACAGAATAATTTTATATTCCCCATTGGCCCGCGTACGGGTAATGGTCTGACTTTTTTTTAAGAAAAAAATAGTACGCCACTGAGATATGTCAAATTAAAAATCATTTTTGAATTCCTCGTTCAATTTATGACAAAAAAATCTGTCTTGCCTTTTTTTCATATGAGGCCCGTTTTTATTCAAAAAAATAAAACATCTTAACGCTTACAAATTATTCGAGGTAGTTTCCAAATGCCTAGAAACTTGTTTCAAATACTTTGTAAACGTTAAGATGATTTATTTTTTTTTTGCATAACAACAGCGCCTCATATGAAAAATGGGCCAGAGAGATTTTTTGTCGGAAATTGAACTAATAATTCAAAAATGATTTCTAATTTGACATATCTCAGTGGCGTACTATTTTTTTCTTAAAAAAAAATTACGATTACGTAAATAGAAAAAGACGATTACCTATACGCGCGCTAATGGTGAATATAAAATTATTCTGTCACCTTTAAAGGTGGTAATTTTGAACATTTGTTGTAGCTTTGCACCAAGTTAAAATCTTTTTAGTAATATTTTCTGTTATTGTTCTAGTTTGGTCTAGTGATATTGGAGAGTTCTTGATAATGTATTAAGAAATGAAACATACGCGCGAAGGTGTTTTATTTTTTGCATAAAAACGGTGCACCATATGAAAAAAAGACAAGAAAGGTTCTTTATCATTAATTAAACGTGGAATACAAAAATAATTTTTAATTTGAAATATCTCAGTGGCGTAATATTTTTTTCCTTAAAAAAATCAGACCATTACCCGTAGGTGCGCCAATGATGAATACAAAATTGTTATTTGTATGTCAGAAAATGCGCAATAACTACCTTTTAAAAACGACCAAATTTAATTTTCATAGCTCAACCGGTCTTAGAGAAATAAAAAAATTGGCAATTTGAATTAAAAATTTCAACACCCGTATCTCGGAAACGAAGCATTTGCGGACATACGTTTATGGAGCAAACTGTCATTATTTTTCATGCAGAATTACCCCTTAAAGTTTGTCATACTTATTTACTAACACCCTGTATATGATAGCTCTAGTCAACTTTGAATCTTCGTCTATCTTCCTTGAGCCCTTCTCAAGACATTCTAAATATTGTTAGCTTACTATATCCATTGGATGCGATCCTATGCAGATGATCGGCTTCATGTAGGAATTTTCCCAGCAGAGTCTTCATTTGGTTTGCCCATAGTGTTGGAGATAATCCTTCTTGGTAGTCGGCCTTCTACTATCAATAGAACCTTTTTTTAAAGAATCTAAGGGAGTTATGACAGAAATAAGGGTAGTCTTTATTTTTTTCAGTGACAAAAAAATCACCTAATTACCACCGTAATTAAAAATAATCGTTACTCCTTTACAATTCATTTTTATTAATGTACTTACGGTATGCTCTAGAAGTTTGGCTGGTTTAAAAAGCTTAGTTTTGAAAAAAATAGTTTCAAGTGAGGGAATGACTTTCATTATTGTTACAAAAAATTCGGTTTTTTTCAACTAAATCGAAAACTGCATATAGAAAAGCAAAACCTACAATTGTGTACTCACATAATTTTGTGTATCGCTAATAGTTTTCGATTTATTAAAAAAAAAAGAATTTTTTTTGTAAAAATACAAAAATTCTCCTTTCACTTCCAAGCTCAATTTTTTTCAAAAATAAAAATTTTACGCCATCCAAAAGCATGTTAAAATTACATTACATATACATTACATTACATATACACTACATATATATTACATTACATATACATTACATTATAATATACACTAATAAAGTAAATTGTAAAGGAGTAATCATTATTTTTAATTAGGGTGGTAATTAGGGAGCGATTTTCACATTTTTTGTCGCTGAAAAAAATACGGACCAACCTTATTTTTGTGATAACCCCCTTAGGATTGGTGCTAGAGATTTTTATAAGAAACGAAAATAAAGATTTTTGAGTTTTCTACGAAAAATGCATGGGTTTCTTCATATTTCATGTTGAAACTTTCAATTGTGGTGTTCGACAAAGAAGAACCCACTTTCAATAAGCTATTTCTCGACTTGTATTGAGGCGACAGACATCATAAACCCACCATTCTTTTTGTTTTTTTTTATAAGCTACATTTTTTATATGAATTTTGAAAATTTCTCCTTTTACTTTAGCTGTACCCAGAAGAATTTTTAACACCTTATTTCTTTCTCTATATAAAATACATACAATGTGGTTAATTACAACTAGAAATAAATAAATCTTAATTTTTTTATGTACAAATGTATCGAAGATTTTGTGAAACCCCAGTTGAAATTGTTTTTAAAATTAATTTTGTTTTATTTTTTTACTACGGATTCCTGCGGCTTTTGGACACGTGGTTCTTAATGTCTGCTTCTAGGGAATGTATCACCCGTTAACACAATACGTAACCGCATATCCTCTGTATGAGATGTACAGAGTAAGCTACATCAAAGAATGATACTTTGGTTACGATTTTTGAGTATTTTTTTAAGCGTAGATCTGTGTTTAATATAATATATTGATAGTGAAATAAAAAATACTAAAACCGATACATTAGTTAGTAGTAGCTTTTTGACAGGCCAAATTCTCTTCCATTTTAATAACAATTTTGTTATTTATCTTATTTTTTCCAGTTTCCATATTTTCTTGTTCTAAAAAAATATGCTCTACTTTAAATTCTATTTTATGATTCTTTTGAATTACCTCCTCCATTATAAATATCAGTAATCGCCTTCCAAAATAATCTTCAGTGTGGAATCCATGTTTGACATACACAGGGTGAGTTATAACTACTGAGACATAGATAAGAATTATATTATTTAAACCAAATATACCCTACACCCCAAGCCTTTTAAAATATTGCTGTACAAAAAGATGCAGGTTAAAGCGAATTTTTTTTCTTGTAAGTACCAATATAAAAAAATAATGTTTTTCTACTCTCATACTTTAATATATATCAATTATGAGTTCATTAGCTGTATCATTCATTATGAACAGATTTTCATTACGATACAGATTTTTAACCAATAGAATCGCGCGATTACTTTCTGACTCGTAGATGGCACAATGAGCAATATCAAGTCCCATTGCATACGCTGTGACATTTCTAAATATGTAAACAAACTGACAAATTTCAAGATTAAATCTTTTTAAGAAAATGTCCGATTTTGATAAAAATTATAAGTACATACTTATACAGTGTAACAATTTGAAGAAATCGAAAAAGAACTTACAACACACTGTATCTTGTTCTCCAGCATCATTTTATTATGTAATATTTGGTCAAATAGCCATATTTGATACAAATAACTTAACTCTAATCCATGCCCAAAGAGTTATAACTCACTCTATATTATTAGTACTATCACACAAATTTCAGTTGTACATCCTTCTTATAGAAAAAACAAACTGTTGGTGCATTATTTACAATTTACTTTGATTTAACTCGATGGCATGGAAAAGACAACGCGAATGCTTAAGTGCGATTAATCGGAGCTTGTTGTACAAAAAACAATTTTAGGCCGTCCCCACACGAAGCTACTAAAAAGAAACTAAACTAGTTGGTAACTACAACCACTAACTGGTTACTAACTATGAGTCGCACTACGCTACTGAAAATTAATAAAAATGAGTTACTTCTCAATTTTTTATTAAATACGGTGTTTAAAGTTTAAACCCACGAGGAAAATAAACTTCCTGTAGCTGGTTGTATACCATAAATCACAAAAATACTAGATTTGTTGTAAAAGGTATATTTTAAAATACCCTAAATAAGGGTCACACTAATTCAAACCATTTTCGGATTAAGGAATCCATTTTGGTGGCTCAGGCATGATATTTTTGGGCCTTTAAAACACTGATGATGGATTTCTTAATCCGAAAACGTTTTGTATTATTGTGACCCTTATTTAGGGTATTTTAAAATATACCTTTTACAACAAATCTAGTATTTTTTAAATTTTAAACCTTTATTAAATATTATTGATTGTTATTATCGCGTTAAAAATGTCGTAGTGATTCAAATGATAAAGATATTATTCTTTATTATTATAACAAAAGACGCAAAAAGAAAAAGCAGGTATTGGGCTCATCCTCACACTGCAAACAATACTAAATGCCGAGCGTTTGTCGCTGCAAAAGAATTACAAGAAACTGATGCTAAGTTTCTGCATTTTGTAGGACGTCAAAAGAATCAGATATACATTTAGTACAATTGCTTGTTCTTCTCTCCTTTTCTATTCCAATAGCATTCTGAGCCTTTTCGGTGATGTCTTTGCAGGAATATTCATTCAATTCAAGGTATAGTTGATATAGGCACGGATGTTTTTCCACTTCTTTTATCAATTTTATATTCACCGACTGTTCTGTCAGTTTCGCCATCTCGCGTGGTAATTTTATATATATATATATATATATATATATATATATATATATATATTGATACATGTATCCATGTGACTTCCAAAGTAGATTCTCGTAATACGTTGTTACTTCATATATACCGTTATGACTTCCGATTTCGGAAGTCACAACGTTTTGCCTATATTTTAACGAATTTGGCTACTAGATGGTATCAGAAGGCTTATATTAAAAATTTCGCTGGAAGTCATATCGTATCTAACATACTCATAAGATCAGATTTTAGTTCGACGGTATATCACCAGCGCTAGTGTCGCTCCCGTGCTACTATACAGGTTATGTACACAACGCGTAGCGTCTTCCGTATACCACACCGCTCGGTGTGACTTCCGTTTTTTGGCAACCCTGTGTAACGGTTTCCAGACATTTATCTGTTGTAGATTCGCGGTCCTAATCGTACTTAGTGTTTTGTGTGCCTTTTGTTTTTAAACATGAATAATAGCAGATCTGCTTTACTTTTAAAGTTAGCCTTAAATGAAGGTACAATAAGTGATTATATATCTCTATAATTATATATTTTCTGTACTTATTTCAATCTATAATATTTACTTACCTATTTACTTATATAAATTCATTTTTCTCGTGTTTTTGTTTACTTCCTTTTTTACAATGAACTTCTAATTTAATCTACACTCACCGGCACGAAAAACGGGCACCCTAAAAAATGGGTAATTTTTGATGTCTCGTATCTCCCAAACCTTTGGTCCGATTTAAGTAGTGTTTTTAATATGTTATAGCCTTATTATTTAACAATATAGCTATGATAACATTGTTGATAGACAGGTAAATTTTCATTGTATACCGGGTGTACCAATCAAACTGGGTTTTTTTCTCAATTTTCACAACACCCTGTGGAATATTCTAGCCTTTATAAAATATTTAAATTAAAGCCTAACTATAGCTCCAGGTTTTATTAACATTCTGTTTTTTTATTCATTCGCTTACGTTGGATAATAAAAAAGTTAAGGACTTTAACAACTAGCCATGTTCTTTATCGATACAGGTGTTTCTAAATATAAGTGCGACAAATTTTAAGGGGTAATTTCTGCATGAAAAAATAATGATCGTTTGGCAAAATAATTTTATATTTGCAAGCATTTGCGGACATAGCTTTATCAAGTAAACGATCATTATTTTTTCATGCAGAATTACCCCTTAAAGTTTGTCGCACTTATTTAGAAACACCATGTATTGATAAAGAACATGTTTAATTGTTAAAGTCCCTAACTTTTTTATTATCCAACATAAGCGAATGAATAACAAACAGAACATTAAGAAAACCTGGGGCTATAGTTGGGTTTTAATTTCAATATTGTATACAGGCTAGAATATTCCACAGAGTGTTGTGAAAATTGAAAAAAAAAAAAACCAGTTTGATTGGTACGCCCAGTATACAATGATAATTTACCTGTCTAGAAACAATATTATTACAGCGATATAGTTAAAGAATAAGGCTATAACATATTAAAGAAATACTTAAATCGGAGAATAGGTTTAGGAGATACGAGCCATCAAAAATGACCCATTTTTTGGGGTGCCCGTTTTTCGTGCCGGTGAATGTATCTATTAAATAATCTAAATTATTTTTAAAAATCTTATTAAAAGCTTAAATACAAGAAATGTAGGTAAATGTTCTCATTTAACGAAATTTCCGAAAATTGTGTATTTTTTTGACCCAAGTAGGCTGAAAAATCGATTTTATAGTTATTGTTATTTCGAAAGTAATAAAACGTGTAAAAATTACAAAAAAATTGAATGTACAATTACAATTGAATGGAATTAAATACACGATAAAATGAATCAAGAGCGATAAAAAGTTTAAAGTAATAAATTCTAGTAATAATATAAAATACAGTAAACTCTCTCTTAAGGGGGTAGGCGCAAAATCTCTGTCCAATGCTATTTAAATACATTTATTTTTTTCGAATCCTGAGAAAACTAATAAATATTTTTTAAAACATACACCCAGAATGAAAGATAACATTATTACGGGGGACCGAAAGTCCCTTAGAATAAAAAAAAGTTTCTTTTGAATGAAATATTCGAAATTAAAAATCACACTAACTTTTCTCTTGTTTTTTCATCCCATTATCTTTATTAAAATAAACATATATTAGGTATATAAGTTATTAAAATAAACATTATATAAGTTTTCAGGGACTTTCTGCCCTCGGTAATAATGTAAGCTTCCATTCTGCGTTTAAATTTTTCAAAAATACTTATTAGTTTTCTCAGAATTCGAAAAAAATTAATGCATTTAATTAGCACTGGACTAAGATTTTGCGCCTATCCCCAACGAGCACCTCCTCTATACGGACGGTATTTAAAACAAAATTCATTTGCCGATATACTGAGCCTGTACTCTTCCGGACAATCCCTTAAAATGATGTGTACCTAAATGAAAAAAAAAATACATAGATATTTTTTCCAAATATGTTAGAATACAAAACTACAATATTTATATTTTATTATTTCAAATTAACACAGAGATGACAAGGAGTGATATTTGATAACTCTTTACCTTATCAGCAGCAGGTAATAAAAATCTGGTTCTAGTGTGGGATCCGTCATTAAAATATTTTGTGTGTCGGTCATTAAAAGAAATGTGACACCATAACGCGTTACTCTAATAATACTTTAACATTGATATTATGTTGTGACTAAAAATGTTAACGGAATGTCTGCTTGGCAAAAGAAAACATCGGCACAATATCAATTTTCTTCTTTGATATGTTACCTATGTGTATGCCAAATTTCATGTCAATCTTAAGTGGTTTTTTAAAATTTATGGGTTTTGCAATATTTTACCGTCAGCGAACGGACTAATAGAAGAGGATCCGATATAAGGCCGATCTGCATCGATCTATTTAATGGATAACAATAATTATTGGATATGTAATTTAGTATGTTAACAATTATAAAAAACAAGGGGTGCATGATCTAATTTTCTTCTGACTATAATCAATTAATAATTAATAAATGACTTTTATCTACTCTATGTCATATTATAATATATAAATTTTTAGTTTGTGAAAACTGTCATTATAGATAGCAGTGCTTTAAAGTAAGCATGGAGTAACAATGTATTTTAAATGGGATTTACTTTTTCTCACTGTTTTTGACACACTTTCATATAATTAAATATTCTTTCTTAACTTTCGCGTTTCATGGTGATGACATCTTCTTTTTCTTCAAGTGCCATCTCCGCGAAGGAGGTCGGCAATCATCATAGCTATTCGGACCTTGGAGACGGTTGCTCTGAAAAGTTCGTTTGATGTACATCCGTACCATTCTCTCAGGTTGCGCAACCACGATATTCTGCGTCTCCCTATGCTTCTTTTTCCTTGAATCTTTCCCTGCATAATGAGTTGGAGCAAGTTGTATCTCTCTCCACGTGTAATATGTCCGAGATATTCCAATTTTCTGGTTTTAATTGTATTTAAGACTTCCATTTCTTTATTCACCTTTCTCAGAACCTCTTTGTTTGTGACGTGTTCTGTCCATGATATTTTTAGAATTCTTCTATATACCCACATCTCGAATGATTCCAGTTTTTTCATTGATGCCGCATTCAAGGTACAAGCTTCCATTCCGTAAAACAGAGTCGAGAAAACGTAGCACCTAGCCAACCTTATTCTTAGCTCTAACCTTAGATCTCTTGTGCAGAGCACAAGAGAGGTGATGACATAATGAGCAATAAATTACAAAAAAAAATTTGACAGTTTTGTGGTTTGAAAGAAATTAGAAGTTTTATATGTCACAGTTCTAAGAATTGTAGAATAGAAATGAATTCCAGTGACGAAGAGTTACAGTATTTTTATTTGTTTATCGTAGATAAAATATTGTATGAAATTGTGCGTGAAGTACTTTTTGCGAACTTACGCGATGTATAGCACTCACTCCGTTTCATAAATAACTATTTTCATATATTAAAAAAAAATGTTTCGACCCGGGTAGATATTATTCCAGATTTTCAGATTTGGGCACAGAGTTGGATTGTTGGGGCATATATGGAGAGCAGGTAGCGCAACAACTATAAACTCAATTTTACAATGGAGACCCGGAGTTAGAAGGAGACGCGGAGGAACTAGAATAAATGGTTACAGGAATTAAAGGAAGATTTATATAGGGCAGGAATTAGAGACTAGCAGAAAAACAAAAGAGGATAGAAAGAAATGGAGAAGCATAGTCAATAGTATCGAGTAGCAGATTGGGAAAAATTTGCTCGAAAAAGATGGATCTAGATAGCTTTTTAGCGGGTAATCCCCACCTGGAGGGTTTAGCCATTTAATTTTTTATTGCATATTATTATTGGTACATCAAAAATTAAAAGGACGGTGCCTGTAATAAAATCTAAAATATTAAAATTTTCTATAAGTCCAAATTTATTTATTAACATTTTTGATATAATTTTCATAAATAAATGACTTACTATTAACACTTTTTTAATTAATTCCAATAAATCCATTTTACAGCAATAATAATATATTAGTATTTTTGTTAAAATAAATATCAATCATATTATCTTAAATAACACAGGTTTACAAAAAAAACTAAATTTCGGACAATTTGACGAAACCATATGACAAGGGGGTTTTTGGAGTGGCTGATCACAAATCCGGGGTCTGCTCACCTCTATCGCGTCAGGTAAAGGTCATTTCAAGGTCAAATCAAGATAAATCGACAGTCGCTCTGAAAAAGTATATTAGGGGGATATATTATAAATCGACAGTCGCTGAAGATGAATCCGGAGTCCGCTGACCTCTATCTCGTCTAGTTCAACGTCATTTTAAGGTCAAATCAACATAAATTGACACAATTGCTCTGAAAGTATAGGGAGTTTTGGGGTCGCTGATCATGAAAACTGCGGTCCGTTGAGCTCTACTACGTCATGTAAAGGTCATTTCAAGTTCAAATCAGGAGGAGTTAACAAAATTGATTTGACCTTGAAATGGCCTTTACCTGACGTGGTTGAGCTCAACGGGCCCCAGTTTTGTGATCAGGGACCCCAAAAACACCCTAATATACTTTTTCACAGCGATTGTGTTGATTTATCTTGATTTGACCTCGAAATGACCTTCAGCTACACGTGATAGAGGTCAGCGGATCCTGGATTCGTTATAAGCGACCCCAAAACTCTCCTAATATACTTTTTCAGAGCGACTGTCGATTTATCTTGATTTGTCCTTGAAATAACCTTTACCTGACGTGATAGAGGTTAGCGAACCCCGGATTCGTAACCAGCGACCCCAAAAACCCCCCTAGTCATATGGTTTCGTCAAATAGCCCGAAATGTATTTTTTTGTCAACCTGTATAATCAAAAGAATATCAATATTTTAATTTAAATAGACAACTTTAAAACACAGACAACTGTATTCACAGTAAAAGTTTCAAAAGATCACACATTACGCTCAAAATAGGAGGTAAATCTAGCAGACGAGTCGTTGTGACTTCCAAAATATGACAACACCGCTGGAAGTGACAACGCGCCTTGAACTACACTATATATGGAAGCCATAACGTATGCTGTACGCTTCGGTATATACGTATATATATACAAAATTTATTTTGGTAAATCCTTTCCCCTCAATAGGTAGACCCATTTTATAAGCCCCCCTTTTACCAAATACACAATTTTTAAAAAATAATTCCTAGTAGAAAAGGTGGAAGTCGGACAGCCTCTTCTGTATACCGGAAGTCACAACTTAACGTGCATCAATATATATATATATATATATATATATATATATATATATATATATATATATATATATAAAACGGCGCTATCAGGCCTTATAGGCCTACGGCTGCTAAATTCTGGATAATATTTCTCCATTCTTTTCGGTCCTCTACACTCTTTCTCCAGTCCTTCACCCCGATTTCTTCTAAATCCCTCTCTGCAGCCTCTAACCATCTCTTCCTTGGGCGCCCTCGTCTCATTTTTCCCAATACTCTCTCATTCAATATTCGTTTGACGTTTCTACTTTCTGGAGTAATATGCCCCAGCAATCTACCTCTTTGGGCTCGTATTTTTGTCGTTATTTTTGGTCTCCCATACATCCTCATTACTTCTTCATTTGTTTGTCTCCTCCAGGTTTTCTCCGCTATCTGTATGATTTATTACCCACGTTTCGCTCGCATACAACACTGTGGGTCGTATTATCGTTTCATACATTCTGATTCTCGCGTTTCTTGATACATTTTTTGCTTTTAATATCGTGTTTAAGGAACCCACAACTCGACTTTCCTTCAATAATCTTTTATTTATTTCTTTTTCTTCCCTTCCAGTATTAGTTACAGTCGCTACTAGGTATTCGAATTCTGATACTTCCTTAAATTTATATTCATCTCCTTCTCCTTTAATTTTTATATAGTTATCCTCTTTTTTATATCTCCTTTCATTACCATGTATTGTGTTTTTCCTTGGTTGATTCTTAATCAATACCTTTTTGCTTTCGCTTCGAACTTTTGGAAGATTTTTTGGAGGTGGTAATTTTAACTAATAAAATAATAATATTAAAACAAACTAGAAACTAGTCGCTAAGCGACCTGCACGTCCAGTCACTACCGACTGATCACTGACGAATTACAGACCGGTTAATAACTACTAGCGCTTTGTGCGGATACTTATTAAAATACATGGACAGTAACTAATACGCAACTGATTGGTAACTAAAGTTACCAACTGGTTTCTTTTTAGTAGTTTCATGTGCGGACGGCCTTACAGTGTAGTTTTCTAAAACTGTATATTATATGGGCGATCCCTTTGTACATCAATGTATTTTTGCAAGGTAAGTTTGCGCAATTTGAACACATGTGTATGGGGCCTATGCGGTACTTCGACATCACAAACTCTTAATTTGCTGAAAACTCTCTCCACTTTATAATTACTCAATATGATCGTTTGCCAGTGTCATGCCCTTCAGATTGCTGTGATGAGTGAAGATCTCACGTAACTGTTTTCTTAATTGTGACATTCCTACAGCGCTGACAAATTTAGCAACACTGCCATTTATTTATGTGTTCTGTATAGTTTTATTGTAGCTTTCGAGTATGAATTTACAGGCCCTGTATATGATAAATTGCCATAAAAAACTTAATTTTTGCATCACTTTTATATCAGTTGTTTGCTTGTATGAAGTCGTTTTTTTCTTATTAATTTATTATAATAATTTATTTACAGCATATTTGACATAAAACATTTTAGATGTCAAAGAAAAGACAGTTATTATTTAAATACATACCTTTATTAGTTTATATGCAGAGCTAATGAAATAATACATTTTGAGTAATTGCCGTTTTACATATATAAAAAGACATTCAATAAATTCAATTAAAAACTATTAAGAGCAAAGAGGATAAATATATTATATTAAAGGTGCTTATTTTATTATAGATACTAAAGTATTATCTACTTTTATTTCTTCAAGTTTACTCTGTACATTGTTATCGGTAAAATTTTGTGCATTTTTCTTAGTTTTAATTCTATTAACAATTATTTTCATGTTGTTACATTACTTATGTTATAGTCTATTTTTTTAGCCGTATGTTAACATTTTTTGAACAGTTTTGTTTTATAATATTTTATTTCTCCTTCATGTCTTTACTTTCAATTTGTTATATTTTCCATTTTAAATATTTTCATCGTCAGTATACAACCAAAGGTGAATTTTACCAATGTCTTATTACAGTATTGTACTTTACACACTTTAAATATTTTGTACAATTTTTGGACCAAGAGCTAGTAACGTCGGAAAAACAACAATTTTAAGAAAGCTGGTTCTTTAATATATTATTCCCTATGCTCCCTCAAATCGCGTACTGGTTATCTGACTGCTGATACAGGTTGCGTTCATTACTGCGCAACAGTACAGTCCAGTTGTGATGCGCAGTAATGAACGCAATCTGTATCAGCAGCCAGATGGCCGGTACGTGGTTTGAGGGACATAGGGAATAATATATTAAAGAACCAGCTTTTTTAAAATTCTTGCTCGAAAACGTTGCTAGCTCTTAGACTACTTTGTAAACTAATAATAAATTCTTTTGGAATATACGTTGAATTTATTTGCCGGTTTGTCAAATTCTATTCACGGGTATATTTAAAGAGTGGTAAGTTCTTACAAAATTCTTGAAACACCAAAGTTTTATATATTTTGATTTCATCCCTCATTTTATATTTTTAGTTCTGAAATGTGAAAATAGTAAAACATATTTTTGGGATAACCAATATTACTATTTTGAATGTGAATAAGACTAGGAATAGAATTGTATGTTTATGAATAAGTCGGTAAATATGGTATCACATACTGCCCATTATTTAATAAAATGTATATGTACTAAATGGATTTTTTATTTATTTAAATACTATTACCTATGTATATAACAGTATGCTTCCCTACCCTGAACAAATAGTAAAGAGATATCAAATTTGAAACAGATTCCTAGATTTCATATTGACACTCGTGGGCTTCAAGGCAACCTATGACCGAGTCTATAGACAACAGCTCTTCCAGGCTATGATAGAATTTCAACTAGCAACTAACACTCCCACGTACAGGTAGTGTAGACAGAACCTAAAAGGTATCTAAAGACACCTGAAGGTCCTTCCGTTGCAAAAACGAATAAAAGCCAGGGGGCGGACTATCGTGCCCAATTTTTTAACTTTGTATTGGAAAAGGTTATTCGTGAGTCGCAGATTAATACGAGTAATAGAGTTGGATATGCAGACGACATTTACATAATCGCCAGATCCGCGGAGTCCCTGACTGAAGCTTTTCATACACCCGAGTGCATTTCCTTTCTTGGATGTCGTGCCCTCAGGTGTCTTGTCTTGTTTAGACCGTCCTAACAACACGCATGCGCTGCTTCCTTCTCTCTTTTTTACCACTCTAGTGTTTATGGCTGCTGTCGTTCCCTTTCTAGGATCTCTTTTCTTTTACTATTCTAGTTATTGTCCCCATGATCTCTTTGCATTAATTTTCTACTCTTCCCGTCACTTAAATTTTATTCTTCGACCACCCTTTTGTATAGCTTTGCCCTTTAGCTTTTCACTTAGGCCATACGTGATTGCTCTTTCTCTCACTAGTAGGTGAATTGGTGGCACCCCTGTTGTCACTTCTAAGGCAACTGTCGAAATCTTATGTGCACAGACTATCTTCAACAGGGCGTTTCTCTGAGCTTTCTCCAGAGTTCTTGTGTATTTTTGTTTACGCATTACCCATTGCCATACTGGTGCTGCGTATAGTATGGCGGAGTGGACCACTTCCATAAGAATTCTGTCTGTCCCGGGACCTTCTACGTTTGGCATGATCTTTGTCTGTTTTCTCATCGTCTTTTTTCGAGGCATATATTGCCTACGTGTTCAGCGAAGTTCTGTTTGGTGTCCAGCATTCCACCCAGATATGTGACTATTGACGGGTGGAATATTTTCTTCCAAAGTGAAGAAGATATGCTCTCCCGTTCTTGGGCCCTTGAAGATTATGGCCTCGGTCTTTTGTGTAGCTAGCGTCAGTTATTTCTCCTCTAGCCACATCCTAACTAGTCAAGGACTGTGTTTACCCTATCCATTGAGCCCGTTCTCGAAATGCTTCACTAGCATGACCAGGTCGCCTGCGTAAGCAACCGCCTATATTCCCGCTTCTGGGATTATCTCCACTATGTCTTTACAGGAAGAGACAGAATTTAGTGATATTAATGTTCCTATCTGTGAACTAATTCCTTAGCAAGTTCTGCAGGTATGGGGATATTTCCATTTCTTCTAATAATCTGATAATTTTCCCACAGCTCGCGTTGTTAAATGAATTCTTGATGTCCAGGAAGAGTGCGACCATCCACCTACTCCTACATGCTTCATTCTCCCTTACTATCCTGTTTATGGAGCCTACATGACCAAACTCAAGTGAACCCAAAAAATAGAAACTAATAGAATTCCCCAAATAAGGAAATACCATCAAATAAATTAACGCAAAAATAGAAAGCTTGCGGAAAAAGAAGCTCTATCGAAATTGAAAAATAGAAAATCCTGGGGACAGATTATGGAATAGCAAAGGAGCTGATAAAATATAACGAACCATAGCTAATGCAACAGTTAAACATCATGTTTAATGTTTAATAGAGGCATAAGATTAGGACGAATACTTGAGGATTGGAGAACCAGTATTATCTCACTGACATGACGCTAGATTTTTAGCGACTGATAGCTAGATTTTTAGAATTTTAACAAACTGCAGTTTTGACGTCACTTCCTCAGTTTGCTCAAGCTGTTTGATCCAATTCTTCTTAGAGTTTAGTACTTTGATGATCAAATTATTTATAACCTCTCTCCCACATCACTGTTTATAACAGACCTATTTAGGCACTTAGCCAAACAAGAATCTACAGGTCGAGCAAGTCTCGTAAATTTCACGATTGCGAGCCACGCTTCACGCAACCGTGTTTGCGTACTTGTGTTTCAAGTTGCGTGGTCGTACGGAGTTATATTTACCAAATTTAAATATCGTTTTCAAAATTAAATCAATATGTCAATATGGCTACTGGGTGTAAAAGATAAATCTTATTCTATCTGTTCTTAATGAGTTTTAGATAATTTTAGTTGTATTTCTTTGTAATTTTGTGTTGTACAAAGATTAATTTAACATTTTCTCTGGAAGTATTCATTTAGAAAGATAATATGCTTCATTGGTGTTGTGTTTTGAAGTGTGAAATGTGATAAAGTCAAGATAAAGTTCACTTTTAAACTGAACTAAATAAGGTATCTGAGAGACAACAATGGTTAAATGCAATACAATGTACAGGTTTTACTAGCGAAATGAAAATTTTCCTGTCCTGTCTGCTGTAATCATTTTATATCTGGTAAGTTACAATTACAACAGTAACGATTTTTGAAGATGTTAACATTTTAATCTTATAGGAAAACCAGCCGACTTAATAGATAATAACAATCTCCAGATTGGGTTCCTTCAATAAATATGGTCTATAAACACAATGAAATAAGTTCCCCAAAATCTAAAATGGAGTGGTATCAAAGGAGAATTAAAGGGAAAAATATTCATATTGAAATTATTTATAAGGCACTGGACTGTCTTAAATTCTACAATAATACTAGGTGGGTAAATGATTTTAGACATTTTTCATTAAGAGTAGATTAAGATTAAGTAGATTTTCATTCAGTAGATTTAAGACTTGTTTACACGGGTAGAGTAATGATGCAAGTACTTGATAGAGTAGAGTAACTCTACCTGTAAAAATGCTCAGCACAGTAGAATAGCTGGTAGAGTGTATAGTTGGAGTTAAAGTAGAGTGACTGGCAACCTATGGCAAAGTAACTACTCTATGACCACCACTACTGCCAAAATGTCTACTCGGCTGCACACTCTACCCATGGAACACGCTCAATTATGGCAGAATAGAGTAGGTAGGAGAGTACATGGGGGCGCTGTCATTCTGGCTGGAATTGTGTTTTGTGTAAATAGTGAAAATGAAGTTCACCGAAGATGAAACTTTAAAACTTGTAGAGCTATAATACGGCGAATACCAGTGTTTATGGAATTTAGGTAGTGTATACTACAGAAATAAAAGTTTGCAGCAAGCTGCGGAGGATGAAATCGTCGAAAGAATGGCAAAGGGGGCTTTGGAGTAAACAAGCTTAAGCAAAAAATTAAGAATTTAAGGTGCACTTATAATCAAGAGTGTTTAAAAATACAAAAATCGGTTTCACTATACTAGCATCAGTACTATACTTGTACTCTCCTCACGTGAATGGTATCAAGCCATTTTTGGTAGAGTACTACCACTACTCTACTCTCCTCAAAACTCTACCCATGTAAACAAGTCTTTAGAAACAGTGGAAAATGAGGTAGCTAGTAGAGTAGTAGTAGAGTAAAATATACTGGTTTAGCAAATTGCAATGTTTTAAGGTAATACAGTAGCGATAAACAGGTAGCCAAAACGTGTTCTAAGATTGTCACTGTAATTTTGAATATTTTTTCGAGGCATTTGGCACACGTATTCGTAAAATAATAAAGAATGGCGGTACAGAGCCCAATTTGAAAAATATATTAATATGTGGAAATTACTCTGTAATTATACAATATTTAAAAAATGAGCCTGTACCGCCATTAAGAAGAACAAAAAAATACACTTTCTTCAAATAAACTTTTTTATCCGATGCCTAGATTTTGTGTAATTTTGGAACTACTAATGAAATAAAAAATTTTAGTAGTTCCAAAATAACACAAAATCGGATAAAAAAAGTTGTATTTGAAAAAAGTGTATTTTTTTGTTCTTCTTAATGGCGGTACAAGCTCGTTTTTTTTTATATTGTATTTAATTACAGAGTAATTTCCACATATTAATATATTTTTCAAATTGGGCTCTGTACCGCCATTCTTTATTATATTACGAATATGTGTGCCAAATATCTTGAAAAAATATTCAAAATTACAGCCGCAATCTTGGAACACATTTTCGCTACCTGTTGATCTATACTGTTTCCTCTTAAGATAGTTTTAATAGTTATTTATGATATAAGTATTAAATTTTAAGACGCGCATGTGAAAGTTAACTTGAAAAAATAATTTTATTAATGTTTTGACTTCCACATCAGATGTCATTGTCAAAATACAAAATATTCATTATTATTAGGTTTGTTCTAGCAAACGGTCAAACTAGTCAAAAACCATCAGCAAACAGTTGGTCAGTAAAAGAACATAATACAGTCACCAGTGCGATCCCCTCTACTCGCGCTGGTCCACTATTCGCTGATGGTTTCAAACTGATGCTAGAACAAACCTATTATTATTATACATATCATTATCTGTAAATAATATTTCTTCTGATTGTTAATTGTAAAGGATAGAAAAATTACCATTTATTTTATTTTTTTTAGAATCAGCTGAGAGAAGTGGTCTACAAAAAAACCAGGAAGGAAACGGAATATGTGGCTACGAAAGGCAAAAGAAAGGTTTACAAAGCAAATGTGACACATTTTTTTGAAATATTTAGGAATATCAGTAAATTGCATTAAAAAAATGTATGAAAAGATTTTGTTCAATAAAAATGTTTATATTTATCAAGGATGTATTATTTGGTATGGCCACATATCGTCAGTGATGTAATAATACATCCTATCTGTTTTTTCATGAGTTTTGTAAGAGAGACTAAAAACTTGTCTTAGGGTCACCTCCTGTTTTCATATGATATTTTTTGACTTGTTTTGTAGTAAATTAAACTATCTATGAACTACAAAACAAGTCAAAACTTACATATGAACACAGGAGGTGACCTTAAAACATGTTTTTCCATCTCTCATACAAAACTCATGAAAAAACAGATAGGAGGTATTGTCACATCAGCAAGGATGTACAGTGATGAGTGCCCTAATAACCGGCAAAATATTTAGTTGTGAGATAAAAAGAAATGAAACTAGTCGAGCTGGGAAATTTAGCGAAATTAACCTTTAAATTTACGTTATATTGATCCCACCTTTACACATATCGGAGGAGTATGTCAACTAAAACTGTCACTGTGACAGTGGTAGTTTCCAAACTCGTCTGATACGTCTGAAGGTGGTACACAATCAATACAATCTAAATGTATAAGTTAATATCGCTAAATTTCCCAGCTCGACTAGTTTCATGTCTTTTTATCTCACTACTTAATACATCTTTTGTGCTATTTTGCCGGTTATTAGAGCGCTCATCACTGTATTTCTGGTATATCCAGGGAATGTCTACAAAATATATTTTGAATGTCCAGAGAACATTCGTGGACATTCATGGAATGTTCCAATAAGACATTCAGGTAATGTTTAAAATGCTGACACAGGATTTTCCTGGGATGTTCTCAGGGAACATGTTTTCGGGGATATTCCAGGAATTTTTCAATGTCTGTGTACCTTCTATGGACCTATATGGAATATTTTGGTGTTATTACCGCCGCACTCCACTTGCGATTTGTAATCAGGAAGATTGAACACATTGTTTCAAATACAAGTCAATCCATTTGCGACTAAATAATCATGGATTGACTTCTATTTGAAAGAATGTGTTCACAATCTTCACAACTACAAATCGCAAGTGGAGTCCGGCGCTTAGGGCTACTTCCTCTTCGGTATTATGTATTATACTACAGAAATCAGGAACTTTCCTTCTAAATATATGTATGCATCTTGGCCATCAAACATATTCTTCCAAACATTTTTTTAAGGGGTCTTGTGGGTAAAAAAAGTGACTTTTTAAAAAAATTATATCTCGAAAACTAAAATTTATTTTTATTTATAATTGGAACATGTAAAAGTATAGTACTTAAGGTAGTCTCAAAAAAAGTTTCAGCCAAAAATATTCATTTTTGTAGAGTTTAAGTTTTTTTGCGTTGGCAGCATAACTAAGTCCAGTCTCATCTGAAATCAAAAAGTTTCTTGTAGTTTATACCTCTGGCTAGAATATGAACGAAGGAATTAAAAAAAAATGAAATTTGAAGATTTTACATAAGTTTAAACACATTTTTGACCCCAATTTTTCTCATTTTTAAAGTAGTTTTTTTTATAAAACAAAAATGACCTCATCTAATAAAAAATCCTTTGTTGATTCACTAGCCAGAGGTATAAACTACAAGAAACTTTGATTTCAGATGAGACTGGACTTGTTATGCTGCTCACGGCAAAAAAGGGCTGTTGTCGAAAAATTGCAGTCAACTCTACAAAAATGAATATTTTTGGCTGAAATTTTTTTGAGAGTACTATACTTTTACATGTTTCAATTATAAATAAAAATAATTTTTAGTTTCCAAGATATAATTTTTTAAAAAGTCACTTTTTTTACCTGCAAGCATTGATTATAAATATTCCTCTGCAAGACAACAACAAATTGTTGATTTCAAATTGTAACAGTTGTTTTGCAAAGTATGCTGCCCTCTTGTATTTTCTGTGTTATCTTCATCATACAATTACTTCATCTAAAAACTTTCTGCGATATATTCGCAACAACAAAAACAAACAAAACAAAAAAAAATAAAACAAAAGTTTAACCACCTTCACACCACAGAATCAAGCAATCAAGTTACACAAAATTATCTTTCTAAATGAATACTTCCAGAGAAAATGTTAAATTAATCTTTGTACAACACAAAATTACAAAGAAATACAACTAAAATTATCTAAAACTCATTAAGAACAGATAGAATAAGATTTATCTTTTACACCCAGTAGCCATATTGACATATTGATTTAATTTTGAAAACGATTATATTTAAATTTGGTAAATATAACTCCGTACGACCACGCAACTTGAAACACAAGTACGCAAACACGGTTGCGTGAAGCGTGGCTCGCAATCGTGAAATTTACGAGACTTGCTCGACCTGTAGATTCTTGTCTTAGACAATGAGACACGGACTTTGATCGTCTCTACATCTTAGGCAACCAATGATGCGCACGTTAGTAGTCTGAGTAGCCTAAAGGAAGTTGACTGAAGACTGACCTAAGTGGTGTCGCCATCTATTAGAAAAATTGAAACGTACAAAAAAAATGGTTCTAAGTTATCTACTCGTGACCATTCACTTCAAATCGAATAAAATTTTTTTGTAATATTAAATTCAAATAGAAAACAAAACTACTACTTAACCAAATATTCATAATTTATAATATTTGGAATCTCCAGTCGTCTAAAAAAGTATTTAAAACTCTATGGATTGACAAAACTAATCAAGCTAAAAAGGGACAATTTTTAACAAAATTGTCCAGAGCAAAGTAGCACAAGTCGTGGGAAGAAAAGGAAAACGACAAGCTTTCTCCCAAGGCGTTGGATACAGGATTTGTTTACAGAATCGATGAAATATTTTATGTAGATACTTGATGGCCATTACGGCCTGACATTACGGCGAAGGAACAAATGCTATTTTGGACTGAGTAGACACACGAGAAGCAGAAACTTAAGCCAAAAAACAAAAATAACCTTATACAACCAATGTTGACATATGGATCGGAGACATGGAACATCTCCAAGGCAGGTGAAAACCTTCTACTTATATTTGAACGAAGGATCCTGAGCAGGGCCCCCGTAAGGGCTACTGGCGCCTGTGTGCAAAAAAGGATTTTGACACCCCTTAACGCATTTTGGCTAATGTTTATTTATTTATTTCTTTGAAGGTAAAGTGGTTGAAATAAGGCAACAAACTGAACTTTAGCACTCATAATAAGTTATAATGAGTTTTCCTCAAAACTTGCTTCATTTTTAGGATATTTTACGTAGAAAAATTCGATTTGGAATTTGACGAATAAGAACGTATTTTTCATGAGCTTAAATTTTGGTTTAACTAGGTCTATAATAGACTTCATGAATATACCATTTTCTTCGTTTTTTTATGAGCTGCATTTTTGATATTGTTTGTTTTTCGATAAAATACTTTTGAATTATTTGCGAAAAACCGCCTAAAAACGTGCTTTTTTTGTTGAAAAATAAACATTTTTACTTGCAAATAACTTGAAAAGTATTGATGTAATTACAAAACTCTGTAGAACAAAAGTTACTTAGAATTAGTCAATTTATCAATTTCCGGATTTATTTTAAACCTATATTTTTTCAGCCCCGAGAAGGGGTAACTTTCACCCCCCAAGCAAAAGCAACCCACGACACAAGTACAACTTTGAAGTGAAGGCAGGGCCCCCGTAAGGGGTACTGGCGCCTGTGTGCAAAAAAGGATTTTGGCGCCCCTTAAGGTATTTTGGTTCATGTTTATTTATTTATTTCTTTGAAGGTAGGTAGGTATTTTGGTAGGTGCTTGAAATAAGGAAAAAAACTGAACTTTAGAAGTCATACTTAACAAATGGTTTTCTCCGAAAAGTGCTTAATTTTTAGAATATTTCTCGTAGAAATATTCGATTTGGAATTTGACGAATAAGAATGTACTTTTCATGAGCTTAAATTTTGGATTTACTAGGTATGTAGACTTCATGAACATACAATTTTTTTCGTTTTTTTATAAGCTACATTTATCTTTATAAGGTAACAATATTTTTCGATAAAATACTTAGTTTTTGAGTTATTTGCGAAAAACCGCCTAAAAACGTGTTTTTTTTGTTGAAATATAAACATTTCCACTCGCAAATAACTCGGAAAAGTATTGATTTAGTTACAAAACTCTATAGAACAAAATTTGCTTAGAATTAGTCAGTTTATCCATTTCCGGACTTATTTTAGACCTATATTTTTTCGTCCCCGAGAAGGGGTAACTTTCACTTCTCAAGCAAAAGTAGCCAACGCCATAAGTACAACTTTGAAGTGAAGGGAAGTAGAACCTAAATCCAGATTTTCATATAATTCGGTGGTGACCCTAAAAATTACACGCTCTCGCCGTATTTCACTGGGCCATAGGTACAATAAAAAATAGCTATTAATAATTGTAGTAGCGATATTTTCCGAGACTTTGCTGTTGCAAATGCATTAATTACATCGGTGATATAAATATACCATCAAAAAGTTCTTATTCAATTATTGCTAATACATACCTATTGCTAGCCCAGACAATCTTTCTTGAAGAATTGTCCTTAAATGGTTTTAAATAATTTTTAACTTTGAAAAAAATCGCTCGCGAAAAGCTACAGATTAGACAATGTCGAAAGAATTCTTAGTGAAATACATACGTCTAAAAGAGTGGAGATTATTGTTTTCAAATATACTGGGTGTCTGGTAAAGAATGGGCCACAGCTTAACCTTAGATTCCTGAGCTTAAAATAGGTCAATTTAAACTAACTTACCTCAGTACGAAAGTTGATAATAACCGAAATACAGGGTGTCAAAGTTAAACTTTTATTTTATTTATTCTTTGCATGGAATAATAACACGAAATTTGGTAGGCGGGGGTTTTTTGGGACGAGAAATCGAAATTCGCCACCAAAAATGATGTATTACCCATAGGGCGCCACATACGTTTTTCAGCGCTCATTTAATACTTTCAATTTTTTCTATCCCCCATTCTACATACTTTTTGAATCAAAACTTTATTCGCTTAAAATGTTTACTTAAAAAAGGTATTTATCTACATTTATCTCGCTAAACTCAACCGTTTTCGAGATACACGCAGTTTAAACTGCGATCCAACACAATTTTTTGCATAATACCGTTGTAGTTAGGTACATCCGAAAAATAAACTTTAAATCATAATAATTTCCAAAATGTATCGCAAATTTTTTTAAATTACGGGTGTACCTTCAATGATATTATCCAAAAAATTATCTTACACCGCAAAATGAAAATGCGTTTATCTCGAAAACAGCTGCGTTTGTCAAATTTTAACTTTTGGTTATTTCGGTTATTTCGGTTATTTCGGTTATTATCAACTTTCGTACTAAGGTTAGTTAGCTTTAATCGACCTATTTTAAGCTCAGGAATCTAAGATTAAGCTATGGCCCATTCTTTACCAAACACCCTGTATATTGTAAAATATTTAAGTGGTCAGTATCAAGTAATGAAAATAACTTTGACGCTTTAATTTGAAAACAAATGATTGGAGTCTATATTCTTATTATCCTGATCTGTCAGTCGTTCTTCAGGAACAAAACAACGTTTTAACAGATCGCTGTCACTTAATTTAAATATGTTTTGTGTGTATTTATACCTAATCCTATTTAATTTCTCAACTTTTGTTTTGAAATGAATTTTTTTTTCAATTTCTGTCCCTGGATTTTTTCGCCCCTAAAGGATGGCGCCCGTGTGTATTGCACACTTTGCACATATGGTAGCGGGGGCCCTGAGTGAAGGGAAGTACAACCTAAATCCAAATTTTCATGCAATTCGGTGGTGACCCTGAAAATTACACGGTATCGCCGTATTTCACGTTCATTTACTGGGCTATTATGCATTATAATATTATAAATACCTATATAGTAATATATTATATTATAATAATATATTATTATAAATAAATAAATAAATAAGTAAATAAATAAATAATAGCTTTATTGTCCAAAAAGTATCCATTTATAGGACAATTTTACATTAATTATAAACTATAAACTATAAAAGAAAAAAAGAAAAGATAATAATTACCAAGTGAATTAAGAATTCAAATGAGACTTAGCCATTCTGACAAGTTGACTTATACTACAGTTGAATATATCACAATAGTTTACCAAACAATTATAATTTTCACACATAACACAAATATGGAGGAGTTTAATGTCAGGTTTGTTCTGGCTTGTGTAGTTCTGAACGTGGAAACATTTCTAACAGAATAAGAAGGTACATTAAAATTTATTTGTTTGAGCATATCGGGGCGGTCAATTGAATTATGCAGCAATTTAAATAAAAATATTAGTGAAGCACTATTTCGCCTCATTTCTAATAAAACCCTATCTAAACTATTACACAACTCACTATTTCTGATACCTCTCTCTGGATATATGCCGTTAATCTTAAATGATAAATATTTCAAAAATTTACGCTGCACCTTTTCAATCAACTGCACATGTGAATTATAAAATGGAGACCAAATTATAGACGCATATTCTAATTTACAACGTACATAAGAGAAATATAGTAATTTGACAGTTTTTATGTTAGTAATATTTCGGCTATTTCTGACTATAAATCCATATTTATGATTTAAGTGCTTCAGAAACTTTTAAAGATATATGTTCAGTGAATGAAAGTTTACAGTCGAAAATTATGCCAAGATCTTTAATTTTATTCACATGTTCCAGTTCGCTACCATCAATAGAATAAACATAGTTTATACCATTATGTTTCCTTGAGTAACTTACAACTTTGCATTTATTTGCATTAATATTTAAATAGTTTTCTTTACACCATTCATGCACACCACTCCGTTCATTCTGGATAGTGTGACAATCATTTTGTTTTATTATGGCCTTGGCATAGCCAACTAGCCAGTCTAGTTTGGTATTAACGCAATTTCACAAGTTAAATTACAATATATTACACATTTTCATATATCATATAATATACAGACACATACACATATATACATTTTTATTTACTTATTATATAATATATATTTTTTTTGATAAAAATAATAAACTTAAAGATAAAACCCATAACTAAATTAAAATTCATGGTGACGTTTCAATTATTACTTTAATCATCGTCAGAATAATAAGTTTCTTGAGCGGATGCTTTAAACTAATTTTAAAGGAACAAACATTAATTAATGAAAACGTAAAAATGACATTGACAATCATTGGGTTAAGTCAATAATTTCAAACACGCCATGTCTTGTTGCGTGTTTAAGGGTGGCTTCAAAAGAAATATGGATAATGCCTCCTTGATGCTGAGTTCTTCCGTTGGAGAACATGACCAATGATTGAGAAGTCCTTACGACTAATAGGGTGGTCAGAATCAGTCATATGTTGGAATACCGCTGAATTTGGAATTGTTCTTGATCGTCTTCCTAAGTGAGGAGTGACACCTAAGTGTTCGCAACATCTGACATTAAAGTGACGTCGAGTCTTCCCGACGTACGTAGCTGCACAGCTACTACATTTGAATTGGTATATAATGTTAGATGCGAGATCACTAGGAATCATGTCTTTCACATGGAAACGAGATCCTATTCTTTCCAAAGTCGTGAAAGCAAATCTTAATTCTATAGAGGGAAATGCTTTTTTAATTGTTCTACGGATGTTGCGTTGGATTTGTAAGCTGTGGTAACCAGTATATGGAAGTTTGATATAGATCTTTTCTTTGATTTCTTCTACTTTGCTGTTTGGTTGGAATTTGTTATTGAAAAAACGGCTGATGTATCTTTCTAAGAAGTTCAACGAAAAACCATTTTTATTTAAGATCACCTTTATGTTTTCTAACTCTTCATGTAGGAATTGCCAGGTTGAACAGATAGTGAAAGCGCGGTGAACAAGTACATTGATTAAACTTGTTTTGTATTTGTTGGGAATAAAGCTATCTGCGTTTATATACAGGCCGGTGAAGGTTGGTTTTCTATATATTGAAGTGGAAAAACCTGAAGGTGATCTGAAGATGTTAATTCCTAAGAAGGGCAGATTTCCATTGACTTCAATTTCACTAGTAAATTTCATATTGTGGTGTTTCTGGTTGAGATAATCTAAAAAATGTTGAATGTGATCGGTATGTTTGAAGATGAGAAAAATATCATCCACGTATCGTCTATAAAGAAGTGGCTTAAAATCAATTGGACAGTCAGCTAACCATGTTTTCTCCTGGTGACATAGAAAAGCATTCGCGAAAACTGGTCCTAAAGGAGAGCCCATTGCAACGCCATCTATTTGTCTATACACTTTTCCGTCAAAACTGAATAGACATTCTTTGGCAGCTAATGTCAGTAGATTTTTAAATTTTGACTGCTTCATTCCTAAAAAGTTTGAATTGGAATTTGGAAAAATTGAATTTATTATTATGTTGATGGTTTCATCTAAGGGAACGTTTGTAAACAGACTTTCAACGTCGAAACTGACCATAATTCCATCTTTGTGTCTGTCTTGGTTGGTAATTTCCTTCGCAAATGAAAATGTATCTTTTACTGTGAATTCGTTTTCAGTCAGTATTTGAAGGTGTGGGACAAGATATTTAGCTAACAGATAGTTTGGAGTATTGATGGAGCTGAGAATCGGTCTTAGAGGGCCACCAGTTTTGTGCACTTTTGGGACTCCGTATAAACGTCCAAGTTGTGAACCAGTGGGAGCAGTTTCTTTGAATATCTTGGAAGGACAATTTTTAAGTTTTTTCCGGAAATTGTCTTCAAATGATAACATTAATTTAAATAGGTTATTAAATGGTATGTTAATAAATTTTGTGTTATCCGATAGAATGTTGTTTAATTTTTCTACGTAATTTAAGCGATCTAAAATGACTATTCCGTTGCCTTTATCTGGCCGGATAATGATAATGTTTTTATTTTTTTGTAAATTACGTAAGGCATTAAATTCTTCTTTAGTGAGGTTTGACTGTGGGGGCTTAAAATAGTTTAAAGAATTCAGTGCTATATCTTTAAGGCGGGCTGTTATATGCCATCTAGCGTTATTCCACAGTTAGGTTGTAAACAGGTATTTGGGTGTTGATTGGCATAATTGTGGAGGTGGCGTGCTGTATACTCCATCTGTACTGCGAAGTTCTTTTTGTTCATTCTTTGGGGAGCTAAAGCATAATTTAAGCCTTTGGATAAAACACGTTTCTCAGTTTCATTAAGTACATATGTGGAAAAGTTAAAAATTACTTCTTCAGCGGATAAAGATGACTGTCCAGTGAATGATCCTAATAATTTTCTTAGTTTTTTACTGTGTATTAAAGATGTTTTTGTGAGCCGTTTCTTTATGGAACTGTTCCAACAGGATGAAATCCAAAGATAATCAAGAAAAGATATTGAACTTTTAAATATGATCACATTCAACATTTTTTAGATTATCTCAACCAGAAACACCACAATATGAAATTTACTAGTGAAATTGAAGTCAATGGAAATCTGCCCTTCTTAGGAATTAACATCTTCAGATCACCTTCAGGTTTTTCCACTTCAATATATAGAAAACCAACCTTCACCGGCCTGTATATAAACGCAGATAGCTTCATTCCCAACAAATACAAAACAAGTTTAATCAATATACTTGTTCACCGCGCTTTCACTATCTGTTCAACCTGGCAATTCCTACATGAAGAGTTAGAAAACATAAAGGTGATCTTAAGTAAAAATGGTTTTTCGTTGAACTTCTTAGAAAGATACATCAGACGTTTTTTCAATAACAAATTCCAACCAAACAGCAAAGTAGAAGAAATCAAAGAAAAGATCTATATCAAACTTCCATATACTGGTTACCACAGCTTACAAATCCGACGCAACATCCGTAGAACAATTAAAAAAGCATTTCCCTCTATAGAATTAAGATTTGCTTTCACGACTTTGGAAAGAATATGATCTCGTTTCCATGTGAAAGACATGATTCCTAGTGATCTCGCATCTAACATTATATACCAATTCAAATGTAGTTAGTAGCTGTGCAGCTACGTACGTCGGGAAGACTCGACGTCACTTTAATGTCAGATGTTGCGAACACTTAGGTGTCACTCCTCACTTAGGAAGACGATCAAGAACAATTCCAAATTCAGCGGTATTCCAACATATGACTGATTCTGACCACCCTATTAGTCGTAAGGACTTCTCAATCATTGGTCATGTTCTCCAACGGAAGAACTCAGCATCAAGGAGGCATTATCCATATTTCTTTTGAAGCCACCCTTAAACACGCAACAAGACATGGCGTGTTTGAAATTATTGACTTAACCCAATGATTGTCAATGTCATTTTTACGTTTTCATTAATTATTGTTTGTTCCTTTAAAATTATTTTAAAGCATCCGCTCAAGGAACTCATTATTCTGACGATGATTAAAGTAATAATTGAAACGTCACCATGAATTTGAATATATTTTTTTGTTTATTATTTTTTTATATTTCTTTTTTCTTTTTTTTATTTTTTTTTATATCTATAAATATGTTTATACTAAAACTAAAGCAGGAAAATTTTAGGGAAACATGGAAGAAAACTGGGTAACATAACTTCTCGTCCAGAGGCCCGTCAGGACATTTTTATAGTAGACGTATCAGAATTAGGCCACGGTTAGGGAGGTAAGAAAACATTAGGTAAAAAACAAAGGTTGTCGGGATAATACTAAAGCCTAATATTTGATGACAGGTTATAATTTAAATTTACATCTCTTGGTGTGTTCATATAAAGATTTTAAAATTTCTATATTTTTATGAAATATTATTAAATTTAGATTTATTGGAAGTAAACATTTATTTTTCCATAGATCTACATATAACTGTGATGTACTATTCTCTTCCTGGTTACATTCTAAGATGATGTGATCTAGACTGCCAAGCTCTCCACATATGCAATTTGGAGATTCTATTAAACCCATTCTATGTAGGTAGAAAGGTGTAAGAGCATGGTTGGCTCTTATTCTATTTAAGGTCTTAATGAAGTGCCTATTGGACTGATTACAGAACCATCTCTTAACGGGTAATATAGGTCTACATTTTTTATAGTTTAAACCTGTTGTAGACAAACTGTAGTGATGTTGCCATTGAGTTACAACATTCTTTTTGATTACACTGATTATATCTGTATACGGAATATAGTTGTTATATATTCCTTCTCCATTTATTGCTGCTTCCTTAGCTAAACTATCAGCCTTTTCATTGCCCAGTACACCAGAATGTCCTTTCATCCAGCAAATAATTATATTATTTCCAGAAATTCTAGCTTCATGATAAAGTTTTATTACTTCAACCTCAATATGATTAAGGTTTTTTGCGTTTTCTTTGTTCGATAATATCTTAATTATACTTTGATTGTCTGTGAATATAACACTATAATTTATATTATTTTTAGATATATATTTCAAAGTTATTTGAATACCCATTAACTCCGCGGTATATATAGAAGCTTCGACAGGAAGTTTGAGTTTTATATAATTATTAGTGTTTAGTTCCCAGAAGGCACAACCTGTATTAGAGTTGGTCTTAGATCCGTCAGTGAAGAAGTATTGGTAATTAGGCCACCTATTTTGAATAACTCTGATTGAATAATTGTCGTGGTAAATTTGGATCCATATATAGAGTTTCTACTCCTATCGAGAATAATACATCTGGTTTATATTTATATACGGGAGCAAGTCGATTAATATATAGTTCCGATTGATATTTAGATAATTTTCTATAACTATTGGTGTGCAAAAGATCCTTCTTTGTTCTCCAATGTCTGTGGGTCAGTTCTAATATCGATAACTGATTTACTTCTTGGAGATATCTAATGTCCTTGGATATGGCTTTGGTAACTATTTTATCACTTATCCATTGCCTTCGGAATTGCAGTGGAGGTTCAACTGCTTCACATTCCATGATGTTTATTGGAATAGAATTTGGGTATCCTAAGCAAAGTCTTAAACATTTATTCTTCTGAGCTCCTATTTTGTTGAGGTGTGTATTAGATGCAGAACCATACAAGTGACAGCTGTAGTCTAGAATGGGACGAACCATAGATCGGTAAAATAATAATGCAATATTGGGATCAGCACCCCAACTTGTTTTACAAAAGACTCTTCGAATATTTATTGTATTTTCTGATTTTTTAATAGCGTATTGGATGTGATCTTTCCACAACAGTTTTCTGTCCAAAATTGTTCCCAGGTATGTTATAGAATTCTTTATTGGGAACTCAAGCTGTCCCGATATAAAACTGCCTTGCGGGACCTGATGTTTCTTACAGAAAAAACAAATTTCTGATTTTGAGCCAGATATTGTAAGTCCTAAAGATTCATAAAGATCTTGTAGAGAATTAAGTGCCAGTCTTAGATTACAGCTGCAAGTGTCCAATGACTTGTGTGAGGTATAAATCACAACGTCGTCAGCGTATTGGATTACGCGAGAATTAAGTGGGACATATTGTTCTATCTCTATATTGTAGAGAATATATAGAAGAGGGCTTAAAATACTACCTTGGGGTAGTCCTACATTCGCTGTTCGGTGAGTCGTCAAGCTGTTATTTATTTTAGTTCGTATAGATCTATTGGAATACATCGATATTAGAAACCATGAGAAAGTGGATGGAAGACCAATTTGGACCAGTTTGTGGTATAATATATCTAATTTAACGTTGTCGAAAGCCGAGGAAACATCAACAAATGCAGCAGCTGTAGATATATTATATGTAAAACTTAGTTGAACTGCACTTACCAAAGCTGTTATTGCGTCTTGTGTGGATAAAGATTTTCGGAATCCATATTGCGACTGGGGAAGTATATCTTCTGTTTCTAATCATTGTTCCAAACGGTTTTTTATCATCCTCTCAAACGTCTTAAGGAAACAGGAAGCCAGAGATATGGGTCTATATGAATTAACCTTGTTATCAGGTTTGCCAGTTTTTTTTATTGGCAAAACAATATATTCTTTCCAACTCTTGGGAAGTGTAGTTTCGTTAGACCAAATTTTCTTATAGATACTTAGAAGAACGTTTTTGTACAGATCAGGTAGATGAAATATCATGGAATAGGATATGTTGTCTAGACCGGGGGCACTATTAGTTTGCTTAATGCTCCATTTCAATTCCCATAATTGAAATGATTCGGTTAAAAAACTAGTATCTTTTTCAACTGTTGTAATTTGCTGTGGTACCTCTTCACAGGAAACCCATTGTGGAGATATTTTGGCCTGAAACTCCTCAATCCAATTGGCTTCAGGATTGATAGGAAGTCTGTTCGACAATTTTCTATTTTTATAGCGGTTCACTGTTTTCCATACTTCTTTAATAGACGTATTTGAGCTTAGATTTTCACAATATTTGATCCAACTTTTCTTCTTTTTTTGTTTAAATGTTTTTTTGCAATGGCATCTAATCTTTTATACTCTATCAAATTTACAAGATTAGGATTTAATTTATATCTGATAAAGGCTTCTTTCCTAGTTTTGGCAGCGACGTTTCACTCTATATCCCACCAATGTTTCGGTATATATCTTTTATTATTATTTATATAAGAGATTTTTTTTGGAATAGCTAGAACAGCTGCATAATTTATGTTCTCTAATAAACTTTGGTAGGTTTTGGGAGCGTTCAGGGAGGTCAGAGTTGCAGAGTATGCATTCCAATCAGCCTTATTTAAATTCCAAATTTAATGTGTGTCCATTTGTTGTGGTGTATTGTTTCCATTTTCCCAGGATAATAATATCGGAGTGTGATTTGAGCCAACAAGTGTGGGAGATCCATCATTTAATATTTTTAAATTACAATATTCTACCACTTCCAGAAGAGATTTTCCATATATGTCTTCAACTTCGCAGCCCCAAGTATAGCTATGTGCATTAAAATCACCCCCGAGTATAAAGGGCTTAGGTATTTTTTCTAGAAATTTAATCCATTGTTGGCAAGTAATTTTAGTGCGAGGTTCAATGTAAATAGAAATTATGTGAATAGTACTGTCAAATGAATATAATTTGATAGACACACACGTAAATGTAAATGGAAAATTATTAATATCAAGTTTTACCTCTTCGGATATTATTTTATTGTCTAAAAGAATAGCTGAGCCTCCAAAACCATCATTCCGATCCGACCGGAAACAGTTATATCCCTGAAAATTATAATATTTTCCTGGTTTAAACCAAGTTTCGGACAATAGCGCGACCTGAATATTATATTTGCAAAGTAGAAAAAGAAGGTTCTCCTTATTGGCAACTGCTAAACGACAGTTCCACTGGAAAAAATTAAAATCATGCGTTACGTCTGCGAAGTTGAAGCCATCTTTACTTTTAAATGTTTACTAACTAATTCAATAATTTCTGGTTTTGAAATATCTAAGTTTTTTGTCTGTTTTAATGTATTAACAATTTGTTAAAACCAATTCTAAAATTGTATTCATTAAATCTAAATCTAAGTTTTCAACCTGTGAAATTGCGTTATTTCTCGTGTAATTTGGATGAGATAATATACTCTCACCTTGATTAGGAAAATGTACAGGTGCAATAATTTCTTTTCTTGTTAACTCCGTTTCATCTGGGTGTTGGGTCTTTGTCTTTTAGAAGATTGGACATTATTGTAGTGATAACTATTACTATGTTGATTGTTTAAAGAAGGCAAGTTAAAATGATTAGCATGTCTAGGAATCTTAATAGTGGATGGGCCACTACCCTAGAATCAACGACATTTTTTGGAAGAGTCGAGGTATATTGCAAGGCTGTTATATTTGCATATGAATTACGTGGAACTTGTTTGCTTGCATCATGAAAATTTAAATTTTGTGAAGACATAGCTTCCTTTATTTGTTTTTGACGATTAAATTCGGGACAAGCTTTTAGATCTGTGGTAAAGTGGTTTCCCTTACAACTAAAGCAAATAGGAGTAATATTTTCAGTAGTGCATTCTTTTGTATTATGTATACCCTGACATCGATTGCATCGCGGTCTAATTTTGCACTGCAGACCCAGGTGTCCGAAACGAAGACAAGAAAAACATAATAAGACTTTTTGTTTATAAGTTTCAACTTCTTTCAATACTTTATTTATGACGACAAATTTCGGTAATATTTGTGACTTAAAAGTTACTATACACGATTTAGTGCGAACATATTCAGTAGTTTTAACTTCATTAATAATTTTTTCCTCCCTTCTATTAATTCTTCTCACCGACACAACTTCAAATTTGCAGTGTTCATCGTAAGGCTTAATTTTATTCTGAATATATTCTTCAGAAAAATCAAGACAAATATCTCTAATGACACCTTGTCGGTGCAAGATAAATTTCGGTATATATAAGTCTAAATTGTTTTGTTGAAAAACTGGTAAATGTTTATTAGTAATTAAAAAATTTGCCGATTTGTAATCCTTACATTTTATTTTAATTCTATTACGACCAATCGAGTCAAAACTAATTATATTATTTTCAATAGTACAACAGTTTGTTAATATTATTTGGCCGACTTTTAAAGCAACTAATTTACCTTTAAATTCTTTAGAACGATTTTCTACATAAACGTGAAATTCGCCATAATCAGTATTATCGTAAAACAAGTTAGGTTTCTCATCAGACTCATTAACTACTGGATTGGTATTAATGTTATCTGTACTTACGGGTTGCGAAGAAATAATATTTTGATTATTTGTTACCAAATTATTGGAAATCTTGCTATGATCCATCGCTGACCCAGGGTCACCTGAATCTCCTGTAGGATTAGGGTCGGGGGTTTACCCCCGCTTGTACAATCCATATCACCAACCACACCACTTAATAACAAAAACTGTCACCAACTGGTTTAAAACTACAATTATTTATCGATTTGTTCACTGCTCAACCAACCTTACACTTCAAGCGATGGGACCAGACTGATGTGACAATCATTGATATCGTTAATTTCTAAGTAAACTTTTAAATCATCTGCATAACACAAACAGGGCACAGAAATTTTCTCACATAAGTCATTAATAAATAACAAAAACAAGAGTGGACCTAGATTTGATCCTTGTGGGACTCCAGATGAAGGTATGTATTTGTGAGAGTTATAATCATTATAAGATAAAAATTGAGTTCTACCAGACAAATAGGATTTTATTAAAGCGACAGCATCTTTAGAAAAACCAAAAAGGGACAATTTGGAAAGAAGAACTCCATGGTGAATTTTGTCAAAGGCCTTTGAAAAATCAGTATATATAACGTCAACTTGGGATCTCCTATCTAACGCCTTAGATATTTACTGTGTTATTCCCAATAAGTTTGTAACTGGATCGATTAGCAATGAATCCATGCTGATATTGTGAAATTTGATTACGAGTGAAAGAGTATATACGATTATAAAGTATGATTTAAAAATTTTTGGATAAATTGCACATAATAGATATGGGTCTATAATTTTCTACACAACACTTTTCCCCATTTTTATAAACAGGACATACCTTTGATTCCTTCCAGATACTTGGATAGTGTTTGTATAATAGACACAAATTGAAAATTTTTAATAATGGCTTAGTTAAAGCACCCATGCAATCTTTAATAAAAAAGAGGGTATTTTATCAGGTCCAGAAGTCATCTTATTTTTTAATTTTTTGCTGGCTAGAATTGTTTCAGTTTCTTGAACAGCATAAAAATTTAGACATTCAGTGTTGACCGCTAAGACATTATTGCTGGTTAGTACATTACCTGCTTGATAAACATCATTAAAGTATTCAGCAAAGATATCAACGATATTTTGTGGTTCAGAAGTAGCAATGCATGTCTTGATATTTCATTTCACCAGGAATCCGTGAAGTGTTATTTTTAGCATTTACGTATGACCAAAACTTTCTAGGGTTTACAGAACATATACTGGAACATTGGAAATTGGAAAAGTGTGAATTTGATGATTAACGAATTCGTGTAGGTACTTAGAGGGCGAGGAAGACAAGCAAGGACGGAAACTGTCAGATTTGTTCATAAATATAAAAGAGGAAGGGTCATGTTCTGGGGAGGAATTATAATCGGTAAAAAAATCCTTTAATTTTCATCCAACCAACTTTAATAGCTCGCAGGTATGTTGATTTGGTTCTATAACATGTAGTTAGGCTCCTGAGAGATGCGATGGAAGAAGATTTAATTTAACATTAATTCGCTTAAAACAATAAAAAATATCTGATTTGATGATTCCATATAAGTTTGGTTGAGTGTATGTCCAATTTCTAGAATTTGATAAAATTCTGGAAGCACTACAAACATGCCGCATTGACTACCGATACACAAGGTTAATTTACAATACATACAAGAACGCAACAATATCGGTGAAACTACATAAAAACACGGATCATATCCCAATCGGCATAGGAGTCCGACAGGGCGATACCTTATCGCCTAAACTGTTTACCGCAGTAGGTACTAGAATATGCTTGTAAAAAACTTAACTGGGAAGAGAGAGGCTGAACATTGACGGTAGAAGATTAATAAATTTGAAATTCGCAGAAGACATAGTTTTGCTCTCTGACAACCTCAAGGAGATATGTACAACGCTACATGAACTTCAGTTAGTGTGTGCTAGTGTAGGTTTTAAAAGAAACATATCCAAAACAAAATTCATGACAAACCTAGTACCTAGAGGAAATTTCAATATTGGAGACAACGAACTAGAGCTAGTGGAAAAATACATATACCTTGAAAACGAAATAAAGGTTACAAGAGACAACTAAACATGCGAACTACGAAGAAGAATAAACCTAGAACGTACAGCCTATGGAAAACTCAAAGACATCTTTAAAAGCGATATACCAATTTCTTTAAAACGTAAAACATTTGACCAATGTGTATTGCCTGTGATAACTTATGGTGCCGAAACTTTGACCTTGACAGCTAAAACTTCTAGAATGCTGCAAATAGCTCAGAGGAAAATGGAAAAGTCAATGCTGAGTATATCGCTTTGTGACCGAGTTAGAAATGAAGACTTAAGACGAAGAACAGGAGTTACCGATGTAATTTTCCGAATTGCCATCCTGAAATGGAACTGGGCCGGATCAGTGATTGGAGGTGGACGAAGAGATTACTTGAGTGGGGTCCGAGATTAGACAAAAGAACTAGAAGAAGACCCCCTACTCGTTGGACTGGCGATCTCAAGAAAATGTCAAGAAATTGGATGCAAAGTGCTCAAAATAGAGCACAATGGACAAAAATGAGGGAGGTCTATGTCCAGCAGTGGACGCAAAGGGCTGGATGATGATGTCCAATTTCACATAATTATCGTGAAAGAGAAAAAATATCTGGAAAAAACAAAATTGGGGCCCAGATTAGGACCTTCTCTTCTACGAATATGACAAAAATTACACGGATAAAAACTAATCCACATCTGTAACTGACTCATATTTGTGTTAGCCATTATTTTTTCAAGAATGAATCACGATTCCTTTAAACGTGTAAAGGTTCATTTACGTTATGCAAAATCAAATTGCCTACTACTATATATCGCAACAATGCAAAGTTTGGGAAAATTTATTGGTGTAGTTTCATTAATTTTCATTAGCGGCTAGGTATCAAATATTACGCTGTGCCAGTTAAATGGTACAAGTGAAGGTGAAGCGGGGCATCGGGCTTTCGCCTTTTAACAGAGCTCTCATAATTAATCCTTATTATTGTAATTCTGACCGCGATAAAAGAAAAGTGCTTTACTCGGCATCATCTAATAGAATATGCTTCCAAGAACACCATAAATACAAAAAAACCAAGTATAAATAAGCGTAAAGCTGATGGAAGTTAATGCAATTTTTAAAATTATATCTGAATCGTTAAAAGTTTTTTAACAATATACAAAAATTCTATCTACTATTAGAACGTTTACAAGAAGTCAGTTTAGATGGGAAGACATCAAATTATTAAAAAAAACTTCTACGGTAAAAAGAACGCCACAATTAGGTTTGAAGGTTCCACGTCTGCAGAAGTAGAAATTAGGAGGGGAGTTAGACAAGGATGTGTTTTGTCACCCCTGCAATTTCATCTTTATTCCGAGTTTCTATTTAAATAGGCACTGAAGAATGCCAAGAATGGAGTCAAGGTGAATGGCGTAAACATCAACAGCATCAGATACGCCGATGATATGGTGTTGATTGCGGTTCTCGACTTGGGCCTACGACGACTCATCGACAGGACCAACTCGGTTTGTGAACAATTCGATATAAAAGTTAACATTAAGAAAACCAAAGTAATATCGATAAAAAAAAGAAAGTGTGTGTACCTTGTACGCACGTAAGAAGTTATACCTACCTCTATTACATGATTTCAACGAAATAAATATACATACTTTAAACAGTGTATTTTTATTTGATTTAAATAATAAACTAATTTTAATGCTTAAAACTTTCCGAAAATAAAAAAAAGAATAGGAATGGTCCGGATTTGAACCAGAGGGTTCTCGATCTCTAGGCGAATGCCCTACCAATAACCCACGGGGTCTTTGTGTATACATTTTCTCGGACATAATGACAATTCATGGTAACAAACAGACGAAGTGAAGTATAAAAATAAAAACGATTTAATAATACTTATCTTACTCCCGAGGAAGACAAATCCAAAGACACAAAAATTATAATAAATATATTTACTAAAAACTCTAATATATTCTTTTCGCACCTTTTTTTTGCACTGATATATTGATGTGATCTTGATTATTGATATGAGATAATATTCTTATATGTCACTTAATTTAATCAATGTATTAATACTAATCTAATTAATTAACCAGATCACATATCAATATGTTTTCAATCTCAGGGCGAATTATAAATTAATTACTTACTTTCGTGGCTTCTAAATATTTCTTAATGGTTCCTAATCGGGATAGAAAAGAAAAGAGTAAAAAAATACACATATGGGTTACAATTATAATCAAAATATTTTTTATTTTATTTAAAAGGCAATCAATGCTTAATATTTGCTATTTCTTATTATTCTTAAACATAACATTTACAAATGGGAATCTTATTTCCTTTTGGTTTTCAATTGAAAGTTTTTATTAACATTTAACTATTAGGAGTTATTAGGAACAACTCTATTCAAGTTTGATGAAGCTTTTCTGATATAATTGATTATGTTATTCAATTTTTTATGTGGAATTTAATACGAAAAACCCATACATTCATGTCCAAACAAATGAGACTGACCTTTTCCTGGTGAACTGAAAATGTCCTCACACAAAACCCGTTCCTGCTATCCTTGGCTGCGATCAAACCTCGTCCTGGCTTCCAGTAATGTACTCCTTTGAAAAACTAGCTCGAATAGCTCTCGTTCCTGCTTCGGTCGTGATGCTGTGTTCTACCTTTTTCGAAACTGCTATCAGCTACCGGGACACTCTTGGCTCAAGGAGGTTCTTTTACTCTCGACCTGGCCTACTTCTCGTTCCACGATAGATACTCCACACTCACGGAACTACCGGCTTTCTCACTCTCCGTACACTACCGTCTACTACTCGACTTCACTTCTCCACAGCTCAAAACATTCTGATCTCACTTTGTCATCCATTCCCCTACTTTCTAAATATCCCTTCCAGATTCACAAATCAATCTTCCACCACCAACTCTCATTCGTAATATTCCTCAAAACCAATTTTTAATCTTTCTAAATATGCTTAATGGATTTCAAAAGAAAATATTTAATTCCCATTCTAAAATACTTTCTAACTATTTACAAATTTTAATGACCTATTCTCTCTTTCAAATGAGTCTTATTTAGCATAGGCTAATGATCGAAACCTTCCGCGAAAAACGATAATGAACTATCATCTATTTCACTGAGTTTTATTTAGCATAGGCTAATGATCGACCTTCCGAGAAGAACGATAATGGTACGCGTCATTCACTTTGTTTATCTAAGCACATTGTTCCGAGTTTCGTACGCTTATTCTAATCACTTCTTAAAATTAAATATAACAATTTGTTGTATACAGGTTGTTCTAAATTTATATGCCCGAGGTTGAGAAAATTAAATATTTTATATTAAAGTGAATTTTGTTTATAATTATCAAAATTTAATTTTCATATCAAATAGAAATATAACAATATAGATACATAATTTGAAAGATTTAGCAACTAACGTCATACTATCTGTGTACGCATGCGCGCAGAATAATAAAAATTCACTCTCAATCGCGCCTAAAGAAGTATAACTTCAAAAACTAGAATGTACCTCAGCCTTGTACAATAAACGGGTACATTTCAGAACAGGTTAATAAATTTAAGTATGTACCTGCGGTGTTGGATCGATAGCAGCCTAAATCCTGATCTAGAAATAAGATTGAGAATAGAACGGGCCAGAAAATATTTCGAAAAAATCATAAGACTGCTATGTGATTCTCAAATAAAACTCAAAATTCGACTAGGTTTATCAAAATGCTACGTCTGGTCGACTCTTCTCTATGCAGTTGAAACGTGGACCCTTAAAACAGCAACCGTTAATAAAGTGGAAGCCTTTGAAACGTTGGGCATTGCTAGAATAAGCAAAGAATGAGAACTTTTCAACACAGTGAAAATTTGAAAAACATCATACCTAGGCAACATATATATATATATATATATATATATATATATATATATATATATATATATATATATATATATATATTGTTATATTTCTATTTGATATGAAAATTAAATTTTGATAATTATAAACAAAATTCAATTTAATATAAAATATTTTCAATTTTCTCAACCACGGGCATATAAATTTAAAACAACCTGTATACAACAAATTGTTATATTTAATTTTAAGAAGTGATTAGAATAAGCGTACGAAACTCGGAACAATGTGCTTAGATAAACAAAGTGAATGACGCGTACCATTATCGTTCTTCTCGGAAGGTCGATCATTAGCCTATGCTAAATAAAACTCAGTGAAATAGATGATAGTTCATTATCGTTTTTCGCGGAAGGTTTCGATCATTAGCCTATGCTAAATAAGACTCATTTGAAAGAGAGAATAGGTCATTAAAATTTGTAAATAGTTAGAAAGTATTTTAGAATGGGAATTAAATATTTTCTTTTGAAATCCATTAAGCATATTTAGAAAGATTAAAAATTGGTTTTGAGGAATATTACGAATGAGAGTTGGTGGTGGAAGATTGATTTGTGAATCTGGAAGGGATATTTAGAAAGTAGGGGAATGGATGAGAAAGTGAGATCAGAATGTTTTGAGCTGTCGAGAAGTGAAGTCGAGTAGTAGACGGTAGTGTACGGAGAGTGAGAAAGCCGATGTAGTTCCGTGAGTGTGGAGTATCTATCGTGGAACGAGAAGTAGGCCAGGTCGAGAGTAAAAGAACCTCCTTGAGCCAAGAGTGTCCCGGTAGCTGATAGCAGTTTCGAGAAAGGTAGAACACAGCATCACGACAGACGCAGGAACGAGAGCTATACGAGCTAGTTTTTCAAAGGAGAACATTACTGGAAGCCAGGACGAGGTTTGATCGCAGCCAAGGATAGCAGGAAACGGGTCTTGTGTGAGGACATTTTCAGTTCACCAGGAAAAGGTCAGTCTCATTTGTTTGGACATGAATGTATGGGTTTTTCGTATTAAATTCCACATAAAAAATTGAATAACATAATCAATAATATCAGAAAAGCTTCATCAAACTTAAATAGAGTTGTTCCTAATAACTCCTAATAGTTAAATGTTAATAAAAACTTTCAATTGAAAACCAAATGGAAATAAGCTTCCCATTTGTAAATGTTATGTTTAAGAATAATAAGAAATAGCAAATATTAAGCATTGATTGCCTTTTAAATAAAATAAAAAATATTTTGATTATAATTGTAACCCATATGTGTATTTTTTTTACTCTTTTCTTTTCTATCCCGATTAGGAACCATTAAGAAATATTTAGAAGCCACGAAAGTAAGTAATTAATTTATAATTCGCCCTGAGATTGAAAACATATTGATATGTGATCTGGTTAATTAATTAGATTATTATTAAAGCATTGATTAAATTAAATGACATATAAAATTATTATCTCATATCAATAATCAAGATCACATCAACTGTCGTCCAACGTGGAGGGCATTGAAAAGTATTTCTAGTGGCAAATTTGAAGGATAGAAAGAGTAAAGCCGGTATTTGAAGATTTATATGCCTGTGGTAAAAAGTGAGATACTTACATTTGATAACATAAAATTTTAGATCTCTTTAGGTACAAATTTTACATAACTGATTTAATAATTTACTTTTACGATATTTACATTTGATATATTTATTGACAATTTATAATATTTGGGTGAGAAAAAGTCGTCTTGGTAACATACTAGTAAAATTTCATATTTGGCGGGGATAGTACTTTTTGAAAACAAATGTCTGTGACAAGAAGCCAAAGCAAAGACAACAAAAAACAAAAAGAACATTCAGACCAAGAAGAGATTTTAGACACGACAATTATGGCATCAGAACAGCAAGAATTATCAGGAATAGATAAACTATTACAACTGATACAACTCCAGTCACAAAAACTGGATGACAATCAACGAAAAGTGGATCGAAAAATGGATGAAACACAACAAAAATTGGATCAAAAAATGGATGAAACACAACAGAAAATGGATGAAACACAACAAAAAATGGATGAAACACAACAAAAATTGGATCAAAAAATGGATGAAACACAACAAAAAATGAAACAAGCAATAGAAGAGAACAACAAGAAAATGGAGGAACGCATAGGAAAGTATGAAAAGGAAGTAAAAGGATGTTTGACAACAATGAAAAACGAGATGAAAGAACAAGAAATGAAAATTCAAAATAAAATAAAGGAGATAACAAATTGCCAGAAAAAAGAAATGGAAAGTTTGGAAAACAAGTTGCAAAACGCTATTCAAGCAGACATAGAAGAAGTGGAAAGAAAGATTGCGGAAATCAATACTCAGCAAAATGTCGGAGAAAGAAGAGAAATGGTTATACATAGCACAGATGACGTGAAGATAAGGTTTGGCGGGGATGTAAGAAGATTACACCCAGTGCCGTTCATAAATAGCCTGAAAAAGAAAATACAACACATCGGAAATTTCGAAACAGCAAAAGAAACTATCAGAAACCATCTCAAATATGAAGCAAGCCTATGGTTCGATAGTAAAGAAGAAGAATTCGGCAATTGGCAACAATTTGAACAAAAATTTTTGAATTATTTCTGGGGAAAGGTCCAACAATTGGAAATTAACAAGGAATTGCAAAATGGGAAATACAATGATAGGATGGGTGTATCAGAAAGGACATATGCTTTGCAAATTTACAATAATGCAAAACATTTACAATATAATTACTCATCGGAACAATTAGTCGAACTGATTGCAAGACATTTCGAGGAAACGCTGGAAGACCATATCACATTGCAAAATTACAAAGACATAGATAGTTTATGCCAATTCCTACAAATAAGAGAATCACGTCTAAGAGAAAGAAAATCAAGAAGGTCGCGAGAAGATTACAGGCCCCGAGAAACACAAGATTACAGAGATAGAAATCAAAATAGGAGGGACTATACAAGACGAGATTTTAATCCCAGAAGGGAAAACGAAAATAGAGACAACGGAAGAGGAAATTATGAACAAAGAAATAGGCAATGGAATGAGGACAGAAATCGAGAATACCAGAATAGAAACACCACACGCTCAAATCAAGAAAACAGAAATAATGGTAGACAAAATGAACAGGTATATCGAGAAAACCGAAACAGATCCGACAGACCAAGAGAAAATAGAAGAGAAGTAAATAATACCCAGACAGATGAATATGACGGAGAGAGACATTATGACGAAAATATAAACAACGATGAGCAACCGGCGTCTTTTCACGACGGCGCTCACTAAAAACCAAAAAGCAAACAGGAATCTTTTGTCACCCCAAGGAGTTTATTAAATTGGCAGGAAACAACGAAAAGAAAAATGGAATTAATTTAAAATTTGTGGATTGATTTATCAACGAGAAACCAATTAAAATTATGATAGACACTGGATCTGAAATAACATTGGTCAACAGAAAACTAATAGAAGAAGTTAACTTAACAAATTTAATTTATAAAATACCTAGGGTAAATTTAGTGGGCGCAAACAAACGGACATTGGCAACTATAAATGAAGGCATACGAGTAATGGTACGACTGGGCAAGAATATGTATGCACTACAATGTGTAATAATGCCAAACATGTCACATGACATGATAGTAGGAGTGGACGAATTGGCAGAAAAACATGTAGTGATAGATTTTAAAAATAATACGATGAAACTAACAGAAGAAAAAGAAAAAGAACAGGACAAGGAACATGAGAAACAAAATACGGATGAATCAGGTAAAGAACAAACAATGGAAATGAATTTGGCAGCGAAGCAAGGACAAAGAAGAAAAAGGAGAAAAGGTCAGAAAAAGATAAAAGAAAATGAAACCTGTGGCTCCTCAAAAGAAGAGTTGAGCCCAGAAGAAGAAAATTTGAGAGTATCAGAAACAAAGGAAACCTGGGATTCCTCAAAAGAAGAGACGGGCTCAGGAGAAGAAGAAATAAAGCTAAAAAATGAAAGTGAAAAGAATATGATTGAAACAGTGGTATTTGAAGAAGAGGTATATGCAAACGAGGATGCAGAATGCACGGTAAACTTGTGTGAAGAATCTGAGAAAAAAGACAGAAAATTGATATGTGGAGAAGGGAAAGAAAAAGAATTGCGGTTGATGTTAAGAAACTACGAAAATTTGATCAATGAGGAAAACAGAGTGGCTAAAAAGTACGAACATTCATTTGAGGTGAAAAACTTGGGAAATTTTCGATCAAAGACTTACCCGATTCCATACAAGTATCGACAAGAGGTGAAAGAAGAAATAAATAAAATGTTGGACGATCAAATCATCGAAAGATGTGATTCACCGTATGTTAACCCGATTGTGATAGTAAAGAAAAGCAGTGGAGAATTGAGATTATGTTTAGATGCCAGGAATATCAACCAGCACACAGTATCACAATATGAATCACCTCTAAACATCGAGGCCATTTTTGGAAGAATCACCGGGTCACACATATTTTCGAAAATTGACTTAAAACACAGTTTTTGGTTGATACCGTTAGCTGAAAAGTGTAGAAACTACACCGCTTTTTCTATTGATGGTATTGTCTACCGGTTTAAGGTAGTGCCGTTTGGATTGCAGAGTGCTTGTGCTGCACTCGTCCGAGCTCTACATACCATTTTGAATCGCCACGAAGATTTCATAGTTCATTATATCGATGATTTATTAATTTTTTCACAAGATACTCAGAGTCATCTGAAACACATAGAAATAATTCTGGAAGAATTGGACACAGCGGGATTGAAATTAAACATTGAAAAATGTAAATTTTTTCAAAAAGAAGTCATTTATTTGGGTTTTCAATTGGACACCAAAACAGTAAGATTATCCGAAGACAGAGTCAAGCTCATAGATGAATACCCAAGACCAACGAATTTGAAAACATTGAGAGGTTTTCTTGGCACGATTAATTATTTTAAAAAACTGATTCCCGATTTGAGCCAAAAGGAAATCCCTCTGATAAAGTTGCTTAAAAAAGGAATAAAATGGAATTGGAAAGAAGAACAGGAGGAAGCTTTCGAAACATTAAAACGAGAATTCGCAAAAGGAACGAAAATATACCACCCCATTTACAATTTACCTTTTATACTCCGAACTGATGCGTCCATACAAAAATTTGCAGGAGTTCTGTCTCAAATACAAAACGACCAAGAAGTGCCGATATGTTTTATATCGCGAGTGACTAAAACACATGAGAGAAAATATAGTGTTACAGAATTGGAGTTTGCCAGTGTACTATATTGCGTAAACAAATTGAGGTTTTACTTATTGGGAGCAAAATTCACAATCGAAACAGACCATGCAGCTTTAGTACATATCATGAAGAATAGATTAGTAAATAATAGAATACATAGAGGCATTCTATTATTACAGGAGTATGATTTTGAGTTCCGATATATAAAAGGAAAAGACAACATAATAGCCGACGCTCTAACACGGGATGAGGACACGGGAAAAAAGGAAACAATTACTCTACAGGTGGGACTAAATAGATTAATACAAGAAGAAGGGATATATTCGTTAAATGAGATAAGGACAAACCAAGAAGACCTAGAGGAAAGAGAGAAAAGAAGAGCGGAAGTAGAAAATGACATATATTTTAAGAGAATAGACGGAAAGGAACTATATTTAGTGACACAGACATTGGCCGAAAAGATAATAAAGAAATTACATGAGGACAATGGGCATATCGGTAGCAGAAAAGTTTGGCTCGTTTTTAGGGAAAATTACATCAGCCGACAGGATTACCGCATTGCAAAGGAAATTACCCAGAAGTGCGATGTATGTCAAAAATATAAGAGTCGGAATTTCAAAAACGAAAATGTTGCCAAAAATATTGAAGCCCGAAACAAACTAGACATTGTAGCAATAGATATGTTAAGCGATCTAATTATGACCACTAAAAGGAACAAACATATTCTGGTAATGGTGGATGTGTTTTCAAAATACGTAAAATTATATAGTTGCCGCACCACAAAGGGGGAGGAAATATTAAGAAAAATCGACAATTTTATAGCCATAGTAGGAACACCAAAAAAGATTCTACTGGACAATGCAACGTATTTCCGAAATGATCGTTTCAAGGGACAACTTCGAGAACGAGGAATAGAGACAAATTTTGTCAGCATCAGGCATCCACAGAGTAATCCTTCGGAACGATTCATACAGGAAGTGACGAAATTTCTTCGCATTGCAACAGATGGGCAACATCGCCACTGGGACAGGAAAATGGCGGAAATAGAAAGGTATCTAAATACAATTCCGAGCACAGTAACAAAAGAGACCCCAGAATACATCATGAAGGGTGTATTGCCGATAAGGCCATGGGAAGACCAAGAGCCAAAAGAATATCAACAGGTGATTGAAACCGTACAGAGAAGATTACGGCGAAGCAACGAAAAATATATCCAAAGACAGGAACAAAATAGAAAAAGAAGACCAGTGACTTTCCAAAAGGGTGAAAAAGTACTCGTGAGGGCATTACGAGTATCAAATCTTCCTGGGGGCATTTGCGCAAAGTTGATGCCTGTTTTCGAAGGCCCGTACATCGTGAATAATGAAAATGGGATAAATAGTTATGAGTTGAGGCACAGGAACTCGGAAAAGATCCGAGGAATTTATAATATTCACGATGTATACAAATATCACGAATAAAAGACAGAATTACATGAAGTAGATAGTAAGTTAGGATATAAGACGTAGATTAAAGTAAGGAAATATACAGGGAGTTGGTTTTGCCTCGAGAAAATTTATTTAAAAATGCAGATAAATTTTATCGAATACAAGGCGGGGATTTGTTATATTTCTATTTGATATGAAAATTAAATTTTGATAATTATAAACAAAATTCAATTTAATATAAAATATTTTCAATTTTCTCAACCACGGGCATATAAATTTAAAACAACCTGTATACAACAAATTGTTATATTTAATTTTAAGAAGTGATTAGAATAAGCGTACGAAACTCGGAACAATGTGCTTAGATAAACAAAGTGAATGACGCGTACCATTATCGTTCTTCTCGGAAGGTCGATCATTAGCCTATGCTAAATAAAACTCAGTGAAATAGATGATAGTTCATTATCGTTTTTCGCGGAAGGTTTCGATCATTAGCCTATGCTAAATAAGACTCATTTGAAAGAGAGAATAGGTCATTAAAATTTGTAAATAGTTAGAAAGTATTTTAGAATGGGAATTAAATATTTTCTTTTGAAATCCATTAAGCATATTTAGAAAGATTAAAAATTGGTTTTGAGGAATATTACGAATGAGAGTTGGTGGTGGAAGATTGATTTGTGAATCTGGAAGGGATATTTAGAAAGTAGGGGAATGGATGAGAAAGTGAGATCAGAATGTTTTGAGCTGTCGAGAAGTGAAGTCGAGTAGTAGACGGTAGTGTACGGAGAGTGAGAAAGCCGATGTAGTTCCGTGAGTGTGGAGTATCTATCGTGGAACGAGAAGTAGGCCAGGTCGAGAGTAAAAGAACCTCCTTGAGCCAAGAGTGTCCCGGTAGCTGATAGCAGTTTCGAGAAAGGTAGAACACAGCATCACGACAGACGCAGGAACGAGAGCTATACGAGCTAGTTTTTCAAAGGAGAACATTACTGGAAGCCAGGACGAGGTTTGATCGCAGCCAAGGATAGCAGGAAACGGGTCTTGTGTGAGGACATTTTCAGTTCACCAGGAAAAGGTCAGTCTCATTTGTTTGGACATGAATGTATGGGTTTTTCGTATTAAATTCCACATAAAAAATTGAATAACATAATCAATAATATCAGAAAAGCTTCATCAAACTTAAATAGAGTTGTTCCTAATAACTCCTAATAGTTAAATGTTAATAAAAACTTTCAATTGAAAACCAAAAGGAAATAAGATTCCCATTTGTAAATGTTATGTTAAAGAATAATAAGAAATAGCAAATATTAAGCATTGATTGCCTTTTAAATAAAATAAAAAATATTTTGATTATAATTGTAACCCATATGTGTATTTTTTTTACTCTTTTCTTTTCTATCCCGATTAGGAACCATTAAGAAATATTTAGAAGCCACGAAAGTAAGTAATTAATTTATAATTCGCCCTGAGATTGAAAACATATTGATATGTGATCTGGTTAATTAATTAGATTATTATTAAAGCATTGATTAAATTAAATGACATATAAAATTATTATCTCATATCAATAATCAAGATCACATCAATATATATATATATATATATATATATATATATATATATATATATATATATATATATATATATATATATATATATATATATATATATATAGTGGCTAACCACCCCTTTAGGGGTTACGCCGCTTACGCTCTCTAGATCTATGTTTTGAGGTAGATCAGTCCTCATGTTCGTTATTTAATTTTCTCTGTTATTTTTCTCCACTCTTTCCTGTCTCTGGTTTTCCCTTTCCAATGTCGTATGCCCGCATTGTTGAGATCACTTACTACTTCTTGTAACCATGTAGATCTTGGTCTTCCACGTCTTCTTTTGCCAGCTGGTGTCCATTCCAATATTGAGTATATCGTCGTAGTTGATCCGGATCTCCATATGTGTCCTAGCCATTTTGCTCTTTGCTGTTTTATTTTACATACTATATCCTCCTCAATTTCTTCCAGTAACTCAAGGTTCGTTCTTTGTCTAAATTCATTGTCATTTATTTTTATTGGTCCTAATATTGCTCTTAGTATTTTTCTTTCTTGTATTCTAAGGTTTTCCTCTTGTTTTTTTGTCATGCTAAGAGTTTCGGCTGCATACATCATCGTCGGTCGAATTATTGTTTTGTATACTTTCATTTTTGATTTCTTACTCAATAACTTATTTTTAAGTAATTTTTTATTTGCATGGAAGCTCTTATTTGCTGTAATAATCCTTTCTTTGATTTCGGTTTCTCTTTCTCCATTGTTTGTTATTAATATTCCTAAATATTTAAATTTTTCGACTTCTTCAAAAGTGTATTCTCCTACTCTAACCTTTCTGTTTTCAAAGTTTTTGTCAAATCTCATTATTTTGGTTTTTTCTTGGTTTATTTTTAATCCCATTATTTTTCCTTCTGTTACCATTTCGTTTAACATTCGTTCCATTGTTTTTCTATTTTTTGTTATTAGCACAATATCATCAGCGTATGCTATTATTTGTCCTTCTCTCGTTCGGAGGGTGCCTTTGTTGATCTTCCTGACGACGTATTCTAGGGCAAGATTAAACAGAGTTGCTGATAATGAATCTCCTTGTCTCACCCCTTTATTGATGACAAATTCTTCTGTGTCGCCTACTTGAGTTTTTATACTAACTACAGTTCTACTCATTGTCATTTGTATTAATCTTCTTAATTTATGTTGTATTCCCATTTCTTTCAGAGCTACCATTAATTTTGATCTTTTTATTTTATCAAATGCTTGTCGAAAATCTATAAAAAGCAGTTCAATTTCTATTTTATATCCATGAGCTTTTTCCATAATTTGTTTAACCGTATGTATGGCATCTGTTGTAGACTTTCCTTTAACAAATCCGCATTGATAGTGTCCTATGATATTCGTGGTAGCTTCGGTCAGTCTTCGTTGTATTAAGGCGGACATGATTTTATATGCTGTGTTTAATAGCGTCAGTCCTCTGTAGTTATTACACATCTGTTGATCTCCTTTTTTATGAATCGTGATAATTTGTCCTTTGTACCATTCTTCCGGCATTTTTTCTTCGTCCCATATGTCTTTTATTAAATTGTATAATCTATCTTTTAATTCTTCACCACCATATTTTATAAGCTCCATATTGATACAGTCCGATCCTGAGGCTTTACCATTACGGCTGCTATTAATAATTTCCTCAACTTCCTCTTTTTTTGGTATTTGTAGCTGGTTTCCTAACATCATTGTCTCTTCTCCTCTGTTTTCATTTAGGTCTTGATCTTGTTGTTCTGTTTCCACAATTTTTCCATTCTGTTCAAGTCGAAAAATTCCATATATTATAATATGTAATAATAATAATGCTTTGATGAATAGGACTGGATCCCGCGTACCAAAAAAAGTTGATTAATAGCAAGCTGAAAATTTGTTAATAGCTTAACGGTGTCTAGTCGGACAAACTTTGATGTATGGGAATACTGGAACAGGGGAAGTTTTAATTGTGGAACGTGTCATCTTGACAAGTTTATGATTGTGAAAACTAGCAGGTTGTTTTTAAATTTATTCAATAGCAAACTTTATATATAATAAATGTAAAAATGTTTGTTCGACAAATATGTTGGGCATTTTAATAAGTCCGACACGAAGAATATGTCAAGTGACAGGAGTTATATTGGTGGTAAATAGCAGTCTGATTTTTGCATGAAAGTTTAATGAAAGGGTAACAAATCAATTGGAAGTTCTGTCTGACGTTAGAAACTTATAACCTGTTCCACAATTAAAACTTCCCCTATTCCAGTGTTCCCATACATCAAAGTTTGTCTGACTAGACACCGTCAAGCTATTAACAAATTTTCAGCTTGCTATTGATCAACTTTTTTTTGGTACGCGTGATCCAGGCCTAGAAGTCTAGCCTCATAGATAGCCTTTAAAAGATACTTAATAACAAAGTAGTTACCTAGGTATTTACTGATAATAATGTTCTGTAAACTATTTGATTGTTCGATAAAAGAGTGTATTAAAAAAATAATGTTTATGTAGACTTATCTTTATTGGATTTTATGATTACGTGATAATTATTTTTTGAGTGTATAAAATAGAGTCATATAGGACGATTTTGCTAAGACAAAGAGTCATGTATTTAAGACTAGTAATTTTTTGTTGCTTGTTATACTGCTTTGCAAATAAAGGGGTCAGTTCAGTTTTTATTTATAAGTTTATTAATGAAAATTATATGGAGTCGTATGTAATTTTCTTATTTTTTTCTAGGTACATTCATCTTTTGGAACTGAGTTTGAGGATGATGAGTTGATAGTTGAATTGGAGAATTTAGGCAAAATCCGTGGACATATCCTCCAAAGTGCCGAAGGAAAAGATTTCTACGCTTTTCAAGATATTCCCTATGCAGAACCTCCTATAGGAAAAAATAGATTTCAGGTAAAAATTATTGTCTAATAATTTTGAAGCTAAGTATTTAAGGCAAATGGCAGAGAAATAAGAAATTAAATAGGTTTAGCGCAGAAACAGACGAACCACTTTGCAGCGCTACTCTGGATCTACAAAGTAACTGAAACAGGCGATTTTGTAACCCCAATGATTTTGTAATGGACGCCACAGTGGCGAGGATTGCCGACAGTGGCTGGCGATAGTGGCTGGCCACTGTCGCTGAACCTCGCCACTGTGGCGTCCATTACAAAATCAGTGGCGTTGCAAAATCGCCTGTTTAAACCACTTTGTGGATCCACTCAGTAGCGCTGCAGAGTGATTCGTCTGTTTCTGCTCTGGTGTTATATGCACCTGAAAATGTAGAATATAGGCAAATTCAGATGAATTTTATAAAAAATTGACGCAAGTTGTAATATATGTATATATAAATAAAAGGTAATGCTAATCCTAGGAGACCTTTATGCACGATAGGGATGATTTAAAAAAAAACAACATAAGTAAACCTATATGCCTGATTAAATAGAGAAGTGAAAAAAGTCTAAAAAGGACATTTGCCAGCATTATTGCCAATAGCAGAGATGAATTATAACAGGCAATCGAAAAAGTCAATGCAAACAATGAGAACAATGGCTTGAGCCTCAACTTAAAGAAGTGAAAATTGATGCTGATAAGCAAAAACCAACAACCTGCTCTACAGTTATGGATAAAAAACATGTAGAATTTTACGTATAACTTAAATGAAAAAGGAGAACAGGCTACAGAAGATAAGGCGAGAATAGAACGAGCTAGAGCAGCATATAACAATATGAAAAAGCTCCTCTTAAGCAAGCATTTGTCTCAACCGAAAACTACGACTATTTAAATACTGTATTATTTGTAAATATCTTATTGTATGGCAAGGAAACCTGGACGCTTACAGAGATCCTCATGAAGAAGCGAAATGTGGGTGTACCGACGCATTTTTTGTATATCCTAGACAGAAAATGTCACTAACATAGAGGTAAAACACAGAATTAAGAACGAAAAAAAATTACATACTTATAATCGTCATTTATTATTGTCGTTTATATCTTCTTAATTCCATTTATCCATTCCACCGTAGTACATCTGGAGAAAAAGAAGAGAAAAGGGCATCAGAAAAAAATAAAGGACGTAAATGTGAAAAGAAGTTAATATTATGTAATAATTAAGGACCATAGGAAAAGAATTCAGCTTAGGAATAGGATACCACTATCTTTGCCTTCTTCTTCTTGTAGTTCCTTCTCCTATCGAAGGTTGGCTATCATTACAGCTATCCATACCTTATTGGCGACTGCTCTGAAAATATTTACTGAGCTGCACCTATACCACTGTCTTAAGTTTCTCAGCCAGAAAATTCTTCTTCTTCCTATGGATTTTTTATCCTTATCTTTGCCGATTTGTCATGTATTTGCTCTGTGTTGATTTTGTAGACCTTCCAATTCTGTATAGCAACGATACATTTTTCTTTTATTCTAATTCATCATTCTCTTTGCTTATCCCTATGCGGGGTCCGCTTCCCTAATTGCATTTCTCCACACAATTCTATCCTGGGTCATATTAATATTAATCCCCTTTACCAACATGTCCTGCCTAATCGTCTCCCCCACGTCTTCTTTGGTCTTCCTCTCCTACTCCTTCCAGGAATCTGCACTTCAGCTACTCTTCTATTGGATGATTAACGTCTCGACGTTGAACATGACCAAACCATCTCAACCTATGCTTTCTTATTTTGGCATCAATTGGTGCCACACCTGAACTTCCCCTAATATCCTCATTTTTAATTTTAACCTTTCTTGTCACTCCACTCATCCATCTAAGCATTCTCATCTCCGCCACATGCATTCGTTGTTCCTCTTTCTTTTTCACTGCTCAACATTCAGTTCCGTACATCATAGCCGGTCTTATGGCTGTTTTATAGAATTTTCCTTTCAGCTTCATTGGAACTTTTTTGTCACACAACACACCACTCGCTTCCTTCCACTTCATTCATCCAGCCCTAATTCTACTGCATGCATCTCCATCTATTTCTCCATTACTCTGTAATACCGATCCCAGGTACTTAAAACTATTGCTTTTTACAATCAGTTCACCATCCAAAGATACCATTTTATTTGTAGTGACTCCATCTTTAAATGAACATTCCAAATACTCTGTCTTTGCCTTACTAAGTTTTAAACCTTTTTCCTCCAGAGCTCGTGTCCACTGTTCCAGTTTATGTTCTAAGTCTCTTTCACTATTTCCTACTAACACGACATCATCAGCATACATTAAGCACCATGGAATGTTACCCTGTAGTTTCGCTGTTAACTGGTCCAAAACTAAAGTAAACTTTCTTTTATTCTAATTACTAACCGATTAGTGTGATAATAATCTGTAGTAATTAAAGTAAATATATCATTATTTTCTAAATAAATAATCTGCTTTTGCTTCCAGGCCCCCAAGCCTCATGGACCGTGGGAAGGAATACTGAATACAACAAGCAATAACAGAGTCTGCCCGCAACAATATCCCGGAGAAAAGCATATTATGCTTTCAGATTTAAATGAAGATGAAGATTGTTTGGTTTTGAATGTATATACACCAGTGGTAATGTTCTTTTATAGTATTATTAACAGCCTCCTTATAGGGAATAAAAAACTGTTAATGTTTATTAAATATGATGTATGTATGTATCGGTTTTAGAACGTCTTTCGACGTTGTCCGATGCCTAACTTCCACGCCCTTCTATCATCCCATTGGCCATCTCTAAGATCCCTTGTACTCATAGCTTTGGTTACCCCTTCTTTCCATGTCTTTTTGGGTCTTCCTCGTTTTTTGCGGTTTGGTGGTACCCACTGCATGATCTTTTTGGGCAATCTTGTGTTTTCCATTCTTTAAACATGACCATACCAAATCAACTGTTTCCTATCAATGTCTGTTGTTAAGTAACCATCTATTCCAATTCGTCGTCTTACTTCTTCATTTCGAACTCTATCCCTACGGGATATACCTAACGATCTTCTAAACACATCCATTTCTACAGCTTCTAATTTTTTCCTGTTGTTCTCGGTTATTCTCCAAGTTTCTGCTCCGTAAAGTAGGCTGCTTTTAATAAGTGTTTCATAGATATTGTATTTTCGCTATATTCCTATTTCAGAGATCCAAAGTATTCCATTTAGGCAGCCAACTTTTCTTCTAGCTTGTGTTACCCTTTCCTTTATTTCCTCATCGTCATTTCCCGTTCTATCGAAGATTACTCCCAGGTACGTGTATTCACTACAGGATGTGATTTGTTCATTATCCTCTAGTTCGATATTGGATAACTCAGCTCCTATAGGTAGGTATTTAGTTTTTTCCACATTAATTTCCAAGCCCCACTGTTCATATTCCTCCTTTAGTTTTCTTGCCATATACTGTAAGTCGTCTTTATCATTAGCTATGATGACTTGGTCATCAGCAAATTGTAAGGTATAGAAACAAACCTCTCCGAGGTCTATACCCATACCGTGGCATTTACGTTTCCACTGGTTTAGTGCTTTTGCAACATATATCTTGAACAAAGTTGGTGAAATACAGCAGCCCTGGCGCAGACCCTTGTTAACGATGAACTTTTTAGATAGTGTGTTGCCAATTTTTACTTGTGATGTAGAATTTTCATATAGATTTTTTAAGGCTTTGACTAGAATGTAGCTGATGTTAGTTTCTTGTAGTGATTTCCACAATTTAGTCACAGGAACGCTGTCGTATGCTTTACGGACGCCAACAAACATGATATGGGTCTCTTGATTGGTTGCTGATTTTTTTTTCAATTAATTGGTTTAGGCAGAAGACATTATCTGTGCAAGTCCTTCCAGCGCGGAAACCAGCCTTCCTTCTTCTTCTTGTTCCCTATACTCCCTCTCAATGAGATTTGTAAGAATGCGCCCGTACACCCGGTTTAGTGTACTATTTACCGATATTCCTCTGTAATTTGAGCAATCCAACTTATTTCCTTTTTTATGAATTGAAGAAATATAAGCTACTTTCCATAAACTGGGTGATGTGATTTATATATTTGTTCATACACCAAGTAAGTGCTTGAAAGATCTGTGCCACATTTTATTAATTCGGCAGGAATATTTTCTGGCCCTAGAGCTCTACCATTTTTTAATTCATTTACAGCTTTCTTCACCATATCAACTCCCACTACTATCTCTTCGCCTTCAACGAATACTTCTGTTGGTGATTGTGTGGTATATTCGGCTCTACTTTCTGTTAGCAACCTCTCGTAGTATTCTTTCCATCTGTTGATATTAAATGAATATAAGTAGTATTTCTTTGTGTGTTCTTTATTTTGTTTAAAAATTTCCATGTCTCTGAAGACTTCCTTCCGCCTATGTAAGTGTTGATTTCTTGGCATTTCCTATCCGACATTTCTTTTTTTGCTGCTGTTACTGCTCTTCTTGTTGTTCTTCGTAGGTCCAAATATTTGTCTTTGTCTATTTGATATTTACTACTTAGCCACCGTGCGTACGCTTTCTTTTTCTCCATTAATAGGTTTTGTATGTCTTCGGTCCACTATAGCTTTTTACTGTGGCGTTCGGATTTTAAACCAAGCGCTTCCTTTACGACTGTTTACATACTGTCTATTATATTTTTGTACACTTCTTCCACGGATACATTTTGGATTATATCTTCTAATTTTTCATTTACTCTTCATGGATATAGTGTTCTCGTACTTTCATGTTGTAAGCTGTCCAGGTTGTGATTTGTTGTGTTAAAAATTTCTGTGACTTCAGGTGGTTCTTTTGTTTTCTTGGATCTAAACGGAAAAACTATTTCGGACTTTACCATAAAGTGATCCGAATTACATGATACTCCTCTATATACTCTTGTATCTATTCCGGTAGGTGTGAGTTGACGGAATTAATAAAAAAATAAGTATAACAACGAACAGTGATGTATTTATTTATTTGGGTAACAAAAAGTGTTTTGCTTATACATCGCGTAAGAGGGTTGTTATTGTTTTCGGCCCAGCGAGCGGCCGATGTCTCTCGGGAGTTGTGACCGACTGACTGAGTGGCTGAAAAGAAACCACAGACGCTAATCTGTTTGTGTTTTACCATCTGACCAGATGGGCAATAAATCACTTAGATCTAGCGTTTAAAGGTTGAAACATTTCTGCAGTTTTACGTTTTCGAAATGCATGTCCAATTGTGAGTTATTGACATAAGGTCTGATAAGGTAATTAATTTATGGTTAAGGATACATTCCGTTTTGTAAAACTGTATCCCTCTTAGCATCTGGTTTGTATTTTACATGTGAATTTATATGACCCATATTATTTCGTTTTGAGAAAAGTTATTAAAAATTAAGAAAATAAAATAAGCAAAAATAGTAATTAAAGCGTACCGCTATACACCCCCGTTCGAGATGTATAAGACGATAGATAATACATAATATACATATGATGAAAATTGAAAATAACAGGAAATAAAACCACGCAATGTTTTTTATACGAGGAGAAAGAAAAATCACTGAATTCACTGTTAATCGACACTTTCTTGATAACTTCCGCTAAATCTTGCTTTTCGCTTCGGTCTGCTGTTTGTTTCGCTGAATACTATCATTTCTTCTGGTTCGTGATGGGTACTTTAGTGAAGCTCGTACGGTGGCTTCAATCTGTCTATGGAAATTGTTGTTTCTTTTCCATTTACACGGACGACAAAAGTCTTGTCACCTCGTTTGACTACAGAAAAAGGACCGTGATATGGGTTTTCTAAGCTGCTTTTGATTGTATCACGGCGGATGAAAACGTGAGAGGTGGTTTTCATGTCTTTGAAAATGAGGGTGCTTTTGGATCCATGATGCGACGGTTGCGTAGGAAGGAGGTTTTCGAAATGGTTTCGAAGCGTTTTTAGGTATATGTGAGCACTGTCGTCGGTGTTTCTTTGCGACGATAACAATAGTTCACCTGGCAAACACAATGGCTCTCCGTACACGAGTTCGGCGGCTGAAGTACCTAAATCTTCTCTCCACTCTGCTCGTATGATCAGTAACACTGAAGGTAGGCTTTCGGTCCATCGGATGTTTTCATGACATCGAATTGCTGATTTTAACTGTCGGTGAAACCTTTCTACCATACCATTTGCTTGCGGATGATAGGTGGTTGTCCTTAAATGGGTAGTTAATTTGCAGATTGATTTGAAAAGATGCGATTCGAATTGTCGGCCTTGATCTGTTGTGATGCGCTTGGGAGTGCCGAAACGAGGCTTCTTGATTAGGCATCGGGAAAGCTTCGGGCCAACGTGTGAAACGGTCGACGCATGTTAGACAGTATCTGTTTCCTTCTGAAACCGGCATCACTATAATGTCTATGTGGACATGTTCGAATCGGCTGGAAGGTGGTAGAAAACTTCCAGTAGGTGAAACAATGTGGCGTGATATTTTCGATCTTTGGCACTGTAGACACGTTCGAGTCCATTTCCTCACATCTGATTTAATGGATGGCCAAACATATCGCTGTGTGATCATCTTCACAGAACTGTTGATTCCGGGATGTGCTAGGTTATGCATGGTGCGAAAAATTGCCATTCGAAGTGGTTTTGGTACAAATGGTCTGGCTGTAGATGTTGATATGTCACAGTACAAACTCACGTTTTGTTCGGAAAAGCGTATTTTCTTCATTTGAAGTGATGTTTTCTCACTTAAAAAAGTTTGCAGTTCTGGATCAGTTTCTTGTGCGAGAGCTAAGTCCATGATGTCGATATCTTTCTTGATGCTATCGACTCGAGATAGTGCGTCTGCCACAATATTTGTTAATCCAGAAATGTGCTGAATGTTAGTGCAAAACTGTCCTATATAGTCTAAATATCTAAACTGTCTAGGACTACATTTATCTAGCTTCTGAGTAAAAGCGAAGGTGATTGGTTTCTGGTGTGTGTATATCGTTATGTCCTTGCCTTCAATCATATGTCTGAAGTGTTTTATGGCTAAATATATAGCTAATAGTTCTTTGTCGTATGCACTATATTTCTTTTCGCTAGGTGAGAATTTCTTAGAAAAGAAAGCTAAAGGTTTCATACCTGTATCCGTTTTTTGTTGTAGTACAGCTCCCGCACAAAAATCAGAAGCACAAGTGATGGAGATATCAACATCGTTTACAGGGTGGCTCAGTAAAGCAGCGTTAGCTAAACTGTTTTTGCAGTCGTCAAAGGCTTGGATTCGCTATGGTGTCCATTCGATTGGTGCTTTTCCTTTGACATTACCTTTTAGGGCATCATGTAATGGTGCTTGTAGCTCAGCTGCATTGGGTATGAACCTTCGGTAGAAGTTTAACATACCTAGAAATCTGCGTAGGTCTTTTACTGTTTTCGGCTGAGTGAAATTTTGTACAGCTGCTACTTTTTCTTGTGGAGGTGTGAGTCCTCCGTCTGATACTGTGTATCCCAAAAAGGTAATCTCGTTTTTGCCAAATTGACACTTTGCTGGATTTATCACAACGCCAAACTGCTTGAGCCTTTTGAAAATTTCTTCCAAATGCGAAATATGATGCTCTTCGGTTTCTGACGCAATGAGAATGTCATCGATGTAGGCGTAGGCGAAATCTAGACCACGTAAGATCTCGTCTATGAAACGCTGGAATGTCTGTCCTGCGTTTCGTAAACCAAAAGGCATATATAAGTACTCGTACAGCCCAAATGGTGTGGTAACGGCGGTCTTTGGTATGTCTTCGGTGGCTACTGGTATCTGGTTGTATGCTCTCACTAAATCTATTGTAGAGCAAATTGTCTTACCAGCTAGCGACTGACCGAAATCTTCGATGTGCGGAATTGGATATCGATCTGGAACTGTTCTTGGGTTTAGACGTCGATAATCTCCGCAGGGTCTCCATTCCTCACCTTTCTTCGGGACCATGTGCAGTGGAGTAGACCAGTTACTTTTTGATGGTCTTATGATGCCTAGTCGTAGAAGATTTTCGAACTCTTCTTTAGCCCATTGCAGTTTGTCAGGTGCTAATTGTCGCGGCTTCGAAAAAACGGGTGGACCTGGTGTTGTATCGATGTGGTGCTTGGTTTGATGCTGAATGTCTTTCACGATACCGGCGGGTCGCGTGATTTCCGGAAATCGTAGCAGCAGTTCATGGTAACGCGACACTTCCGCGATTGTCTTTACGCTGCCATCGAAACACTATTTAACGAGTCCCTTTTTTCGAAGGGTTGTCGTACTGTCTACTAAGCACTGGTTAGCAATGTCCATTAGGAAAGCGAAATGAGAAAGAAAATCAGCTCCGATAATGGGCTTTAAAATGTCCGCCACTACGAATCGCCACGTAAAATCACGCCGTAGTCCGATGTTTAATATCAAGTTCACATAACCCTATGTCGCGATTTTAGTGTCATTAGCCGCGTATAGTTCGTATGAAGTCTTTTCGCGTGCTCCCCGTACATATTTTCGCGGGAAAACGCACAGATCGGCACCGGTGTCGATTAAAAATTGTTTTTTAGTATCATAGTCTGTTACGTAAAGGCGGCGAGACTTTGGGCTTCGATCGGATGCCGCACTTACCGACTGCCCGCGATGTTTTCCTGATGCTTGCACGGAGGAGAGCACTTTTGAGCCTGGTCACCAAAACGGTAGTGATACCAACATAATATGTCACCATTATGTTCCCTACTGTAGCTACTGTCTCTAGGATATGGTCTGCCTCTTGAGTTGCTGCGGTTGCGACGGTATGTGTTTGTTTGTGCTTGAGCCTGTGACAAGTTAGCTAGCTGGATTTTCATGTCAGCTAATTCGGCTGTCAATTTATCAATGGTACTTTCAAGAGCGTTAAAAGCTTCTGAAATTTGGGCCCTAGGAGCTATAGCTTCAGATATTGTGTCAGCTAGCTCGGCAACTGCGTCCAAACTAGCTTTAGCTTGAGTAGCTAGAATAGCCTGTGTAGACGATGGCAGTCTACCTAACCACAGAGACCTTACAATATTGTCTGGTACCATTGTGCCTGCTAAAGACTGTAAATGTCGTAAGAACTGGAAAGGTCTTCGATCGGCCAGTTCTTCATGCTCAAGTAGTCTTTTAATTTTTTGTTGCTGTGATGCACTAAGTCTCTTAATTAACTCTGACTTTAATTTTACGTACCTCTCTGTAGCTGGTGGTGACACAATGATGTCCCTAACTTCTGATATGTACACTGTTTCGAGATTAGCAACTATGTAGTTAAATTTTGTGGCGTCACTTGTTATGTTTGCCAGTGTAAATTGATTTTCCACTTGCAGGAACCAAATTTCAGGATCGTTGGGCCAAAACGGTGGGATTTTAACTGAAATCCGATCAACTGAAGCACTGTTATCCTGAAGCACTGAAGCACTGTTGTTGGCACTGGTACTGTCCGTCATTTTCGATGCTCACTCTATTTAAAAAACCGGCAAAAGTATATTATTAGCACTAATTTGTTAAATTTTCGCGGCGTTTTAAATGTTCTCGGGGTCACCAATATTCCGGTAGGTGTGAGTTCACGGAATTAATAAAAAATAATTATAACAACCAACAGTAATATATTTATTTATTTGGGTAACAAAAAGTGTTTTGCTTATACATCGCGTAAGAGGGTTGTTAATGTTTTCGGCCCAGCGAGCGGCCGATGTCTCTCGGGTGTTGTGACCGACTGACTGAGTGGCTGAAAAGAAACCACAGACGCTAATCTGTTTGTGTTTTACCATCTGACCAGATGGTCAATAAATCACTTAGATCTGGCGTTTAAAGGTTGAAACATTTCTGCAGTTTTACGTTTTCGAAATGCATGTCCAATTGTGAGTTATTGACATAAGGTCTGATAAGGTAATTAATTTATGGTTAAGGATACATTCCGTTTTGTAAAACTGTGTCCCTCTTAGCATCTGGTTTGTATTTTACATGTTAATTTATATGACCCATATTATTTCGCTTTGAGGAAAGGTATTAAATTTTTTTTTTTTTTTAAATCCAACGTTTATTGCAATCTGTCTAATCACAAACAATAAGCAATACATATAATTATTGAAAAATAACACAGATGGAAGCCGCCCAGTGGCGAGCACCCAGTAAGACATATAACATTATAATTTTAAAATAAGACATAACAATTACTTGGAACATAATACATAGATAAAATTTAGTATAGTGGACAGTTCAGACAATAAAAATATGATTATTAAAAGTCTAAGGAACATGAATAAAAATACGAAAGAAGTTTAAAAAATCACTAAAACTAAAACATGATTATTTCACTGCGCTATGACACTGCACTCTGTTGTTGCTCTGATGTCCAGATGTACTAGAGGTCCAAAGGGTCAGGTCTTTTTAATCGTCTTTCATGAGAAATGTTGAGCAGGTCCGTGGCGAGTGGACTTGGATGGCTGGATAGTCTGGTCTTATATCTAGAATTTACAGCAGATATTGCTTCGCTAACTGTTGGTAGCTGTAGGTCGTGGTGCAATCTCTGGTTCGTAACATACCAAGGGGCATTGCAGATCTGGCGCAACACTTTTGATTGGAACCTTTGAAGTTTTTGAATGTTGGTATTACTTGCTGTTCCCCATATTTGTGCTGCATATAGCCACACCGGTTTTAAAATACATTTATAAATCATAATTTTGTTCTCCAGGCTAAGATTTGATTTCCTACTCATGTACCAATACATTTTCCTGTAGATTAGGCCGAGTTGAAGACGTTTCTTCCAGATGTGGGTGCCCCAATTAAGTTTACTATCTAAATGAATTCCCAGGTATTTTACGGCGGTATTGACTGGTAGTGGAGTGTTATTTATAGAAACCGGAGGCGCGACACCTTTTTTTAAAGTAAATGTTATTTGTGTGGATTTTAAACTGTTGACTTGTACTCGCCACAATTTAAGCCAGCTCTCTAGTTTAGTCAGATGATTTTGCAATACCTCGGATGCTTCTGTTGCTATAGGATTTGAAGCCATTATAACTGTGTCATCCGCATATGTAGCAATTGTTGTATTAATGGTGGTTGGAAAATCCGATGTGTATATTAAGTAGAGTGTTGGTCCTAATATGCTTCCTTGTGGAACTCCAGAACATATTGGAAACAGGTTAGTAATTTCCCCTCCTCTTTTGACTTGAAAAAATCTATCTGTCAGATAGGATCTTAATAGTGAACTTACGGGATAAGGAAATATGGATTTAATCTTGGAGATAAGACCTACATGCCAAACTTTATCGAATGCCTGTGAAAGACATCTAGGAATGCAGCTGTACAGTAATTTTTGTTTTCGAGCGAATTTCTGATAGTTTTTACTACCCTATGAATTTGCTCGATGGTACCATGTTGTTTCCTAAAGCCAAACTGATAATTAGGTAAAACATTGTTGCTGTCTAATGTAGGCTCTAGTCTTCTCAGGAAAAGCCGCTCGAACACTTTGGATATAATAGGCAACAAGCTTATTGGACGATATGAAGATACTTCCGCGTGATCCTTATTAGGTTTTGGGATTAGAACAATTTGAGCTACTTTCCATTGGAGTGGAAAGTAACCTGTTTTTAATATTGAATTAAATATATAAGTAATTAAGCTTACACCTTCGTTGGGTAGATTTTTTAGTACCAAACTAGATATTATATCATACCCAGGTGACTTCTTATTCTCCAGATTATCAATTACTTCTTCTACTTCAGATTTCTTGAAAATTTTAATAGGCAGAGCCATTTGATATGGTGCGTTTATGACTTCATGAATATCTTCTTCTTCTTCAGCTGAGACTTCCCTCTGATGCGGTTGAAATACCTCGCATAAATGATTTGCGAAAGTATAAGCTTTATCTTTGTCAGTTTTAGCCCATGTACCATTTGGTTTCCTGATTGGCATATTCATTTGTTCGTTGTCTTTAAGTTTTTTTGTTAGTTTCCACAGAGAATAATTTGTATCATCTGAAGGTGAGAGGTTCTTTAAATAATTGTTGATTCCATTGTCTTTATGTTGGATCAAGTTTCTTCTGAGTAATCTGCAAGCTCTATTAAAATTTGTTTTATCTTCTGGGTGCCTAGTGAGCTGCCACCTCTTTCTTAGTTTTCTTTTTTTCCAGTATAAGTGTATTTATGTGAGCAGGATACGACTCGGAGTTGTGTAGGTAATTTCTGGAGTGGACGACCAAGCAGCTTGCTGAATAACTGTAGTTAAGTGAGTGACTGCATTTTCTATGTCCCTGTCACTATTAAGAGGCAAGTTTAGGTTAATGGATGATTTTATTTCGTCTCTATACCTATCCCAGTTTGTTCTTTTATTACACAGTGTTAGAAGTTTAGGACAATTGTGAATTTGGCTTAGTAGGTCTATGAAGAAAGGGGAATGATCCGATGATAGGTCAAAAGAAGGAGAAATTTGGATATGGGTGTGTGTTATTCCTTTTAATATAGCGAAATCAATAAGAACAGGAATTTTTTGTCTATCAGTGGGCCAATAAGTAGGCTGTCCAGTAGAGAGAGGAGTTAAATGATTCACATTAATACTTTTTAATAATTCTCGCCCTCGTGAGGTTATGATTCTGGAGCTCCATTTGTGATGTTTGGCATTGTAATCTCCAGCAGCAATGAAACGGTGTCCGAGTATCTCAAAGTATTCAGTAAAATGATCAGCTTTAATTATTTTATTCGGTGGACAGTAAACAGCAGACAAAATAATCGAGCCTTGTGAATCTTCTACCGACACTGATGTGGCTTGAATGTTAACTCTGCTAATTTTGTTTATTTCATGATGCTTAATATTATTTCTTATAATAATTGCCGTACCTCCATGGGCCTTTCCTAAAGGATGTTGAGTTACATAGGTTGAATATTTGGGAATATTAAAATAACTCTTAATAGTCATGTGTGCTTCGGAAATAAACATAACATCTAGATTATGAGAATAAATAAAAGCTTTTACTTCGTGAAAATGATTAGCCATTGGCATTCCAACAGCACATCTTAAGTTTAGTGTTGAAGGTTAAGCTTAGATATCAGAGACATTATTAGATCAAACATCTTATCCATTCTTTCCATTAGTTTATGTACCACAAGTTCTAAATTGTTTTGTATATGTTGGGGAATTACTGTTTCTATTTCATGAGTAGTCTCATTTGTGTCAGTTGTATTTTTATTATCTTTTCCTGCAGCAATGTTCGCATGACTGATATTTGGTTGAGTGATTGACGAATGTGCAACACGAAGTGGTTGACTTGCGTTTTTTTCTCGAAGCGATGGAAATTTTTTCTTTTGCAGTTCTTTGTATACAGAACATCCCTTGTAGCTTGCAGGATGATTTTCTCGACAATTTACACATTGGACATCTTTTATATTCTTTTCTTTTGGACATTTAGACGATAGGTGATCTCCTACGCATTTTACGCATCGCGGACTCCTGTGGCAATAATTGTGTGTGTGGCCAAAATGTTGACATCTTTGACATTGGGGTAGTTCCCTCTTCGGATGCGGTGCCTCGACTGTGACAATAGTGTTGAGTAATTTCGTGATCTCATATACATCTTTATTATTGCTGTGAATAGCCAGTTCTATATTAAATAGTGGCAGATCTTTCTTTGTGCCTCTTTGCTTAATATTAGAGATATTCAGTGCAGTATGCCCGTGCTCCAGCAATGCTTTTTTAATATCTTCTGGATCTGTTGAAGGATGGATATGACGTATAACAACTCGGAATCCTCGGTTTTGTTTTAGTTGGTATGTATGGTACTGAGTATTTTTTTCTGATAGAGATTTTACGATTATTGAGTAGGTTTTTGATGAATCAGCTTGAACTTTAATTTGATTGTTAGCAAGACATTTTAAAGTATATTTACCTGGAGTTTTCTGCTGTAGTAAATCCTGTAGTGGTTTGATACCTCAACATTTTGTATAAATATGGGTGGTGGCTGTTCCTCTCTTCGGTCTTCCAACGTTACAACTTCTTCACGAAATGCATCATCTTCAAGTAACTCGTATCTGTTAGATGTATGAATAGTTTTACTCAGCCAATAATCATTGAGTGTAGCTTGTTTGGTTTTTTTCAAATCGGGACTGTCGTCATTGCGTTGACGTTTATTGTGGTGGACTGCTACCCATTCACCATCACTTTTTGCTGCATCTGCATCTGGATGTTCTTGCGGTTTATCTATTTGAAAATTTGATAAATGTGATTGTAGATCGTTGTTGCATGTTTTGACTATTTTCTGCTGTTCATCTAGTGGATTGGAACTGTCTTTTTGAGTTCTTACAGGTGGAGGAGTTCGTGCTAAGCTGTTTCTTCTAATTGATGGATTTATGTCCTCATTGCATGGAAAACTAGTAGATTGTTCCTGGTTATCGTGTTGGTAACTCATGGTTTTCCACTAGTTATAGCTAGGAATTTTTAAAACATTCCGACATATTTTGATAATATACTGGCCTATTTTCTTTATATTTAGGTATATTTATGTTGATAAACGTAGTAATTAGATATGTAGAAATTACTTACTGGATAATTATTTTAGCATTAAACACTAACAATTTTTTTGGCTATTGTTTTTCGGTTTCTTGATAACGATAGATTTATACTAATTACAATATGATAAGATAATAATTAGACAAACTGCTTCTTAATTACATGTGTTCAGCTCGAAGGTTCTGAACAGAATTGTATTAAAAATTAAGAAAATAAAATAAGCAAAAATAGTAATTAAAGCGTACCGCTATATATCCATTACTTGTAACGTTGTATTTTGTTTTGTAATCACGTAATCTATGATCGATTTTAAATTTCTGGTTACTTGAATCCATGTATATTTGTGTATCTCCTTGTGTTTAAAAAACCCGTTTGTTATTTTTAGCTGATGGTTTTCGCATATTTGAATTAAACTTTCACCATTGTCATTTTGGGTTATTTCTCCATGTGGACCTACCACTTTGTTGTTTACCTTCTGTCCGACTCTACTATTCAGATCTGCTATGATCACTTCCCTAGTACTTCCAATTTTAGTAATTTCGTCATTGATTTTCTCAAAGAATTCGTCTTTAACAGCATAAGGCTGATCATCAGAGACTGCATATATACCGAGAATAGTGACAGGTTTTTGGTTAATTGCCATGATGATTCTTATGATATTTTCATCTACGGCTTCAAAATCTGTTATTTGCGTTGATGTTTTTTATGTATCATTACGGATATACCTCTTTTTGCTCGCTGATGTTTCTCAACCCCACTATATATATGTACATAGTTCTTCAATATCTCTGTACCACATATTTTCTTCTTTGTTTCAGTCAAGATAACTATGTCCATGCTCAATTTGGTAATTTCTTGGATCACTTCTTCCACCTTTCCGCTAATGCTCTGTACATTCCAAGTGCCAATGTTCATTGTCCATTTTCGTAGCTGTTGTCGTTGTCTGTTTAATCCATCCGAAGCTCCGAGGCAACTTTTAGGCTTTTTGGTAAATGCGGTTTTTTACAAGTGACAGGGAACCAACCTGACGTCTCAACCCCCAAACTGGAGGACCAGGTAATTTTTTGTTTAAGGTATTCTTCCTTTAGACTGGTTGTTTTTCAGGACTCTGGAGACAAGTCATCCCCTTTAGGAGTTCGTGTCTGGTTTGGACGTTCTGAACGCAGTTTAATAGGTTGCGCGACATATACATGCCCCGCTTCCCCCACGCCCAGACGGCCCTTGCCACTCACCCACGGACAAAAGGACTCCAATCTCACGCGGGGTGAGTTGGAGGTGGGTATCGGGGTTTGGTCGTTGAGGGTTAGGTGTCGACAGGATTTCAAGGAAGAGGATAGCGGAATGCTGCTCCTATTAGTCGCCTTTTACGATCAAGTCAGGAGATACTGTGGGTGAATTCTACTTGGGCAGCCCGCATCTCACACGGGGTTTAAATATGATACCCAGGTTAAACAGGTCACCATTAAGACTTCTGCATTAGTTTGTAGTTGCCTTGACTATTTTTTGTTGTTGTTAAATTTCTTAGAGAATGCTCTGAATTCTTTTTCTCTATTGAGGATTTCTATATATTAATGTTTCTTATATAAGTGGTTTCATTTATTTTTTTTGTGCATCCCCTTTTCTTCTCTTCTCTTTATCACGTAATTCTCTACAGTTTTTCTAGTTCGTCGGGTCCTAATTTTTCTTTAGGCTTCATTTTTTTCCTATGATACATTCTTGATTCTTGCATTCATCGTCACACCAAAGATTTTTAGGCTGTATGTTTCTGGTCCTATTTCAGCTTTTGTTGCTGCTCCAATATCTTCCTTTATTGTGGTCCAGCGGGGGTCTATATCTTTCTGATCTTCTTTATTTAAATTTTCCTTCCTTAGCCTCTTGGTGACGCTTTCCGAATGCTGTTCTACATCTCTTGCATCTCACAGTTTTTCCAGATTCCATTTCTTTCTATTTTCAGGGACGTATCTTGCTATTCGTGCGTCCTTGGCGAAATTAAATGCTCCCCCCCTTCCCACAAAAAACGAGACTCCCATTAATTGCACCCACAATTCACAGGACTGTAATGTAACAATTTTTAAATAGTTGTAGGCAAATTACTACAACTACTACTTTAATAGTTATTTATGATATAAGTGTTAAAAGTACACGTTTAAGGCACGCATGTGAAAGTTTGCAGAATGAGCGATAGCGAGTTCTGCAATTCACATTAGTGCCTTAAAAATGTACTTTTTAACACGCATACCATACAATATTTTTTCTACAAACGTAATTCCAGGACAATATCTACAAAAACTTTTACTTGAACATTCCATTCTTATATTTTTTTGACATTACATCAAAATTGCCTATACGGTCAATACGAACTGCAGTGCATTAAAAATATTTTAAAGCACTAGTGCCTTAAAGTAGCATTTTTAACGCTCGTATGGAGTGCTAAAAATTGCATTTTTAACACGGTTTTAGAAAAAATGTATTAGGCCTGGTAGCCCGATCAAAGAACAATCTGACCTAAAAAAAAAATAAAGGAAGGATGAAAATTTGGGAATAGGTAGTTGAAATTGTCTATTATTATATAAGAAAAAGTTTACAATTCTACATCCTCTCCATTTTACATATATGGAGGGGAATATACATTCAAAATAAGACCGGAATTGAATAAAATGACTAATTCAAAACAACTTTTGTTCTATAGAGTTGTTTCGCAAAGTCAATAATTTTCAAGTTATTTGCGAGTGAATATGTTCATTTTTAACAAAAATAAAACATGTTTTTGGACGGTTTTTCGGAAATAACTCAAAAAGTAAGTATTTTATTGAAATAAATATTCATAGCAAAAATATAGATTATAAAAAATTGAAAAAACCGGTGTATGCATGAGGTCGGTAGACCCACTAGAAGCAGAGTAGTAGCTAATAAAAAGTAGGTTCTTCTTCGTCAACTTTCAAATCGAATATTTCAATGTGAAATTCATTTGAACTTTTTGGGAGAAAGTGGTTAAAAAAAAGGTTTATTTTTGTTTTCTAAAAAAACTTCTAACATTAAAAGTCAGTGAGTTACGCTCAAAATATTGTTGGTCCCTTTTATTTTTTGGTAAAAAAAAATCGCGAAAATCACCCCCTAATTAGCATCAGAAATAAATTTTATCATTACCACTTGACAAGTTACTTTGCTTATGTATTATTTATATGATCTGTAAGTTTCCTCGGTTCAAAGTGCTTATTCTTGAAAAAGCTGTAGTTAAAATGGCGTAAACGTGTAACTAATCACGAGTTTAGGCAAATTTTGAACAGCCATAGCATATCCAATTTTTGTCTAGCAAGAAAAGAAAAAATCAAAAATATTCAGAAAAGCAAGACGAACATTTTATTACTCTTTGAGATTTTTGGCATTACTAATAATTTTTAAGTTAATTCCATAAAAAATTCCATTTTTTTCAAAATTAAAAAAAAATTTTTTATTTAATACCCAAATTTTTTCAAAAATGAGTACTTTGAACCAATGAAACTTATAGATAATATTATAAAAAATACATAAGTAAAGTAACTTGTGAAGCGGTAACGATTAATTTTATTTGGGAAACTAATTAGTGGGTGATTTTTGCGATTTTTTTAGCAAAAAATAAAAAAGACCAGCAATATTTTAAGCATAACTCACTTACTTTTGATGTTAGAAGTTTTTTTAGAAAACACAAATAAACCTTTTTTTAACCACTTTAAAAAAGTTGTAATGAATTTTCCCAGAAAAGAGCTCCGTTTTTGGGTTATTTTAAATTGAAATATTCGATTTGGAATTTGACGAAGAAGAACCTACTTTTCATTAGCTACAACTCTGCTAGGTCTACAGACTTTATGCATACACCATTTTTTTCAGTTTTTTATAAGCTATATTTTTACTGAGAATATTTTTTCGCTAAAATACTTACTTTTTGAGTTATCTGCGAAAAATCGTCCAAAAACATGTTTTTTTTGTCAAAAATGAACATATTCACTCGCAAATACCTCGAAAAGTATTAACTTAGTGAAAAAACTCCATACAACAAAAGTTACGTAGAATTAGTCATTTTATACAATTTCGAACTTATTTTAAACTTATATTTTTTCACCCCCGAGAAAATATTTTTCACCCCGCATTTCCCAATTTTTGTAAAATGGAGGGGATGTAGAATTGTAAACTTTCTCTTAATATAATAATAGACAATTTCAACTGCCTATTCCCAAATTTTCATCCGTCCTTTATTTTTTTGGAGGTTTTCGTAAAATTTTGTGTTCCCTGATCGGGCTATGGGTTCAAAAAACAATAACAATAAAGGAGGTATTTTTGAAACATTATTTATTTTACTTACTTATAAAATTATTTTACTCACTACTACTTTACATGTAATATTGTGATTAACAATTTGTGAATATGTTACATTCATGAGAAAATGTACTTATATACTTACATAAACTATCATAACTATGCACTTATGTTACATTACTTTAAGCGAAAACATATTGATATATAATAATAAATAATAGCCTACAACAGTTCATGAAGTTTTGATTTAAAATTTAAATTTTTAGTCAATTTAGTTTTGTTGAATTAACCTGGTATCTTTTATTATTGTTAAAATTTCACTTTGCGTGCTTTAATAGATGCGAATTCATTTATGACATCGTCAAAGTTAAGTTTTGAAGCTTAAAATCCTTTATATATTACACTTATTTTTATAATATTACTGACACCGTACCGGTATTTATGTAGTCTCTTATCTTTTTAATTTTGCTAGAATACGGCATCATATTTTTTCATCGAAAGTATGAAAAATGCTTAGTTTATAAAATTAAAATCTTGGATTTCCTAAAAGTTTTTCTTCCGCTAATTTTGCGCCCCCTCACTCTTGCGCCCCTGGCGGGCGCCTCTTTCGCCAACCCCTAAATACGTCCTTGGCTATTTTATTTTCTTTGAAGCTGACGTTTAAAATTGTAGCTTTCAATGTTAAGATCACTTGGCAATATTCTGAGTCTATGTTTGCGTCTCCATAACTTCTACATTCCATTATGTCTCAATATGACTCGTTGTTCTTCCATCAGAGAAGGTCTATTGATAAGGCCATCATGGCTTTGAGAATTAAATTTGAGGAGTTGGGAACAATTTTAACAAAAATTTGTTAACATGTTTTTGTAAGATCTTATGCCTCCTCTACATATCAGCAGACGCGTCTGCGGATGCATCTGCGGATGCATCTGCCGATGTAAGAAAGTGCCTCCTCTACACATCAGCAGACGCGTCCGCGCAAACCTTTTGATCCGTTCTTGGAAAACCGACAACAACCGCATGCCTTAAAAATAAACAACAGACCACCAACAGACGACCAAATTACCCCATCTACACATCTGCGGATGCATACGGGGATGTCATCCGCGGACGCGTCTGCTGATATGTAGAGGAGGCATTACGATAATCGGCGGGTGTATTTTCCTCACCAAAATAATTTTTTACCTGCGTTTGGAAGGGTATGTTATAATCCCACAGGTATTTTCCTCACCAAAGCCGAAATGGTTTTTTCAGGTAGATTTTACTAAAAGGCATGCAGAGAATTATTTATCTACTATAAAATTACAGTAGGTACCTATAATAATAATTAGTTAATTGATTATAGTATTTTATTTTTAGTCACAATTGGAATTTTGACAAAAATGGCATGTTTAATAGAAAGTAATTGCGGTAAACCTTTATTGGTATTTGAAAATTTAATTTTTTATAAAATGAAAGTTTTAAGAAGTGAAGAAGTGTTCTGGAGGTGTAATAAAACAACTTGTAGTGCGAAATTGTTTACTATTGGTGCAAATTTTACAATATCTCGAAGTAGCCTACAACATAATCATGAACCAGATCGTCAGAAGATATATCTAAAAATTGTTTCTAACTCTTGTAAACGTAAATCTGAAGAGAATCTAACTGAAAAACCAGCAAAAATTATACGCCAAGAGCTTGCAGGTAATTTGACTGAAACAATTACTACGATTGATGTCTGTACTGATGTACTGTTACATAAGAAAATATATTTATATATTTATCGACAAAAAATGATGCCTGGTCAACCTCCTTCCAATATTGATGAGGTTCAAGAATTTGTGAAGAGCTGTGCTCAAAAAACAACCAAGGGGGAACATTTTCTCTTTATAAACTGTGTCAAAAGTAAGATAATTGTATTTAGTTGTGAAACAAATATAAGACTTTTAGCCACATTGAACTTTATACAGATAGGGTAAAAATTATGGAATAAATTCATTTTCTCTAAAATGGACGATTTTGGAAAAAATTCCGAAACAGGTCGGTTTTTATTTTTAAATTAAAATTTTGTGGCATATATTTCATACTAGTCACGTTTGGTAGCTCATTTGAAAGATAAAATAATTCTCTGTTCAATAATGTAATCATTATTTATACAGGGTGACCAAAAAAATAATTTTTGAATTGAATTAATTGACGCAGAAAGAAGAATGTAGGTATGTACTTTATTTAACTAAAATTGCATTGTACTGCTGTCAGAGTAGCAAGTAGAAAAAATTGTTTATTTCACAAATAAACATTTCTTTTCACTTAAATTAAATCTCAAACAACCTCTCACCTGCCTCTAGGCAATTCGAACATTTAATTTAAGCGAAAAGCAATGTTTATTTGCCAAATAAACATTTTTTTCTATTTTTTGGCAGCAATATAATGTATTTTGAGTCAAATAAATTAAATACATTCTTTTTTTTTGTGTCAATTAATTTAATCCAAGAATTATTTTTTGGCCACCCTGTACAAATAAATATGTTAATGTTTATATTACTGAATAGAGAATTAAACACCCTCTCAAATGAGCTACCACGCGACCCCTATTCCCATTTAAAAAATTATCGACTACGTGATCACGTTCAGATGGATGAAGTCACTAGTATGAAATATAGGCCAAAAAATTGTAATTTAAAAATAAAAATCGACCTGTTTCGACATTTTTCTCCAAAATCGGCCATTTTAGAGAAAATGAATTTATTTCGTAATGTTGCCCCTCTCTTATGTATGGTACATTTCTTACTGTACCACATATTATTTGCAATTATTCACTAGTCTTGGGTTAAGTAATGGGCATTATAATGGTCATTATGTATATGGGCATTATATCTGTATTAGATATACTGTTTACTGCCAAACAAAAAACAGAAACTTACAACAATTTTTTTATTTATTAAAATCAGAAATTTTTAAAGCTCTCAAAATTGAGTTTGGGGGCGTTCAAGTATTACGTAACGCAATTTTTGAAGATTTTTGATCGCCCCTCCCACCAATCAATCCTAGTAAAATTTTTGTAGATTGTGAAAAGGCTATAGGTACATAATGCAATCATTCAAATGTGTCTGAACACTGAAATACATGGTTGTAGATTTCACCTACACCAAGCTTGGCATAGAAAAATTCAGTCTCTTGATTTAACATCAGAATATACGAAATGATTATGAAGCAGGTAAGTGTAGGCCAGGGTAATAAGGCAAAAATATACCCTGTTCGTGACACTCGAGCAGCCAGGGTACTGAAGCGTTTTTTCGACAGGTAATACATATGAGAACAAATTGTAACTATTTCCTGCGTAGGATCTGGCGGCCATTTTTATTTATAAACAATTTAATGTCGAAAAACGGCATTTTTTCCGTTTTTTCTCAAATCAATGGAAAACAGTGTACCTTGTGGTTACATTAGTACAAACATATTCGTGAGCATGGAAAAATCTTTAAAATGACGTATTACACAGATTGATAAACTTATTTATTGTTAATATAATTGAGAAAAAAGGTCTAAATTGCAAAAAAATTAATTTTGCAATAACTATTGTAAAAATTAGTGTACAGCTTTGAAATTTTTGTCAAATGAGGGTTCTGTAGTGCGTAATATGTGACAAAAATTTCGAAGCGATTTATTCAATTGTTTATATTTTATTCAAATTGTTTTTCCCAGAGAGCTTTTTTTTGCAATAAAATAAGTCAGAAAAACAGAATGTTAGAACCATTCTGCAGGTGGCAAATAAAAGATCATAAGCTAAACTTTCAAACTTGTTTAAAAAAAGTTAATAAAAAGTGCATTTATTAGTAATAAATAATTATGCAAAAGTCTCGTCAATTTTTCCTTATAAACAATTTGAATAGCTTTTTTGTTATGGTCGGCACAAACATTTTTTTTACGTATTCTACAAGATGGTATTTTTACACGAACTTAAAAAAAAATAATTTAGCCTAGGTCAATTAGGGCCGAAGTTAGCAACATTTTTTTAAAAATTTACAGCTAATTTGTTTATAAAAAATAAGGATCGAAAATAGCGCTTTTTCACTTTTAAAGACATGAAGTATTCATAAAAATTGTTTTGCTCTATTTGTTTTTCAAGGAAGTCGTCAATAAAGCTTTAGAAATGAAGTATGTAAATCCATGCGACCTAAAATTGAAATATTAACTTCAAAATCCTACAGCTTCTTGTATCTTGGGAACCAACCAATGGATTTTAATGTTTTTTTTAATTTGTATGTACTTTTAGCGTACTTTACAAGTATGGAGTCAGTTGATATAAATTATAATAACCAATTTAATTTATTTAAACAAAAAAAAAAAAACAATTTATTTAATTTTTTACCGTGTTTTAGGTGCACTACTACCAAGTAATGTTATGTATATAATAATTGATAAAAAATTGTTATGAATATATTATAATATATACAGGGAGGGGCTAAATTATGGAAAAAATTTATTTTCTCTAAAATGGAGGATTGTGAACAAATCCCGAAACAGGTCGATTTTTATTTTTAAATTACAATGTTTTGGCATATATTTCATACTAGTGACGTCATCCACCAGAGCGTGATGACGTAATCTATGATTTTTTTAAATAGGAATAGGGGTCGTGTGACACCCCATTTGAAAGGGTGTTCAATTCTCTATTCAGTAATATAAACATTAATATCATTATTTATACAGGGTAGCCAAAAAAATAATTTTTGAATTAAATTAATTGACGAAAAAAGAAGAATGTATACAGTTTATTTATCTCAAAATACTTTCTGTCGCTGTCAGAAAATTGAAAAAAATGTTTAGTTGGCAAATAAACATTGATTTTCGCTCAAATTAAATGTTAAAACTGCAAAGAGGTTGTCTGTGATTTGATTTAAGCGAAAAGAAATGTTTATTTGTGAAATAATTTTTTTTATTTACTGGCAGCAGTACAATGTATTTTGAGTTAAATAAATTACATACATTCTTCTTTTTGCGTCAATTAATTTAATCCAAAAATTATTATTTTGGTCACCCTGTATAAATAAGGATATAATTGTTTATATTACTGAATAGACAATTGAACACCCTTTCAAATGAGGTGTCACATGACCCCTATTCCCATTTAAAAAAATCATCGATTACGTCATCAAGCTCAGATGGATGACGACACTAGTATAAAATATATGCCAAAAAAATTGTAATTTAAAAATAAAAATCGACCTGTTTCGGGATTTTTCTTCAAAGTCGTCGATTTTAGAGAAAATGAATTTATTCCATAATTTAGCCCTCTCTGTATATATTATTATAATAGAAGAAAAATTTCTATAAAAGTGTGACTTTTACTGTATAAGTTTGCTTACAGTTGCCGTAATTTTTTTGATTCATTGTTTATCAAATCATTGTTATGTCTTAGATTTTATATTTATATGAATAAAAAATAATATTACCTGGGGAATAGTCCGATATTCCTCTACCAAGGCCATAACTGTACCAAATTTTCTGGAGGCCTGGGATAACGGCGAATAGCTCTTTTTAATTCATCCCATAAATGCTTAACAGGATTGAGATCTGGGCTGCATGCGGGCCATTCTAATCTTATCAATCCAACCTCTATTTTATGAGTCAATCAGTGTTTTTATTTACAAAAAATGGTACAGCTCTTACACGAAAAGAGATATTCGGATAATTCAAAAAACAAAATTTTAGTGATGTCTCTGGGATAATATGACAGGACTATGACACAAAATGAGCCCTTCCGTTTTTCCACAGAATTTTTTAAAGTTAGTAGAAAATACAACGCTTCCATTCACCCCTGTATAATGCCACGCAAGCAAATTTTTTTGTTACCGGAAAAATACGAAACGATATCAATATATGTATCTACAAATTGGTGCAAGAATCTTAAAAATCGGAGCACAAATAATAAAGTTATAAACTATTAAACTTAATCAAAAATTTTGGGTGGCCGAATTTTGTGCCGGTGAGTGTAGTAATAATATATTTATTACAATTTTTTATCAATTATTACATACATAACATTGTAGTTGTTCACCTAAAATACGGTAAAAATTTTTTTTTTTTTTAAATTTTTTAAACAAATTAAATTGTTTATTAAATAATTTATAAATCAACAGACTCCATATTTGTAAAGTACGCTAAAAGTACATACAAATTAAAAAAAACATTAAAATCCATTGGTTGGTTCCCAAGTTACAAAAAATTGTAGGATTTTGAAGTTGATATTTCAATTTTAGGTCGCACGGATTTTATGCTTCTACTTCATTTTTGAAGCTTTATTGACGACTCCCTTAAAGAGCAAATAAATCCAAAATTTTTTCTGAATACTTCGTGTCTTTAAAAGTGGAAGAGCGCTATTTTCGATTCTTATTTATCATAAACAAATTAGCTGTGGATTTTTAAAAAAATGTTGCTAACTTTGGCCCTAATTGACCTAGGCTAACTTATTTTTTCCTAAGTTCGTATAAAAATGCCATATTTTAGAATGTGCAAAAAAAATGTTTGTAGCGGCCATAACAAGAAAGTTGTTCAAATTGTTTATAAGGAAAAATTAACGAGAATTTTTCATAATTATTTATTACTAATAAGTGCACTCTTTATTAACATTTTTTAAACAGGTTTGAAAGTTTAGCTTATGCTCTTACATTTGACACCTGCAGAGTGGTTCTAACATTCTGTTTTTCTGACTTATGTTATTGCAAAAAAAAGCTCTCTGGGATAAACAATTTGAATAAAATATAAACAATTAAATGAATCGCTTTGAAATTTTTGTCACATGTTAAGCACTAATTAACCCTCATTTGACAAAAAATTCAAAGTTGTACACTAATTTTTACAATAGTTATTGCAAAATTAATTTTTTTGAAATTTAGACCTTTTTTCTCAATTATATTAACAATAAATAAGTGTATCAACCTTCGTAATACGTCATTTTAAAGGTTTTTCTATGCTCTCGAAGATTTTTGTTCTAATGTAACCAGAAGGTGCACTGTTTTCCATTGATTTGAAAAAAATCGGAAAAAATGCCGTTTTTCGACATTAAATTGTTTATAAATAAAAATGGCCGCCAGATCCTACGCAGGAAATAGTCACAATTTGTTCTCATAGGTATTACCTGTCGAAAAAACGCTTCAGTACCCTGGCTGCTCGAGTGTCATGGAAAAAACCTTATTACCCTGGACTAGTGGCTCAAACAGACTTTTGGCCTTACATATTATATATAAAACCAGAAGACGCATCAGATTGTTTTGTGTTTGATTTAGTCCATGTGTTGAGACCGCTCCCGTCTGAAAAAATTTCTGATTCTGTTTCTTTGTGGATTCGTATTCAAAAATTTCTCCTTTAAACAAATCTGAAGGGTGCCGGAATTTTTGGGCAGAAATTGTTTAAACAATTTTTTTAAACAATTACAAAAGATTACGTTTTTTTGCTCTAAAATATATATTTTTAGGTTTTTTGGGTCATTCTAAACAAGAAAGGTATCTTGTAAGTTTTCTCAAAAATTGATAGTTTTCGAGTTATAAGCAATTTAAATTCTGAAAAATGCGAAAATACGCATATTTGAGGCTTAAACCCTCATACTTAAATTAGTATTTTTGAGGTTGCCAGATACTTAATTTGAAGGGTAAACATTTAGCTTCAAGATTCTGAAGAGTGATCGGGTCTAACTTTAATTTATACCGTTGTTTTTTAATTGTTAAGTATGCATGTTTATCCGATTTTTTGCCGGTGCGGCGCGCTCTATTTCGAAAATCTCCTATTTTTCTCCGAAAAATATTTTTCTAGATTCTTTGGGATATTCTAAATAAAATAAGTTTCCTGACATTTTTCTCAAAAGTTAATAGCTTTAAAGTTATAAGCGATTTAAAATCCGAAAATGAAAAAAAAAACGTATTTTCGGTTTTTAAATCGCTTATAACTTTAAAACTATTAACTTTTGAGAAAAATGTCAAGAAACTTATTTTATTTAGAATATCCCAAAGAATCTAGAAAAAATATTTTTAGGAGGAAAATAGGAGATTTTTGAAATAGAGCGCGCCGCACCGGCAAAAAAATCGGATAAACATGCATACTTAACAATTAAAAAACAACGGTATAGATTAAAATTAGACGCCACCACTCTTCAGAATCTTGAAGCTGAATGTTCAGCCTTCAAATTAAGTATCTGGCAACCTCAAAAATATTAATTTAAATATGAGTTTTTAAGCCTGAAAAAACTATCAATTTTTGAGAAAAATTACAAGATACCTTTCTTGTTTAGAATGACACAAAAAACCTAAAAATATATCTTTGAGAGCAGAAAAACGTGATCTTTTGTATTTGTTTAAAAAAATTGTTTAAACAATTTCTGCCCAAAAATTCCGCCCGGCACCCTTCATATTTGTTTAAAGGGGACATTTTTGAATAGGAATCCACAAAGAAACCGAATCAGAAATTTTTCCAGACGGGAGCGGTCTCACCACATGGACTAATTTAATGTCATGCAAACCAGAAAATGAAATTTTAGATAATATGTTGATTATTTAGTTGAAACTTATGTAGATGAAAATATCATATTCTCCCCATATTTGTGAGCAAAGGTAAATTCTTCTGTTATTCGTACTACTGTGCGAATCTTTTCAGTCGCATTTTAGTTCATCGTTTTATAATACGCATCCATCCATGTATATCTTCTTAGAATAAATTAAAGAATTTCAGATATATACGTATGTTAAAATTTAAAGTTTGCATATTGCTGAACCTATCAAAGATAAAGAAGTTAAACTGAAATTGAAAAATAAATGTAGAAAATTTATTAATATCAGTCTAATCAAATGAAATGGATTTTGTAAAGTGTGTCTCTGTATAATAGTAAATATTAAATAATAATTTATACATTTTGCTTATTATCTATATTATAAACTATTATTATAATGTAAGGAATTTAATGTCTTTTATTCGCATTTTGGATGCTTTCATAATAATCATTCTTAAATTACATCTATATTTTTATTTTATTACCTGAGTTAGTTGGTGAGGAAAATACCTACCGAATTAATAGGAACCCTTAAATTTGGTGAGGAAAATACCTGTCGGATTATATGTTTTTACTGGTTGGTGAGGAATTTACCTCCGCCCACGATAATAACAACAAAAATATTTGTTTTGTAGAAACCCAGTTCTAATAAATCATTACCAATATTCTTTTGGATACACGGTGGATCTTACGTTTATGGTGCTGGTTCAATATACTTTTACAACCCAAAGTTATTGGTTGATTATGATATAATAGTAGTAACAATAAATTATCGATTAGGAGCACTTGGTAAGCATTTAAATTTGACTCATAATATCATATACAGGGTGGGCCAATGAAAACAGTCCACCTCGATATTTGGCAGTAGATATTAGATTTTAAGTAAATGACAAAACAGCTCGATTTTTGTTCTAAGGGGGGCCCATTTTACACGATACATACATCTGTCATTTCTCAACCCCCTCCCTTCCACTTCCCCAACCCCCAGTTTTAAAATAGGGAATATACCATATGCGGCACATCATTAAAAAGGCATTTACATGGAGTATTCAGACCTTACGATTGCTCATGATTGTTTTTTTTCGATATTTGCACCGCCTTTGCAAAAAAGTCTTAATTCATTTAAAGTACAACACCTCTTAAAAGTGAAACGTAACGCCTATGGTTTGCTAATATGTTATTTTTTCTATTATGGATACCATTTTGATTAATATCTAATTAATTAATTCGATATTAATTTAAGTAAATTGTTTAATGTATTATAATTTCTAATTGAATTAATTTCCTTTACATTACAATTAATTTGTTGCTTTTATAGTATTTATTTTAATTCACTTTTAATGTGATAGAACAAATGACATATTAGCAAACCAGAGGCGCTACGTTTTATTTTTAAGAGGTGTTGTACTTTAAATGAATTAAATTTTTTTTTTGCAAATACAGTGCAAATATCGAAAAAAAAATCGTGGACAATTGGTATGTCTGAATACTCCATGTAAATGACTTTCTAATGATGTGCCGCACATGGTATATTCGCTATTTAAAAACAAAGGGTTGGGGAAGTGGGTGGGAGGGGGTTGACAAATGACAACAAATGTATGTACCTATAGTAAAAATGTGTCCCCCTTAGAACAAAAATCGACCTGTTTCCTCATTTCGTTAAAATCTAATGAATACTGCCAATATCGAGGTGGACTGTTTTCATAAAATAAAAATCACTAAAGGCTGAAGCAGAAGAAAAGAAATTGAAATGATGGGGACACATGATCAGAATGAACGAAACTAGACAGGTGAAGAAGATATGAGAAGCGAGAAAAATAGGGAAAAACCGTAGAGGACGACCAAGAAAAACATGGAACAATAGCATAAGCGAGATTCTCGAAGAAAGAGGAAAAACATGAAGTGAGGCGAAGATACTAGCTAGAGACAGAAAGAAGTGGCCTTTTGTAGAAAAATTTAAGAGAGCTTGTACACCTCGACACCTACGGGCATAAGAGGTTTTCGATTATGTATGTATGCATGTATGTATGTTACTCTGTAGAAAATAATTTTATCTTTGTTTTTTTTTCAGGATTTTTGACAACACTTGATGAAAACATACCAGCAAACTTAGGACTCAAAGATCAACTTTTAGCTCTAAAATGGACACACCAAAATATCCATAGATTTGGAGGGGATCCCAAACAAATAACAGTAGGTGGCGAAAGTGCTGGAAGCATATCAGCTGGATTTCATTTGTTAAGTAGAGCGGCAAAAGGTAAGCAAAAATATTGTTTCATAAAAGGAAAACACCTGTGTAAGAAAAACATTTTGAAAAATCCATAATATTCCTTTCATATTCCTTTTTTTACTTATTACAGTTTTGGTCCTTTCAGTTTTTTCATCTGCAACTGACCCAGTGCGAACAAAATGATTCACTAATTTTTCAAAGCTCTTACATTTGGCTTCATAGGTTCCTGGAATTTTTTATGCTTTATTTTACCATTGTTTATAAATAATTTTATACATGATTTTCTAGCTGCAAAAAGCTCTTCCGCTTTAACTACATCGATTTTAAGATTTAGGCATTACATCATCATCATAAAGGCTTTTCATTCCGGATGGAATGTTTGCCGCTCTTACTTAGAGCTCTCTGATTAGCTTATTGCGGTAAATAACTCCGCATTCCACTTGTGTGTTGTCAAAGTTTGTCGTATGACTTGGCTTTCGTTACAATTTTCTTCCACTCATTTCGATATGTGCATAGTTCCCTCCAGATCCTCATTTTCAGGATTCTGATGTCCTTCATGAGCCGCCCATCTGGTGACCTTCCTTATCAGTAGGTCGTTTTTCATTCTCTCTATGTGTCCTATAAATACATATCAGTCTCTGCGTTTTAATAAATCTGACTATATCCTCTCCCTTCAATATGTCTCTTTGTTTATGGTTCATTATTCTTTTCATTTCTCCGTTTTCCATTCTTATATGACCCATAATAATTCTCCTGAGGATTTTCCTTTCGAATATTCTTAATTCTTCTTTATCTTCATCTGTTAAGCACATTGCGTTAGCTGCATATATAACTACTGGTCTGATTGCAACTCTGTATATTTTCAGCTTTGCATTTCTGGATAAGTTCTTGTCCTTCATTAGCCTATGATATCCCAGTATATTTTGTTGCCTGCTAGTATTCGCTCCGTTACTTCTACAATTCTCTTATTTTTGCCATTTACAATTACTCCCAACTCCCAAATATTTAAATGGCTGAACTCTTTCAAAAGTGTAGTTATCTATTTTGGTTTCTCTCGTCTTGCTATCTTCTTTTTTAGACCAGAGTATATATTTTGTTTCTCCTTCGTTAATTTTTACACCTCTTTTTCGTGCTTCATTTGCCGAGGTTGTCACTGCTCCTTTTAATCTTTCCTTGTCGCTTCCCATAAGAAGTATGTCATCTACATATGCTACTATGTATTTGTGGTGAGGAGTGGGCTATAGTTTCTTTAATTCCGTTAGCCTTAATGGTTCCTACTGCTATGTTGAATAATGTAGTTGACAAGGAATCGCCTTGTCGCACTCCTGTTTCTATTGCAATTGATTTTGTGCTACCTTCTTTTGTTACTTACTTTCCATGTCCAGAACACCAACAACTTTAAATTCTGTATTTCCAATGGTTGGCCACATAGATGGCCCTGTCATTTGCTATAAAGTCTTCTTCTGTGCAGGTCTCTCTAATCTCTGTGCATGAAAGTAGATGCCGGCTGGTCGAACCGCGCCCCAGTCGCAGGTATCGTCCTCTTGGTATCCCCATTTTTTCAGGTTACTAGCACAACGTGAAATACCGGTTTTTAGTCTGTTTACCGCTTTCCAAGTCGGATACGGTAAATTGTGTCCAGCAGCCATTTCCTTTGAGGGAAGAAAATGTGTCACGGTAGCTGACGCTTGCCATAGGTGTATTCGGCGCGTCTCTGGCGCGTCTTTGGCGCTTCGGGGATGGATCTTGATGTTTCAGCAAGCTTTTCCGAGATCTTAGTCTGCTTGGCTGAGTTTGGTAGTCATATAAGGGGTGTCTTCGGTCCGTCTCCTGCTTTTTTCGTTCTACCTCTGACGTGACCTTCCTCCTGATAGGTGGTGAAGCAATCCCAGCTATGGGGTATACCTCTTCGATAGGTGTCGTTTTCAGGCAACCCGATATTATACGAACCGTTTCATTTAGAGCCATGTCGACGTTCTTTGCGTGAGCAGAGTTTGCCCATACTGGTGCTCCAAACTCCGCGGCCGAAAAACATAATGCTAAGGCAGAAGTGCGGAGAGTGTGTGGTTGTGCTCCCCATTTTGTATTAGTTAGCTTGTGGATGATATTATTTCTGGCACTTACTTTCTTCTTGACATCTTTACAGTGGTATCGGTAAGACAAGGTATTTTGGCGTCTATCTTGTGTTACAGCATCTGACCATGCAATTCCACCTCCAGCGGCCTTCAGGCATGCTTGTTTCTAAGGTGGAAAGCACATACCTGGGTTTTTGTGGGATTAGGTTTCAGATGGTTTTTATCGTAATATAGAGCTAAGCCTCCCAGGGCATCTGCCAGTTTCACTTCGACTTCTTCTAGCTGGGAAACTTCTTGATCCAATGCTTCAGAGAATTTTTCCCATTTTGCTTTATGTTCGAAATGAACAATTTCGTATCTGATTGCCGCGCTGGAAAGACAAATTATTGGTCTGTGCTGTGTCTTTGGGAGGGTCAACGATTTTTGTCACCTGGTCTCCATTTCTGTCGCTGACAAATATATTGTCTGGGTTGTAACCTCTGCGCCATCTTCCGCTGTTGAACGACGCAGGCTGCTTTGGATCGTGAATAAGTTTTAGGTTCATGCTTTCAGCCCATTTTTCTAGTTCTTCGCCGTTGGAATATGTTTCGTTATAACCCCTGTTTCGTTTAAATTGTCTGCTTCGTTATAACCCCACCAACAACCTTATTTTGTTGTTACTATAGCTCAAGATCTATCCATAGTCATTTTTGCTAATCTGATTAGCTTTGCTGGTATATCTTGATTTCTCATCAAGCATTATATCTTCTTCTTTAGGTGCCGTGTCTGTATTCAGACGTTGGCCGCCATCATGTTTACAATTTCCTGAAATCTCTCTCTATCGGCTGCTGCGCAAAATAATTCTACTGTGCAGCCACACCATTGTCTAATATTACGCAGCCATGAAAGTTTCTTTCGACCAATCCATCTCTTTCCCTCCACTTTTCCTTGTATTATAAGGCGAAGCAGATGGTATTTAGGTCCTCTAATTATATGGCCGAAGTATTCTGTTTTTCTCCTCTTTATGATGCTTATGAGCAGACGTTCCGAATTCATCATTTGAAGAACATCTTCATTGGAAGTATGCGAAACCCACGATATCTTTAGGATTCGTCGATAGCACCACAATTCGAATGCTTCTATTTTGTTTAGCATTGTGGTTTTTAACGTCCATGTCTCACAACCATACAATAGGATAGACCACACATAACATTTCAGCACCTTCTTTCGAATATTCATCGACAGGTTTCTATTACATAAAACTGGTTTCCAGGTCATAAAAGCCTTCCGTGATATTTCGATCCTAGTTATTATCTCTTCATCAGAGTCACAATTTACATTTAACCAGCTGCCAAGGTACTTGAAATGATTTACCCGTTCTAACTCCTCTCCATCAAGAGAAAGCATTATATACATACATTTATTTCAGGTTTAATTAATGGTATCATCCAACAGAGTGGGTCACCATTATGTGGCGTCTTTTATCCAACAAATGATAGAAAACTGGCATTTGAATTCGGCAAAACGTTAAACAGTTCGTTTACCTCATCCAGATCAAGTGATTTATTAGAACTTTTACAACAAGCATCGCCTTCAGACATATTAGCTGTTCAGAGTAAGGTAAATACAAGATTCATTTTTATTGTTATGTTTGGACTCAAATTATGAAATACTGAATTCATAACTTCACATTTGAGGCACTCAGAGAAAAAGTGGCCTAACCCCAAAAACGAAGTTTTGAGATAAATGCAATCTTTGCATTCGTATTTCCATTATGCTTATAGGATGGCGCTACAAATTATGTAGCACCATTTTGCCAAATATAGAGGTAGGTTGTGAAGACCCTTGTTAATGCGAAGATTTAATGTTGCTGCTTTTATTGATGTATTAATCTAAAATTACTCAATTTGTGGCTTAGGTCACTGCTGCTCTGAGCGCCTCATTTATAAAAATCGCAATATCTTCGGTTCTAATCAACGAAAATTTTATTATTATTTACTAGAAATTAGTAGAAAAGGCAATGAAATAATAGGTAACTTAAATGTTTATAGTCTGTTCGCTAAACTCAGACGCAACTGGCTACATACTTTAGTCGATAATTTTTTTGTTTTTTGCCAATTTTGCAAAAATTGACGAAATTACTAACTATTTAGTGATTATTAACGATTTAGTAATTATTTTTTGCCAATTTTACTAAAATTGGCAAAATTACCGACTAAAATATCTAGAAAATTGCGTCTGAGTTTAGCGAACAGACTATATGTATTAAGTATAGTCTAGGCGCCAAATAGAGTTCACCGTGTCCTTTTCAATTCTGATGAACAAACTCAACAGTTTCTTATGGATTTTTGGCTGCTGATTACGAATTTCGAGGGTGGATTTCGATCCGAGTGGTCAAAAATTTGTTATACATAAACAATTCAATTGTTTATAAGGCTCTGGCTCATAAGCTAAAAAAGATAAAAAAAAATGTTTTAAATAAAATTTGTTCCTTAATAAAAAACGAAGAAAAAACATTTACTACACTTAAATCCAATAATTAGAACTCAAGATATTGTAAAATTAGTGCACAATGCAAATTACAAATTGCAAAATAAGTATTTTTCGAAGCTTTATCGATCGTAACTTCGCTTCTGCGCAAGAAAATGAGCCTTAGAAGGTCTCATTTTAAAGTCTAATTAATAGGCTTCCAAACAAAGTTTGCTAAATTACTTTACCTTCATTTGTTTTAAAGTTATACCCGTTTTAAATTATAATTTTCCTAAAAAAATTGTACATTAATTTGTTTATAAGGGTTTCAAGCAAATTTGAGCTATAAACATTATACTTTAATTAACAATAATGATAGAAGAACTCAAAAGGAACATTATGAACTTGCGAAAATGTTCGTAACTTTATTTTTGACCAAGATATCGATATTTTAATGACGCGCTATGAGGCGCAAGATCGGCTCACTGTCAAGTATTTTTCGACGCTTTATCGATCGTAACTCGGCTTCTACGCATGCAAATGAGCTTTTCAAGGTCTCATACTTTATCTTCATTTGTTTTAAAGTTGTACTGGTTTGAAGTTATAATTATTTTAAAAAATTTGTACATTAATTTGTTTATAAGGGTTTTTAGTAAATTTGAGCAATAAACATTTATACTTTAATTAAAATTAATAATAGAAGAACTCAAAAGGAATATTTTGAGGTTAGGAAAGTGTGTATTAGTTAAATGCTTAGTCTATCAATTAAGGTTTAAAATGAGACCTTGAAAAGCTCATTTGCATGCGTAGAAGCCGAGTTACGATCGATAAAGCGTCGAAAAATACTTGACAGTGAGCCGATATTGCGCCTCATAGTGCGCCATTCAAATATCGATATCTTGGCCAAAAAAAAAACTTATGAACAATTTCTACGAACAGCTTAAATTGTTCCTTTTGAGTTCTTCTATCATTATTGTTAATTAAAGTATAAATGTTTATAGCTCAAATTTGCTTGAAACCCTTATAAACAAATTAATGTACAATTTTTTAAGAAAATTATAACTTCAAACGTGTATAACTTTGTTTGAAAGCTTATTAATCAAGCTTTAAAATGAGACCTTCTATGGCTCGTTTGCATGGGTACAAGCTGACTTGCGATCGATAAAGCTTCGAAAAATACTTATTTTGCAATTTGCAATTTGCATTGTGCACTAATTTTACGATATCTTGAGTTCTAATTGTTTCAATTAAGTTTAGTAAACGTTTTTTTTCTTCGTTCTTTATTATGGAACAAATTTTACTTGAAACATATTTTTTATCTTTTTTAGTTTGTGAGCCAGAACCTTATAAACAATTAAATTGTTTATAACAATTTTTTGACCACTCGGATCGAAATACACCCTCGAAATTCGTAATTCGCAGCCAAAAATCCATAAGAAATCGTTGAGTTTGTCCATTAGAATTAAAAAGGACACGGTAGGGCTTCCAATCCCCCAATACCGAGATCTCAGTATTGCGGAATCCCGCGTCATTTTCCAATCCCGCGTGATGCGGAATTACAGGCGCGGGATCCGCGGGATTTGCGAGACTGAAAAGATCGTACATTACTGCTGTAGCTACGCTCAAAATTATCAAAAAACTGGAAAAAAATCATTTAAGGTTTTTTTTGGTTTTATGGCATAGACTTGGGTGTCAATTAGCCAGTCATAACTTTTATTTTTTCTATTCATACATAAAAGGCAATATCATTCAAGGTTAGCTTCAGAATTACCTTTGTCTTTGCGCCGTATTTTACAACGACGTAGAAATGTGACTGCACTAGTGATTTATTTCCAAAAGTCTCGTAGTTACCAAGCGTCGTGTGCGACCATGAAACTTTTCATCTCCCACCGAAAAGTTTACTTCAAAAAGAAATTAATGATTTTGTAACGGGAATGAATTTTAAATTCATCTGAGAGCACTGATGACGAAGAGGCTGATCAAGTAAGAAACACGTGAGAAACAATGTAGAGGTTCCATCATCGGATTCCGATCTTGATCTTACATTGCAACAGGAGTTGGAGTTAACTATATCGTCAGCATATATTTACTTTGCCCGTCGCCATCTCGAGCTAATACACTTCAGAGTCTCGAGTCCATTAAATAGAAATGACTCTGTATGAATCTGGGAAGTCAATGGGAAAATATCTTACATTTACATATAAAGCCTTAAAAGGAATACCGTCGATGTATGGAAGCCGAAAGGCATTTTCTGCTGCTGGCTATATTGTGTCTAAAATACGCAGAAGTTTGGCAGATGACAGTTTAGATTTAGATGTTAGTAAATTAGTAAACTATATTACGACGAAGTAGTTTTCAATCCTAATAGTAAATTATTAATATTAATAATTTACTATTAGGATTGAAAACTACTTCAATCTAAAGTGATGATAGTAGGTGGCTAGTGCCATCTGGCATTGAAAGACGAAGTAGTTTTCAATCCTAATAGTAAATTATTAATATTAATAATTTACTATTAGGATTGAAAACTACTTCGTCTTTCAATGCCAGATGGCACTAGCCACCTACTTAATATTAATAATTTACTATTAGGATTGAAAACTACTTCGTCTTTCAATGCCAGATGGCACTAGCCACCTACTATCATCACTTCAGTTGCAATGGGTGGGAAAACCTCTCGATGCGAATCAGTTAAAATATGGAGAACAGTGCCTACGTTCCTTCCGATGAAGGCTCCAATAAGAGCCGAAAATCGCGATTCAAGGGACTGGACTGCACTCCGTATTCTAATTAAAAAGTAAGATTGTTTTGCCTTCGCATTGCAACTGAATAAAAATGGTATACATTTTTATTTTAAACTATATTAATTTTCATTTGAAAATGGGTTTTTTGGTTGATTTTTAAAATTTTGTTGGTGCATTTTTTTGAAGAAGATAGATTTTTGTTTTTTCAGTCTTTGTTACTGTTTTTTAAGAAAAAACAGTTTTGATCTCATACTAATCCGACTCCCTGAAGGGCACTAAGGATTATGAGAAAGAAGAAGACGAAGATCTCATACTAATAGCAATAGTACTTAAATAAATGTGGAGTTAGTTGATTAATTTATTGTTTTTTTTTGCCTTATATAAAAATATGACTATTTATAATATGCGGGATACCGCAAATACCGAAATCCCGCGGGATTGAAAATTCGTAGTCCCGCAAATACCGAGATTGAACTCAGGCTGCGGGATTGGAAGCCCTAGGACACGGTGACCCCTTTGGCGCCTAGACTATTATAGTTATCAATAATATGTTTTAACAATAATTTTTTACAAAAAACTAAAGTATAGATGAAAGTCAAATTTCGCCCAACCAGTTCAGGTTCATAAATGCTGTTGACAAGAGAGAGGCTTTCTTTTTAATACAAGTCTTATTCCAGAGATGCAGAATTGCGACGTATACGCATGTCTCGTTGATTACGAAAAAGCGTTTGATTGAGTACAACACGCCAAGATGATACAAATACTAAAATTAGCAGGAATTAACCACCAAGATCTGAAAATAATTAGAAACCTTTACTGGAATCAGACTGCAAACCTCAGAGTTGAAGGTGAACACACCGAATATGTAAAAATCATGCGTGGAGTGTGGCAAGGCTGCATTTTGTCCCCTCTAATTTTCAATATCTAATCTGAAAGAATCTTTATCGAAGCTTTGCACGAAACTGAAAAAGGTATTCTTTTAAACGGGTACCGGCTAAATAACATCAGGTACGCAGATGACACCATAGTATTTGCGAACAACCTAGAAGACCTACAAGTAGGCTATTAATTATCTTCAAAATAAGAGAGCTAAAAAGAACTACAACGTTAACGGGATTTTATTATCTCATATGGTCAATGGACCTCTAGATTAAAAAAAAAACCGCGTGCTACCATTTAAATGGGTGCGTTTTTGAGAAACGGGCGCATTAGTCCCTAGGCACAGGGTGAATTAGGGTGAGTTCTATGCACTTTTGGTACAAACACTTCTACAGGAAAATTGTTCCAGGCTAAATTTACTATCGAAATATCACATTTTAAAGCCAAAAATATTTTTTTTTACAAAAATATATTCAAAAGACAAGCAAGAAAAAAAAAACGAAAGAAAGCAATTTTGTCTTTTGCCTCATAACTTTTTTCCACATGGATATAGGTATAGGCATAGCTTCAGCGAAAAATAACTTCCATCCTTCTGCTTTAAAATTACTTTTAGTAGAAGTTTCTAGGATTTAATTTTTCAAAGTTCGCTCACAGCATTTTTGGACCAGTTTCCCTATTATTTCGCAAACATTGTTCTGTAACTTTTTTCTACACATCTCTAGGTATATGCAGTGGTATATTTAGTAGAAAGAGAAGTCAATTACCGTTAAAATGGTCTATTGTATTATGTTGTGCGACTATTTTTAAGCAAGTTATGCTTTTTCGATTATTTTTGAAATTTCTCGTTATATGACTTTTTTCTTGTAAATTTAGGTATATACATTGTGAAATAAAACAAAGCCTATTTTCTTTACTTTAAAATGGTGTATTGCAAAAAATTCTACGACTATTTTTAAACAAGATATCCGTAGGATATTCAAGGGTATCCGTAATATGAGAAAAATTTAATTTTTTTTTAATTTATCCAATTAGAAGAATATAATTGCATATTTTAGCATAATTTTTAATTATAAAAAACTTTTCTTAATAACACTTTTTGATATTGTGAAGTATAAAGGTACTTTACTCTTGAGCAAAATTCATATTTTTGAATATACCCGTACATTATTGATAAAATTTTATATCAGATGATTGCATCTTAGGTTTTAGACTATGCAGAGCATTTTATTGAGAATAATTTTTTTCATAAAATTAATAATAAAAAAGTTTTCCATATGGTTTCAACTTAGTGGGACCTATGGCATGTGTATATGTCACATTTTGAGAAAGCATATCTTGTTTAAAAATAGTCCTAGAATTTTTTACAATACACCATTTTAAAGTAAAGAAAATAAGCTTTCTTTTTTATTGCACAATGTATATACAATGTATATACAATAAAAAAAGTTATGAGAAATTAAAAAAAATCGAAAATATATCAAAAATCACTAAAAGTATAAACTTTTGAAAAACCATATCTTGCTTAAAAATAGCCATACAGCCTTCTGTAATAGACCGTTTTAAAGGTAATTGCCTTTTCTTCCTATTAAATGTGACATTGCGTATACCTAAAGCTGCCTAGAAAAAAAATTACAGAACAATGTTTGCGAAGTAACACGGAAAATGGGCCAAAATTGCTGTGAGTGGCGAATTTTGAAAAATCATATTTTGGAAACTATAAATTATAAAGACTTCTACCAAACATCGTTTTAAAGAGGAAGGATGGAAGTTTTTTTGTGAAGCAATGCCTGTAGGTACTTTTATCCCCATAAAAAAAGTTATGGGACAAAAAACAAAATTGCTATCTTTCGTGTTTTTTTCTAGCTTATCTTTTGAATATATTTTTGTAAAAAAAAACTATTTTTGACTTTAAGATGTGACATTTCGATAGTAAATTTAACCTGGAACAATTTTCCTTTATACGTGTTTGTACCAAAAGTGCATAGAACTCACCCTAATTTGACCTATGCCTAGGGACTAATTCACCCTTTTCTCAAAAACCAACCCCTTTAAATGGTAGCACTCCGCGGTTTTTTCAGATTTAGAGGTCCATTGACTACATGAAATAATAAAACCCTGTTAACGTTGTAGTTCCTTTCTAAAATACATAATCAATAGCGTAAAGTCCTCATGGACAAAATCACGTATTACAGTCAACAATATGAACTCAATATAAACGTAAAGAAGATAAAGGATATGATCATTATCAAGAAAAACATAACAGAAGGTCAACTCTATATCAGCCAAACCCCCGTAGAAAGAGTGACGCACTACAACTACCTCGGCACCATAATAAATGAAGAATGGACCAACAATCAAGAGATGAGAACGCGCATCGGAAAATCTAGATCCACTTTCAACCGTATGGGGGCATTGTTCAAGAGCCACAACCTTTCTCTTGGTATAAAAGTAAGAACGCTGCGATGCTACGTCTTCTCTGTCCATTTTATGGGGTGGAATCATGGACCTTGAGCGAAGATATGTGCCGAATTTGAAAAATTGGAAGCATTTGAGATGTGGCTATATCATAGAATTCTTAAAATTCCGTGGCCTGACTGGGTCACAAATGAAGAGGTCCTTACAAGAATGGGGAAGAACTGAGGAGTATTAACCACCATCAAATCTCGAAAGTTAATGTTGTCCACCTTGCATCTCCTTCGTATATCTGCACTTCTAGCTCTATCCCACATCGTCTTACCATCGATTTTTCGCAATGTTTTCATCTCTGCTGTTTCTAGCATTCTTTTTGTCCTTTCTGTATCAGGTCGTGTTTCTGCCGCGTATGTCATTATTGGTCTGATGACTGCTTTGTAAATTCTGCATTTCACTTCTTTTCCGATGTTTTTATTTCTCCATATTGTTTCATTCAGGCAACCTGCGGCTCTGTTTGCTTTATTCACCTGATCTTCCACTTCTGTTTCGAGCTTTCCGTAGCTGCATAGTGTGATGCCTAGATATTTAAACTCCATGACTTTTTCTATTATTTGACCCTCCATATCTAATTTACACCTTATTAGATCTGCTGTTATAACCATGCATTTAGTCTTTTTTGGGGAAATTAACATGTTAAATTTTCTAGCGGTTATATTAAATTCATGCAGCATACGTTGTAAATCATCTTCACTTTAAGAGATTAGTATTGCGTCGTCTGCATAGCAGATTATTTTAAGTTGTTTTTCTCCCATTTGGTATCCTTTTTTTGTTCTTACTTTTTTTTATTATTTCGTCCATGATCAGGTTGAACAACAGAGGACTCAGGGAATCTCCCTGTCTTATCCCATTGTCAGCTTCAATTGGGTCAGTTAGTTCATCATCTACTTTTACTTTTATTGTGTTGTTCTGGTAGATATTTTCGATCGTTTTAATTATTCCTAGAGACAATTATTCCTACAATAAATAGATAACGTCCTTTAATTTGACCCTGTCGAATGCCTTCTTAAGGTCCACGAAACATAAGTATGCCGGTTTGTTGTATTCTAACGATTTTTCTTGAATCTGCCTCATTATAAATATAGCGTCGGTGCATGATCTTCCCGACCTAAAACCTTGTTGTTCTTCTGCTAATGTCATAATTTTATTCAGTTTGTTTGTTATCACTTTGGTCGTTAATTTTAGTGTTGTGTTTAATAAATTAATTCCTCTGTAATTCTCCGGGTCCGATTTTTCTCCCTTTTTGAAGAGAGGTATTAGGATGCTTGATCTCCATTCTTGTGGTATTCTGTTTTGTTCTATTATTTTTTGGATTAGTTTTAATAATTGTTTGGTTAGGTCTTGTCCTCCATACTTTAGTAGAATGGAACGACCACATAAGCCGAATGACAACAAATAGAGTAGTAAGGACGGCGAGAGACGGTTCCCCAATAGGAAGACGATCAGTGGGAAGACCACAAAAAAGATGGAATGACAACTTACTGGAGGCACATTGAAAAACAGACAGAGTAATGTCTATATAAAAAGAAGAAGAAGAAGAAATCTCGAAAGTTGGAATACTTTGGACACATTATGCGAAAGGAATCCAAATATGCCCTCCTATAAGCTATCCTGCAAGGAAAAATATTTGGAAAGCGAGGTTCAGGAAGAAGAAGAACATCCTGGTTAAAGAACCTCAGAACCTTGTTCCACACATCTATGCAGTTTTTCCGCGTTGCTGTAGATAAAATAAATATTGCCATGATGATCGCGAACATTCGTCACGGATAGGCACATCAAGAAGAAGAAAGTGTAGATACGCCTTTTTTTGTTTAGTAGCGCAGTTCAGAGATTGAACACTTGAATATGATGTTTTGTTTTTTGTGCGTGTAAATTTCTTTTGTTATAGTTGAAATCTGGAAGAACTTTAGGGTTTATGGATGCCATTACATACAAACCTGTCATTGAAGGTACCTTTAACGATGATGCTTTTATTACTCAACCAATGCATGGTGCAGTACAAAATGGGGATTTTAATTTAGTTCCTATATTAATGGGAATCACTTCCGAAGAATCACTAATGTTTTTGTTTGGTAAGTACCCTTCTTCTTCTTGCAGTACCGTCTCCTGTCAGAGGTTGGCTACCATCACAGCAAACTTAACTTTGTTGGATGCACCTCTGAACAATTTTATTGAATTGCAACCGTTCCACTCCCTTAAATTTCGCAACCAGGAAATTCTCCTACGTGCCACATTTCTCTTTACCGAGATTTTCCTTGGATTATGAGCCTTAGTACGGAGTTTCCCTTCTCATTATGTGGCTTAGATATTCCAGTTTTCTCGTTTGTATGGTTTTTATGACTTCGCATTCCTTCCCCATCTTCAGCAAAACATCTTGATTTGTTACTCTTTCTGTCCATGGTATTTTCCACATTCCCCTGTAGCACCACATTAACAGTAAGTTTCCTATTAACAGTTAAAATATTTACAATATTTTGGTAATTTACTAGATTTATATTGGGTGTTTTCTTATTATTATTGTAGTGTTGTTTCCCTGATTTTTCTTTTCGTTGCTATCCTAGCTTGTGCCATATATCTGATCTCGTTCCATTCTACTTCTGTTTGTTTTGTTCGTTGTTTAATTTATTTATCCCATCTTTTTTGCTAGTCTCGTCATATATTCTGTGTATATGACCCAGCCATCCTACCTGCTCCTCACTTATGATTGTTTCTATTGATTTCATTTCTAAAGGACCCAGGCACTTTTCTTATTTAAAATTTTAAGTTAAATTGGCTAAACCTTCGCAGAGAGGTAGGTTTGGTCATGCTGGTCAAAAGTTCTCAGTGCTCCAAGACTCAGCAATCGATTGTTTCTGAGTTAAATGTCTTCAAAATTATAGAAGATAATAAATAGGCAGCTTTGTTATATTCCAATGCTGTCTTATCAGTAACCCAGTAAATATGTAATTCCACGCTCTAAATGATGCCATTACGTATTTGACTACTATTGTAAATTTGTTTAACTTGATTGTGATGTTCAATGGATAGCTAATATATGTATAATTTTCTTTGTAGAAATTAATGAAAATGATATTGAGGCAAGAGCTAAATTTCTTGACGAAGATCTAAGAAATCTTGTAGGCGATTATCTTAATATAGACGAACAATATAGACAAGCAGTTGGCATTACATTACAAATCCAATATAGTGATTTTGATTTTACTTTTACAGAAAATAGAAGTGCGCTAATAAAAGTAAGCATGCAATATTTGCTTTAATAATATTAATAGGATATAATAATAATAATAGGAACAGCATCATCTCTCTCTCTTTCTCTCCTACAGCGCTATATACTAGGTTGGGCCTGTCCTTCCCCAGCATCCGCCTCCAAGTATCTCGGTCCCTAGCTACTCTCCTCCAGTTGTCCACCCTCAATATCTCTTTAGCATCTGTTCTCACTTTGTTTATCCACCTCTTTCTTGGCCTTCCTATTTGCCGACGTCCTACCATAGTTCCGCTAAACGTTCTACTAGGTGTTCTTTCATTGTCTATTCTTATGAGTTGACCTGCCCAGCGCAATCTTTGTATTTTTGCATAAATTACTAAAGAGGGTTCTTTGTAATATTGGTATAACTCGTGGTTGAACCTTACTCTTTATATACCATTGTCGCAAACGGGTCCCAATATCCTTCTAATATCTTTTTGATATATAGGTATTGTTATGCTCTACTTTATCTCTTTATTTAGATTTATTAGCAAATTCTCAATTTAATTAATTATTCAATTACTTTAATCACTGCCTATGTAAAACAAAATTATTTTTTTATTTATTAAAATCAGAAATTTTTAAAGCTCTCAAAATTGAGTTTGGGGGCGTTCAAGTATTACGTAACGCAATTTTTGAAGATTTTTGACCCCGCCCAGTGGTGTCATGGCAAAATTAGCAGTGCAGGAACGCACTTTCTTTAACTTTTTTACAAGTAAAATATGTTGGTTTTCGTACATTAGGCAGTAGTAGGCCTAGTACAACGACTCACGGAGGACTATTTACAAAACCTAAATTCTTTATTTTTTTTTCTTTTCTTAACCAGTGCCGGAACGGCGTTCCCACGCGTTCCCGCACCATGACACCACTGACCCCGCCCTCCCCCCTATGTAACGCACCGTAATGGGGCGTTCACGTATTACGTAACGCAATTTTTGAAGATTTTTGATCGCCCCTCCCCCCAATCAATCCTAGTAAAATTTTTGTAGATTTTGAAAAGGCTATACATAATGCAATCATTCAAATGTGTCCGAACACTGAAATACATGGTTCTAGATTTCATCTACACCAAGCTTGGTATAGAAAAATTCAGTCTCTTGATTTAACATCAGAATATACAAAATGATTCTGAAGTAGGTAAGTGACTCAAACAGACTTTTGGCCTTACATATTATATATAAAACCAGAAGACGTATCAGATTGTTTTGTGTTTGATTTAATGTCATGCAAACCAGAAAATGAAATTTTAGATAATATGTTGATTATTTAGTTGAAACTTATGTAGACGAAAATACCATATTCTCCCCATATTTTGTGAGCAGCAGAGGCAAATTCTTCTGTTATTCGTACTACGAATGCTTGCGAATCTTTTCAGTCGCATTTTAGTTCATCGTTTTATAATACGCATCCATCCATATATATCTTAGATATAGATATCTTAGAATAAATTAAAGAATTTCAGATATAATCGTATGTTAAAATTTAAAGTTTGCATATTGTTAAACCTATCAAAGATAAAGAAGTTAAACTGAAGTTGAAAAATAACTGTAGAAAATTTATTAATATCAGTCTAATCAAATGAATTTTGTATGGATTTTGTAAAGTGTGTCTCTTAGTATAATAGTAAATATTAAATATTAATTTATACATTTTGCTTATTATCTATATTATAAACTATTATTATAATGTAAGGAATTTAATGTCTTTTATTCGGATTTTGGATGCTTTTATAATAATCATTCTTAACTTACATCTATATTTTTATTTTATTACCTGAGTGAGTTGGTGAGGAAAATACCTACCGGATTAATAGGAACCCTTAAATTTGGTGAGGAAAATACCTGTCGGATTATATGTTTTTACTGGTTGGTGAGGAATTTACCTCCGCTCATCAATGTCTTTGTAATTTTGTAACGTGATATGATCTTCTAGCGCTTCTTCGAAATGTCTTGCAATCAGTTCGACTAATTGTTCTGACGAATAATTGTATTGTCAATGTTTTGCATTATTGTATATTTGTAATGCGTATGTTTTTTCTGAGATCCCCATCCGATCATTATATTTCCCATTTTGTAATTCTTTGTTGATTTCCATTTGTTAGACTTTTCCCCAGAAATAGTTTAAACATTTTTGTTCAAACTGTTGCCAACTGTCAAATTCTTCCTCCTTGCTGTCAACCCATAGACCTGCCTCATACTTAAAATGGTTTCTGATCATTTCTTTGTCTGTTTCAAAATTTCCGATGTGTTGTACTTTCTTTTTCAGGCTATATATGAAGGGCACTGGGTGTAACCTTCTTACATCCCCGTCAAACATTATTTTCACGTCATCTGTGCTATGTATAAGCATAAGCATTTCTCTTCTTTCTCCGACATTCTGTTGAGTCTTGTTTTCGGTGACTTGTTTTTCTATTTCTTTGATTCTTTTTTCCACTTCTTCTCTGTCTTCTTGAATAGCGTTTTCCAGCTTGTTTTCCAAACTTTCTAGTTCCTTTTTCTGGCAATTTGTTAACTCCTTCATTTTATTTTGAATTTTCATTTCTTGTTCTTTCATGTAATCTTTAATTCTCCTTTCTTGTTCTTTTATCTCGTTTTTCATTGTTGTTAAACATCCTTTTATTTCCTTTTCATATTTTCCGATGCGTTCCTCCATTTTCTGGTTGTTTTCTTCTATTGCTTGTTTTGTTTCCTCCTGATTTTCTTGCATTTTTTATTGTGTTTCTTTCATGACTCGTTTTGCTTCTTCCTGATTTTCTTGCATTACTCGTTCTGTTTCACGTTGATTTTCATCCATTGTCCGTTTTGATTCTTCCTGATTTCTATCCATTGTCCTTTTTGCTTCATCCATTTTTTGCGATTGTATTTGCATCAGTTGTAATAATTTTTCTAAATCTGACAATTCCTTTTTTCCTGTTTCCATGATTGTTGTGTCTAAAATGTCTTCTTGATCTGAATGTTCTCTTTGTTCCAAATGTTCTTCTTTTTCTGAATGTTCTCCTTGTTTTTTGTTTTCTTTGCTTTTGTTTCTTGTCTCTGGCATTTCTATTCAAAGGAATACTATCCCCGCCAAATAGGAAACTTTAAAACACCCTATCTGTTGCAGACACGAAAAATTTTCCCTTACCCAATGTAATAATTGTCAAATATTTAAAAAAATCATCAAATGCAAATATCGAATAAATAAAATAAATTATTAGAAATTGTACCTAAAGGAAATCTATAAGTCGTACTTCAAATATATCAATTTTGACCACTCAATAAATAGATTTTCAATCTCTGTCTTCCCTTTCAAAGTTGCAACCAGAAATACTCTCTAATGCTCCATCAGTTGGGAGGCCATTTTGTTATGCGCTACTTTATCTCTTTATTTAGATTTATTAGCAAATTCTCAATTTAATTAATTATTCAATTACTTTAATCACTGCCTATGTAAAACAAAACTAAATTCGATTTAAGTATTCCAATAAATTTTATTCTCAGGGCTAATTTTGTATTTGATACAATAACTATGATTTGTGGCTTCTAGTATTTCTAGTTGCTTACTTCTTCCAGAATGTAACAGGGAAATTAAAAACATTAAATATCATATAATTGTAATATATTATTCATTTACCAAATAAACCGTGTATATTTGATTCAAAATATACTAAATTTAACTTTGTTGCAACAATTTCTTACTTAATAAATCAAACTTTAATTCTGATATTTCTTTGTTTTAACAAAAAAAATTATTTAAATAAATTATTACTTTCTCATACTAAATTTAATAAAATTTACTTTTATTCATTTGAATTGAATTCTTAAATTCGAAATGACTAACTGCGTTATAGTAATGTTCAATAAACAAATAAGCAAATATGGTTCTGATATAAACAAATTCTCTCCCTTCCGACAAATGATTTGACTAACCTTTTTGTTTCTTCACTTCCTCTTTTTCCGGATTGCGTGGTTCTTGATGCTCCCAACGTACTCTCTGGATGTTGCGAAAAGGTCCCTCTCGTCCAAACTGCTTCCAAAACAACACACAGGACTTGCTCGAATTCTGTTACTCAATTTTCTCCTTGCTCGATATCTTGTGCAAATAGATATCAATCAGCTACTCGTTCTAGACAAAACAAAGGCATCTCCCTCGGACCAGGAAAACTAACTTTTCAACCGGTCGACAATTCGGTTTCAACTTGATTCTGCTCGCAAAGGCCGATCACAACACCATACACTGATCTCTCACTTTTGGAAACTCGACTGCTCTCCTCAGAAATCCATTATACACTGACCCTCTCTTCTCTCGCAAATTCAGACTCCAACTTTCTTCTCCCTTCTACCGATATTTTCCACCCAATCAAAAACAAACCTCTCTCAAAACCTTTCATACCACATTTCTGACGAACCAAATATTTTACTATATAACTTTCCAATTTGTCAAATTTTAAGAAATATCGTAATTAGATTTTTCCTACACACTACTTTTACTTCTAAAAACTAAAACAATATGTTTACCATCATTAAATCTTCCCGGAAACATTTTAAAAACTTTATTGTTCTCGCCAAACGATATGTCCACTTCCTAATCACGAATTGTTTGTTAGTGTACCAATTCATTTCGTCGAATCATTATCACTAATCGTTTTCTCTTTCCCGAAACACTGTCTAATAGCTAAATTAGATTGGGATGAGAATCTATGATCTAATGGTCTTTGATATAAATTTAATTTTCTTTTTAAATGATGAACTATAATTTTTTTTTGAATTAAAAAAAACAATTCTACAACAATATGTATCGGTTTTAGAACGTCTTTCGACGTTGTCCGATGCCTAACTTCCACATCCTTCTATCATCCCATTGGCCATCTCTAAGATCCCTTGTACTCATTGCATTGGTTACCCCTTCTTTCCATGTATTTTTGGGTCTTCCTCTTTTTTTTGCGGTTTGGTGGTACCCACTGCATAATCTTTTTGGACAATTTTGTGTCTTCCATTCTTTGAACATATATATATATATATATATATATATATATATATATATAATCGGTTTATAACGTTCTACGACGTCTTCCGATTCCCAATCGCCATTGCTCTCGATCGTAGCACATGTCTTCGTTCAAGCCTCTTTCTCCGATTTCTCCGATTTGAACATGACCATACTAAATTCTTTGAACATGACCATACTAAATCAACTGTTTCCTCTCAATGTCTGTTGTTAAGTAACCATCTATTCCAATTCGTCGTCTTACTTCTTCATTTCGAACTCTTTCCCTACGGAATACACCTAACGATCTTCTAAACACATCCATTTCTACAGCTTCTAATTTTTTATGTTGTTCTCGGTTATGCTCCAAGTTTCTGCTCCGTAAAGTAAGCTGCTTTTAATAAGTGTTTCATAGATATTGTATTTTCGCTGTATTCCTATTTCGGAGCTCTAAAGTATTCCATTTAGGCAGCCAATTGTTCTTCTGGCTTGTGTTACCCTTTTCTTTATTTCCACATCGTCTTTTCCCGTTCTATCGAAGATTACTCCCAGGTACGTGTATTCACTACTTCTTCTTCTTCAAATGCAAATCCACTAATGGATGTTGGCGATCACATTTTCCATTAACTCTCTGTTTCTTGCAATGTGGATCAGTGATTGTATGTCGGTAATCCCTCTCCATTGCCTTATGTTTCGGAGCCAGGACATTTTCTTGCGTCCTATTCCTCTCTTGCCTTCAATTTTACCCTGGATTATAAGTTTAAGGAACTGGTATTTTTCTTTTCGCATGATGTGACCCAAATACGCCGTTTTTATTTTCTTGATGTTTTCGAAAAGCTGACGTTCTTGGTTGATTCTTTTAAGGACATCCACATTTGTGACTTTCGCCGTCCATGGTATCTTTAGGATACGGCGATAAAGCCACATTTCGAAGGCTTCTAATCTGTTTATATCCCTCGTTTTGAGTGTCCAGCCCTCTATGCCATATAGCAGCACCGACCACACGTAGCATTTAGTAAACCTTAGTCTCAGTGTAAGGTCGAACTCTGAGCAGCTCAGTACCTTCCTGAATTTTACGAAAGCTTGTCGAGCTTGCTCAATGCGACATTTTACTTCCCTGTCCGATGCCCAGTCTTCAAAAAGCCACGTTCCTAGGTATTTGAATTTGCTCACTCTCTCAATGGACTTAGTATTCAGTGTTATGGTGGAGTTTTCAAATGCATCCAAGTTTCTGGAGATGATCATGAATTTGGTCTTTTTCGTATTAATCTCTAATCCCATTCGCTTACTGTATTCTCCGATTATAGTGACAAGTTGTTGAAGATCTGCTATGTTGTCGCAAATTAAGACAGCATCATCAGCATATCGTATGTTGTTGATTAATACTCCATTCACTTTGATTCCCATCTCTGCATCTTCCAAAGACTCTTGAAATATGGCTTCCGAATAAATGTTAAATAAAAGAGGGGAAAGCACACATCCCTGCCGAACACCCCTTCTTATATGTATGGATTTGGATATAGAATTGTCTATTTTTAATTGTGCTGCCTGATACCAGTACAAGTTTTCAATGCATCTTATGTCTTTTTGGTCTATATCAAGCTTCTTGAGGATCTGCATTAACTTGTGATGTTGGACACGATCAAACGCTTTCTCGTAGTCTCGAAAGCACAGGAATACGTCCTTCCTCTGATCGTAACAATTTTGGACCAACACCTGTGTTGCTACTATTGCTTCTCTTGTTCCCAAACCTTGCCTAAACCCAAACTGAGAATCACTGATGTCCCATTCACATTTTTTGTATAATCTTTGATGTAGTATTTTTAAGAATATTTTTAAAGTGTGACTCATCAGGCTAATGAGTCTGTGATCCTCACATCTTTTTGCATTGACTTTTTTGGGTAGGGGAATAAATGTAGAGAGCAACCACTGCTGAGGATAGCAACCAGTTTCATAAATAAAATTAAATATTTTATGTAGTGCTGAAATTCCCCTTTCATCTAGTAGTTTGAGTATTTATGAAGGGATCTCATCAGGTCCAGGTGCCTTATTGTTTTTTGAATATAATATTGCCTTTTCTATTTCCTCTTTAGTAATTGAAGGGCCAGTCAGCTGGTCGTCTGTATAAACTTCACTCATGGGTCTTTCGTCATGAAAGAGCTCCTGAATATAGTTTTCCCATATATGAATTTTCTCTTTTTCACCTAGCACTACCTGGTTATCCTGATTAACTATAATAGTTGGTCTTCGTTTTCTGTATATTCCAGCAGTCTCCTTAAGCTTTTTATGTAAATTCCGATCGTCGTGCTGTCGTTGTAAATGTTCTAGATCGATACATTGTTGCTTAAGCCATTCATTTTTTGCTATTCTTATCTTTGCTTTTATTTGCCTGTTAATGTTTTTATACATATTGCTGCCATCTGGGTCATTCTTGTGTCGTCGTCGTTCATCCATTAGTAATAGTATTTCTTCTGTCATCCATTTTTGCTTCTTGTTCTTTGGTTTGTACCCCAAGTTGCTTTTCATGATGTCTGTTACAGCACTTGTAATCATATTCCATGTTGGTGTTAGATCTTCGGTAATGTTTGTCGTCAATATTTGAATTTGTGTGTTTATTTCATTACTTATTTCTGCTTGTATCATTGGATCTTTCAGTTTATCCAATGCGATCTGTTGTTGAGTTTCAGGCTTGTTTTTGCATGAAAGAGCGATCTTTATGACGGCCACTAATAGTACATGGTCAGAAGGCACATCTGCTCCAGGATATGTGCAAGCTCTTTTGACAGTTGTGCTGAATCTACCGTTGATGAGAATGAAGTCTTTTCTTATTATGTTCTGAGCTCTATCGGCTGGAGATTTCCAAGTATAAAGGCGACGGGGGTGAAATTGGAACCATGTGTTGGTAACTCTCATGTTTTCTTCTTGACAAAATTCACTACAGGATGTGATTTCTTCATTATCCTCTAGTTCGATATTGGATAACTCAGCTCCTATGGGTAGGTATTTAGTTTTTTCCACATTAATTTCCAAGCCCCACTGTTCATATTCCTCCTTTAGTTTTCTTACCATATACTGTAGATCGTCTTTATCATTAGCTATGATGACTTGGTCATCAGCAAATTGTAAGGTATATAAACAAACCTCTCTGAGGTCTATACCCATACCGTGGCATTTACGTTTCCACTGGTTTAGTGCTTTTGCAACATATATCTTGAACAAAGTTGGTGAAATACAGCAGCCCTGGCGCAGACCCTTGTTAACGATGAACTTTTTAGATAGTGTGTTGCCAATTTTTACTTGTGATGTAGAATTTTCATATATATTTTTTAAGACTTTGATTAGAGTGTAGCTGATGTTAGTTTCTTGTAGTGATTTCTACAATTTAGTCACAGGAACGATGTCGTATGCTTTACGGAGGTCAACAAACATGAGATGGGTCTCTTGATTGGTTCCTGATTTTTTTTCAATTAATTGTTTTAGGCAGAAGACATTATCTGTGCAAGTCCTTCCAGCGCGGATACCTCGTTTCTTCTTCTTGTTCTTGTTCGCTATACTCCATCTCAATGAGATTTCTAAGAATGCGCCCGTACACCCGGCTTAGTGTACTAGTTACCGATATTCCTCTGTAATATGAGCAATCCAACTTATTTCCTTTTTTATGAATAGAAGAAATATAAGCTCCTTTCCATAAACTGGGTGGTGTGACACCGTTTATATATTTGTTCATAGACCAAGTAAGTGCTTGAAAGAGTTTATCTCTGCCACATTTTATTAATTCAGCAGGAATATTTTCTGGCCCTGGAGGTCTACGATTTTTTAGTTCATATACAGCTTTCTTCACCATATCAACTCCCACTACCATCTCTTTGCCTTCAGCGAATACTTCTGTTGGTGATTGTGTGGTATATTCGGCTCTACTTTGTGTTAACAATCTCTCGTAGTATTCTTTCCATTTTTCTGTTGGTACTAACTGAATAGAAGTAGTATTTCTTCCTGTGTTCTTTATTTTGTTTCAAAATTTCCATGTTTCTGAACACTTCCTTCCGTCTATGATCTCTTTCTTCTTAATATCTTTTTTTCAAAAGCATTAATAAGGGTCATTGCCTTTTCTGTCATGATCCATGTTTCTACTTCGTATGATATTATTAGTCGTATAATGGTTTTATATACATATTTTAAACTTTACTTCCTTATGGACGTCTTTGGGCTCAAACACATGCGACAGAGAAAAGTAGGCTTCGTTAGCAAGCATTATCCGTTTGGTTCTCCATATATAGCTAGAACAAAGACATTCGACTTATTCGACATTCTTCTGCGTTTTTATCCTTTTTTTCTTACCTTATGTGCTAGTAACTTGTGTCTAGCACTTGGTCAATCCGATTCGACCACTGGTCTTCCTCAGAAAACCTCTCTATTCGATCCATGCAACCATTGCGGTCTATAACCATGTAACCAGAGGATATTTCTTTTGCGTTCTCATCCATATCATCCTTACATCGCTTTCTCGATGTTCCAATAGGTCTCTTCCCCTGCAGTCTTACATTCAATAGTTTTTTTTTGTATCAATAGTATCCTTGCCATATAGATAGGACCTAGTTTTCATGTTAGTACTTATCTTTCAAAGATTTATTGTTTTGAAAAAAGTCTCGTCATGCCTTTAATATTACAACACGTTTCTACGAAAGAAGAGTCTTAGAAGAACCATTTTTGAGTGCTAGAATAAACGGAAAGTCCAAACAAAGGATGTATTAGCTATGTAGTTTATTTATTTTTAGTATACCAGTGACGAAGTTTTTACGCGATCAATGATACGTCAAGCTGAATGTGCTTCAAGTTATGTACCTGTTTACCTGTATGAACTATCATGGTTACCTGAAGGCACTACTGATCTAGGTAAGTTTAAAACATTAAAAGAAAGTAACTTCCCTGAGTTTTTTGTTTAGTTAGTTCTGTACGAGTATTCTGATGCATTTGAACTTCAAATTTATGTAGGATTAAACATATTGAAAATAAAACTGGTTTAGAATTTGTCCAATTTTTGCCACTTGGTCATGGCGAAAATCTAGACTGTGCAGTAAATTACATTAATTATCACTATATTAATATTGATGATTTGAATAAAGTAAGTTGGACTATATCGACAATATACCCTCAAACCACTGGTTAACACCAGAAAAAACATTCCAAGAAAAGAGTGTTTCTTGCGTGAAATATGTCAACAAAGACCCTAATGGATGTCATGCCTAAAAAACAATTCCACATTTTACCAGGGTCTGTCAAGCATTTGTACTGACTAAAAGGAATGCTATGACTGATTAAAAAAGATACTCTATCATCTTCAATTATCAAAATATCTCTATAATACTATATCTACTTACCTCGACACCGTAAGGTACAAGAGGACGGCTTAAGTAAGTAAGTACTATATCTACTTGAAAGTGTTGTATCTACTTGAAACTGTATAAGGTGTGGTGGAACCTTACGGTACTCACAAATTAAGCCTTGGAGAGAGTAGAAAAGATCTCATACTAGTGAAAATTAAAGTAGTCGAACAAAAAATCGCCATCTTAAGATGCAAATAAAAAGACACTAGGGAATTGGTAGTACCCATATGAACATCAAACATTTGGGTGTTAGTGAACACCTTTATAAGACCTTGCAAGTACCGATACTGCTCGGAGGGATATCTACGCCTCCCTATTCAGTTTTTAGATCGCTCCGAGTAGTACCTATCTTTCGTAGTATCGTAGTCCTACCTTTCTTTCAAAAATCGATAAAAAGGATTGGTCTATTTTGGTTCGAGTCCATGCCTCTGATACATATGTGAGAATGGGGTCTATCAGTGTTCTATCCAGTTATATACGAGTTTGTCTAAACAGAAGTTTGTTAGCTAAGTACTTTGTTAGACCATGATAACATCTGCATGATTGGCCTTTTTTTAGGAGTACCACATTCAGGGGATTTATGGTATTTGTGGGATACACAAGCATTTGGCGCAAATAATGAAACCTTACGGAAACCTATACTAAAGTGGTGGACTAACTTTATTAAATATCAGTAAGTACTATTTCCTCTACGTATTTTTTGCCATATTTGTAATTGCTGCTTAAATTTGACTTTACTCATTTTCGGCGACATTTTGTTCATCAATTTAAAAAACTTTAAAATTTAATTTTAAACGGAAATGGAAATCAAATCGTCAAATAAAGAATTAAATTATAACTTGTGGTTTATGTCCAACCATAGATATTTGATAAAGAGTCTCAAGGAAGCAAGTGCAATAAATCTGTACAAAATATTTGAAAGTGGAAAAGGAAGATATTACATTATCGATGAAAAATTATTACGATACGATTTCAGTAGGCGAAGCCACTTTTGCGACATCGACACTTAGTTTTCTTTTTCTTTGCCGTTTTCTACAACTCACGTGTAAATTTAAAAGAAATCTCAACGTTTATTTTTGCGGAGTTTCTATATCTAAATTAAAAAAAACTCCAGAGAAAATGTTATAAATATTTTATAACGGTTTCCAATTTACAAGAATCCGTTAAGGTACGTATATTTAGGGTACGTAGAATTATAGAATATGATTTAGGATACGTATACATACAAGTAAAGGAGAAGTAACAGACTGTAACAACTATAGAGCAATATCTCTACTGAGTACAACATACAAAATTCTAACAGTCCTCATAAGACAAAAACTCACTCAATTCACAGAGAAAAAAATTGAGGACTACGAGCAAGGATTCAGAGAAGGCAGATACACTACAGATGCGATCCACATAATTACACAAACAATTGAGAAATGTCACGAACACAACATAGAAATCCACCTCCTGTTTGTAGACTTCATGCAAGTCTTTGACTGTGTTGAAAGAAATAAATTATTTATTAAACTAAAAAATCAAGATATACCGGCAAACCTAATCAGATTAATAACAATTACTGTGGATGGATTTCGAGCTAAAGTAACAACAGAAGAAGCTAGCACAAAATCAATTGCAATAAGAACTGGAGTTCGACAAGGCGATACCCTGCCCGAACTACAGCTCACTCTTCAATACAAATAGTCAGTGGCGTATTAAGACTATTGGGGGCCCCTGGCGGGAAAAATTTCGGGGCCCTTCGACAAAAGCGAATAGCCTTAACGATAACGATTTTATGGATCTTTTAACTTGCCAGTAACCAATTTGTCTGCAACTAGCAGTCGTTAGTAGGTGGTTTAAATAATACACGCATGCGATTTTGAACGAAACAAAATTATGTTTATTCTGAAAAAAAAAACATTCACAGTAGGTAGTATGTACATATGACTTAATAATTACTATTGTTATATAATATATAAGTACATACACTTTCCCTGAATATACATACGCATTTCAAATGAATTTACGCCTTACTTTTTCTTTTGAAAATTCATCAATTATTTTGTCGGTCTCAATTTTATCCAATATATCTTGTTCTATATACAATATAGCCATATTATTTAAACGTTCCTCCCCCATCGAACTTCTTAAATAGTTTTTTACTCTTTTTAGTACAGAAAAAGATCTCTCGCCTGATGCGTTCGAAATTGGTATCGTTAAAAATATTTTTAAAATTGTCTCAACATTAGGAAAAGTCGATGACATTTCTTTGGCAGCTCGGTACATATCTTTTGCGGTGGCCTTAGGCCGCTATTATATTAGGCAACTGGTGACGCCACCAAGTTGCTCCACCAGTGACTCATGACGTCACGGGGCATTTAAGTAAATGAGACCTATTAGACTACGGCAACTGGTTGCGCCACCAGAAATTGTTGTCGATCTGGTGGCCGAACCAGTCCACCGGCCGGGTAACCGGGTCTGGTGGCGCCACCAAGCCGGGGCATTATGTTATATGGACCCTATTAGACTGAGCAACTGGTGTCGGCCACCACTAGTTCATTTGTATTGTAATCGAGTGCTTCGTATTTCTTTTCTATTAACTTCTATATTTTCTATTAACAAGCGTATATTTTTCTAAAACCTTTTTTATTGATTTATAAATATGCTATATTAAAAGTTCTCGCAGATTTAGCCGGTAATTGTTTATTCATTGTTTAAACAATAAAAGCTCCTTTTATATTTTAGAAATATCGGTGAATTCATCACTTTACCTTGATCAAAATTGTTTCTATTTTGTTTTTGATTATGCTGAATCCGAATGTGACGTTAATTGGAAAATTTTAAAAAAATTGAGCTTTTATATATAGGTACAGTATGTCTGCGTAACTTGGAACCATATGGAAAACTTTTTTCTTATCAATTTTACGAAAAAAAATATTCTTTATAAAATGCTCTGCATAGTCTATGTTATACGAGGTATGTCAAAAAAATTGTATGTAAAATCCCTTTAGATTTCACAACATCGAAAATTGTTATTATGAAAAGTTGTTAAGAATTAAAAAAACTATGTTTTGGGAGGCATTAATTTTATTACATCATTCTAATTGAAAAAAAAATGCAATTTTTGAAGATATTCTTCTTTAGCGGCGAATCTATTGAATTGAGGGTAAAATTTGATTGATCCGCGCGCATGCGCACTCCGACAGTATGGTATTAGTTGTTATACGGGCTCTGATTGGGTGTTGAAATTTTGAAATGATCTGTCAATAATTGTTCAATATGGAGGTTATCGGTAAACAAAAATATTGTATAATATTAGTTTTTATTGATGTGTGGACAGAAATAAAATCAAATTTATAATTATAGTGACTTTTTAAATAGTTTTGAAAAGCCGCAGGTACGTAATTCTAAATGTTTCAGTTGGAAATACCTAATAGTTTCAATACCTATCTCTTTGGAAAATGTAAACAAAATAATGTAGTTACCTATTAGTAGGCAATGCTTTAATTTACATAATCTAATTACGAACAAACTTTCTACAAATCTTCATCTCATATATCGTTTTCTTACTCTATATTTTGTTGTATTTTATTTCGACAAAAATCAAACTAATAATTTTATTAAATTCATATAAATTTATGGTGTAAACGTTTAGTTTGTGTATATTCCCACATGACGTATACGAGAGTTTGGTGCAGTTTGAAATGGCGTCAACTTTCGTACGGCGCGGTAGACGTGAAGTGGGTTCAAGCCCCAAGCAAGTTATTATTTTTTTATTTTTTTATAGATTTTATGACTGTAAGTATATTATTATATAATTTTTGAAGATATTCTTCTTTTTTGAAAGTGGTAGATAAGAAAGTTAGTTTGATTTTTAAATAAAATAAGTACAAATAACATTTTAAATATATTAACTTTGTTTAAATTACCTATTATATAATAGAAGAATATCTTCTTACGTGCGTACAAAGTACACACACATTCTTTTTTTTAATTACGGATACCCAACATCATTTTATTACAAATATCTATAAGTATTTTATTATTAATTTTACGAAAAAAGTTATTTTTTACAAAAAGCTTTATATGGTCTAAAATCTAAGATGCAATCATAATATATAAACTTTTATCAATTCTATACGAGGTATGTTAAAAAATATGAATTTCGTCCAAGAGTAAAGTACCTTTACAGTTCACAATATTTCAATTAGAAGAATGTAATTGCATATTCAAACATAGCTTTTAATTCCGAACAACTTTTTATAAAATATTTTTCGATATTGTTTAATATAAGGATACTTTACTCTTGAGTGAAATTCATATTTTTTGACATACCTCGTATAAAATTCACAAAATTTGAATCTGATGGTTGCATCTTATATTTTATACTATTAAGAGCATTTTATGAAGAATAACTTTTTTTCGTAAAATTGATAACAAACAAGTTTCCAATTGCATTTGGTTATTTTTCCAATTCCAATTCATTTTATTATTTTTGCTGGTGGCTATTCTCGGCCACCAGTTGCCCGTGCTCACAATTTGGTGGGCCCACTAGTTGCGCCACCAGTTGCCTAGACTAATAGAGCCCTAAACTCGTTATTTTCCTGCAGGAAGAGTAGAAATTGGTTTAATTCGTCTTCGAAGTTGGACACATCAATATCGTTCTTGTAAATTTCTTTCAGAGAATTTACTGCGGATGTTTTTGATTCGTCTGACAATGCTTTATCAAAAAATACCATAAAATGCTTTAGGTTTGCATCGTATGTCTGATTTCTCCGAGCTAACTCTGCCTTGGTGTTGTCACATATAACGTAAAATGAATTTACATGGAAATTTTCCTTCTTTCCAAATTCGTGTTCACCTCCTTTCACTTCGTCATGAAAAGTTTTTCTCTTAAGAGGTCGTCGACTTTGTCCGTCTTCTTCAAATGTCAGGCCTGACAAATCAGTTGCATCTTCTTGTACTTTTTCAAATTCATCTCTGAAATTGTCAATAAAATTGTACAGAGACTTCAGGAGAGATGAACCTTTTGACAATTCACACTCAACTGATTGAAGTGATTTACTCGTAGCGTTTAGTCGCTGTAGAATCGTGTTCCAAATCACTGTCATCAGCGCGGTTTCAAATTTGCCCATTTTTTTCAAAATTGAATTTGCCTCGATAATCGTGACTTTTTTCTCTTCGCTCGAATTGCAAATCTCAGTTAATGCCGCTTTTATATACGTGTACCCAAGTCTTATAGCTCGTACAGCATCCGCTCTTGCTGACCATCGTGTATCTACGAGTCTCTTCACCGAAACGGCATTTTCACACTTATTTAACTGTTTGCACAAAATTTGCCAACGATGAGTTGATGAAGAAAAAAAAGTAAATAAATTCTGCACAAAACATAAAATATTCAATCGCAGCGTTGCAACTTTCTGCTGCAAAATTTCCAATCAAATTTAACGAGTGGCTGGCACAAGGGATATATGCCGCACTCGGACTGTGTTGTTTAACCCGCGCCTGAAGTCCCGAGTATTTTCCTGACATATTGGCAGCATTGTCAAACGATTGCCCCCGACAGTTTTTAATATCTATTCCCAATTTGTCCAAGATATCCAATATTTGTTGTTCCAAATATGAACTTGTATGCCCTTCTATTGGTATAAATCCGACAAATCTCTCTTTGATGTCACCATTGGACGTAACATATCTTATGAAAAATGTCAATTGATCTATATGCGAAACATCAGGCGTAGAGTCAACGATGATCCCATAATAATTTGCAGCCTTAATTTCATCAATTATGTGTGCTGTGACTTTTCTACCAATAATGGTGATAAATTCATCACAAACATTGTGAGACAGATAATTCACGTTTCCTCGTCCTTTATTGCCGTATTTTTGTAGGTGCAATTTCAAGAAGTCGTCATACTCACTTAGGTATTCTAAGCATGTTAAATAATTCCCTTTTCTTGTGGAATCCTTGCCTTCGTTATGCCCTCTGAACGCAATCCCCAAACTACTTAACAGTTTTATTGTGGATATAACCCGCTACAAGACTTTCTTCCAGTAGTTTACCTCATTTTCTTTTCTCAATAATAACTGAGTATCAACTCTGTTAAAATTTGAAGTTCTTTTATATAAAGTGCAGATAGCTGCCATGTGCTCCTTTGAAAGTTCGTGGTCCGATAACGTAACGATAATCGTTTTCCAGTTCTGGAAACCAGTAATCAATTTCGATTTTGATGCAGAAAACAGTTTGCAAGGGTAGCAATAAACACTTTTGCTTGTTTCTGAAAACTTTAACCAGTCTCGGTCTTCCTTAATTCCATTTGACTTCGTTCGATAAAAATGTTTGTGAGAAAGTCCTCTATAATAAACTTCATCTCTATCTTTGTACGCTGATTTTAATTCTTCAATATTCCCTACATTCGTTGGCTTGTTTCTAAGAATATAGTCAATCATTTTATCCGTTAATATCGCGGGCCATAAAGCTATATCCTTCAGTTTTGTAACATCAAAATCGGTGTCTTCGTCATCTTGGACGTAACTGAAATTTTCAACTTTCGGATTTTCGCCGCGTTCCTGTTCTACTTCTTCATCAAGTTTTTCCTTCGATGTTCCAGCGATACATGTTTCGGAAGAAATTTCCACGGTAGGGTTTTCGGAGTTACCAGAAGTTGTACAAGGTTGCTCATTTTCCGTACTAACTTTTAAAAATTTGTGCAATGAATTTTTCTGCTGTTCGGCAATTTCTAGATTTCGTTTTAACCTTTTCTTTTTTTCTGCCCCACTTTGATATCGTTTCATGTTTCCTTTCTGAAAAAAATAGTTTTTGTATTTTTTAGTCTACATAATAATAAATATTTAGAGGTTCAACTCCAAAACTTTTCAATCTATATCTATATGAAAAATAACTAGTGGTGTGTTGTCACACATGGTACTTTCCCTCAATATGCGTGGATATGTAGAAATACATCAGTTGAGATTATTTTATTTAAGTAACTTCATTATAATTTTTTTAAACTTTCAAACCCCTTAAACACCCCCTTAACGTGAGCCAATGAATTTAGTATTTTACATAATGAAGGACATTTACCTAGTAAATGTTTTTACCAATTTTGTTTTCAATCGGATATTTCTTTCTTTTTTTATAATTTTTTTAAACTTTCAAACCCCTTAAACACCCCCTTAACGTGAGCCAATGAATTTAGTATTTTACATAATGAAGGGCATTTACCTAGTAAATGTTTTTACCAATTTTGTTTTCAATCGGAAATTTCTTTCTTTTTTTATGATTTTTTTAATATTTAAACCCCTTTAAAAACCCCCTTCCTACGTTCCGATTTTTTCCAAAAACTAATCAGATCCAGATTTTTACGTAGTTGATTTTTGGTGAAAATTTCGTAAAAATCCGTTCAGCTGTTTTTTCTAAATCGTTGACGAAAAATTTTACCACAGACAGACAGACACACACACACAGACATTTTTTGGAAAACATGTTTTTTGGACTCAGGGACCTTCAAAACGTGAAAATCAATCAAAATCTCGAAGTCGAAATTTTACACCATCACAATACTTTCCCTCAATTATATAACATATCTTAGGATATGTATAATTGAGGGAAAGTAAAAATTTACGAAAACAGAATTTACGTAAAGGGGAAATGTATTTTATAAGGAATGAAACTTTCGTAATTTATACGGGAAAAGATGCTTGCTGCTTTCATGCGTCACACCATAGTATACTCTTTATTTACTTACCACTGATACTAATAGTGCGATGAAACCTATACGCTATAGTCTAAGACAAAACTCACAACTCACCACAACACACAAACAAGTGCAGAGTGCAGGTATGCGTGTGAAGTGCACAACAGGACTGCTAACACTGCACTTGCAGTGTTACCAGGCCGACGGAGAAATTATGGTACGGTGTACGGTGTTGCCAGAATTATCGATTTTTCTTCTTTTTTTAATAAAATGCATAAAAATATCAAAAATCCATCATCATCATCTGTAGATTTTTTTCTGTTCTGGCAGTTTTTCATTTTTAAATGTAGCTTTCTATCGCGATTTCGGGGCCCCCTGGAGGCGTGGGGCCCCTGGCGGCCGCCAGGTACGCCACCCGTTAAACCCGCCACTGCAAATAGTAGCATATGCAGATGACAAAGTTCTTATGCGAAGAGACAAGGAAATATTAAAAGAAGCAGTAACAACTTTTTCACAACGTGAAAAAGTATCAGTTTATTGAAAGTGTTACACCTCTTTGTTGTTTATTGTTTGCTGTTTATTGAAAATAACACATCATGTTACATTGACTAGAAATATCAAGAGGAATACCCAGAGAGAGATGGGAGGGCCAGGTCATGAGCGACATCAAAATCCTGAAAATGAGAAACTGGAGGGAACTATGCTCATATCGAAATGAGTGGAAGAAAATTGTAACGAAGGCCAAATCATACAACAAACTTTGACAATACATAAGTGTAATGCGGAGTGATTCACCGCAATAAGCGAATCAGAGAGCTCCAAGTAAGAGCGGCAAACATTCCATCCGGAATGAAAAGTCTTGATGATGATGATATACAGTGATACATATGATATAAGTGCACTTAAAACCAGTTGTTGGAGTTTTTGAAGTTCCAAATAAAATACAGGGTTGACTACTCAAAAGAGCCCATCGCGATATGTGAGAATGTTGGGATATTTGTGAAAATATGCGATTTGCCATAGTCAAAACATTGGATTTTGTAAAAATACTAAAGCAGATCGATCTTTATTCCAAAGACGATATCTTTTGACGATATAGATATCTGTCGTTTGTCAAACCTCTTCCTTCAAGTAGCCAAACCTTTAATTTGAAATAGAGAATATACCATGTGAGGCATATCATTAGACAGTTATTTAAATGGACAATTAAGGTATCCATGGTTTCTTCCATATTAACTTAATTGTGAAAAAGTGTCAGTTTATTGAAAGTGTTACGCCTCTTTGTGGTTTATTGTTTTGTGTTTATTGAAAATAACACTTATCATGTTACATTGACTATAATGAGTTATTTTGTTTTTTTTAGAAATCCCACCCCTGTATTGGACGAAGAACTTCAAAATGTGATTTGGCCAGAAGTAGCACCAAATGCTGTTAAATATTTAGATATCAATTCTCAATTTACAGTCAAGGAAAATCCCCGAAATTATTATAATTTTAAATCTCTATTAGACTCTTTCCTAAATCCTCCCTATGTTTCGTATTAAACACTAGAATACATTTCATTTTAAACAAAATTACGTAAAAGTTATTTTTGTAATTATCAGTTTTCCTTTTAAAAGTTTTTATACTCTTAATTATATTGCATCGATATATTAAGATAAATGTAAATATAAATATCTAGGATTAAAAAAGATTTATTTCCTTTAACTCATACTCCAAGAAAGGCACTCCATAAATACTCTCAATTTTTGTTAGTTAGTGATCATCATAGTCGATCAGTTAGAGTGATTCCCAAAGTGGTCTATATCGACCCCCAGGGGTCGATAAGAACCTCCAAGGGGTCTATGTGGGCGAAAATAAGTATCCATTTGGTGACACGGATGTTACATTACAAGAGAAATTTATTTGAATAAGCACCAACGAAGAACTTAAAGTAGAGTTTAGAAACGGATATAAACAGTTCTGGCTTCAAAAAGACATTCCTATCACTTATCCCATATTACGAAATACCGCAAGGAAGTTTTTAATCACTTTTCCATCTTCATACCTAGTTGATAGGGGTTTTAGCGCAGTTATATAGGGTGAGGCAGATAACTGGCCTATTAGAAATATTTAGAGAACTAAAGGCTACAGAATCATGAAAATTGGAATGAAGGGGTTTTGAAGGGTGATCTATTTAATGAAAATATTTTCATCAATTTGCCACTTCCGGTTATACCGGAAGTTGCTTAAAACTTCGTTTTTTAAATGGGACACCCTGTATATTTTTACATTTTTAGATTCTACTCAATGTCGTCTTTCTTAAAATATGCGGTTTTGTAATGTTATACAGGGTAGTTTAAAAGTTAATTACGTTTTTTTATTAATTTCGTAGCAACTTTCACACCCTGTAGAATTGTAGCAGTTGGATATCAAAACTCTATTTATGTTAAAATGATTTTTAATATAGTCTAATATTATTAAAAATTATTAGTATAGCTAAATGTTAAATTTTAGTATACAGGGTTGGTCGAAACTCGGAATGAGGATTTTCTGAGTTTTCTTAAATGGAACACCCTGTATTTTAGTATTGCAATGAAAAGACATTTTATGGTACTTTTTTATTTCTTAAGCATTCCCTATACCTAAATGCTTTAATTTGTTCTTAATTGTTAATCGCGCCAAGAATGTTAACTACGTAGGTATTTTGATAGCTCAACCATTATTGGCAATTTTAAAGATCAGTCTAGATTAATTGGTATTTATTTCCGGAAAATTAATTGTGATTGAATATTTTCACGGCGAACCTAATAAAATTTCACGTATTTTTTGTTGAAATTAATGTTTAGCTTGAATCACCAATAACTCACAAATTACAGCAGTTAGGTATAGGGAATGCTTAAGAAATAAAAAAGTAGCGTAAAATATCATTTCATTACAATAATAAAATATAGGGTGTTCCATTTAAGAAAACTCAGAAAATACTCTTTCCGAGTTTCGACCAACCCTGTATAGTACAATTCAACATTTAGCTATACTAACAATTTTTAACAATAGTAGACTATATTAAAAATCATTTGAACATAAATAGAGTTTTTGATGTCAAACTACTACAATTCTACAGGGTGTGAATGTTGCTAGGAAATTAAAAAAAACGTAATTATCTTTTGAACTACCCTGTATAACATTACAAAATCTCATATTTTAAGAAAGAAGACATCCAGGAGAATCGAAAAATGTAAAAATATACAGGATGTTCCATTTAAAAAAACGAAGTTATAAGCCACTTCCAGTATAACCGGAAGTAGCAAATCGATAAAAATATTTTCATTAAAGAGATCACTCTTCAAAACCCCTTCATTCCAATTTTCATGATTCTGTTTCCTTTAGTTCTCGAGATATTTCTAATAGGACTTTTATCTGCCTCACCCTGTATATATCTCATAAAAAAATAATTAGGCAACCGGGGAGGTTTGAGACAATATGTAACTAAATTATAGCCAAATGTTGATAATTTATTATTAAAACATCAAGTTCATCCCTCCCATTAAATTAATTTATCATCACGTAGCTTTACAATCCTGGGTGGGTCCTGGCTGACTGTTCAACTTTTTTCCAATTTGTTCGGTCTTCCATCAACCTAGGGTCAAATGGAATGTTCATTTTCCGGAGATCTGCTTGGATGCTATCTCTCCATCCCATTCTGGGACGTCCGAGTGGTCTTATATAGGAATCTCCTCCCATACCAGTCTTACAAGTCTCTCGTTATGAAGTCTATGCACGTGGCCTGCCCATCTTAGTCGCTGTGATTTAATTTCTTGGACAATATCGGCGCCATTGTAGAGTGCTTTTAATTCGATATTGGTTCTGATCCTATACTGGTTTGTGGTAATGTCGTGGTGAGGTCTGAAAATTTTTCTAAGTATTTTTCGTTCAAAACGTCTGAGCTTTTCTCCGTTTGCTTTGGTCATAGTCCACGTTTCGCATCCAGATATTAGTACAGGTCTGACGATGGATTTATAGATTTTGATCTTTGAACTTCTTGTAAGATTTTTTAATTTTATAAGCTTATCCAGTGCGAATAAACATATATATTGATTTAAATTTAATTAATAAATTTGTAAAATGTTTTATTTTTACTTTTTCACACTATAAGTTAGTAAATACTGTTGCAAATTTAAATCTTTCAACGTGAATAGCAGGGGCTCGATATAAAATTGAAAAACATGACAAGGGGTCTACAAGAGAAAAAGTTTGGGAATCTCTGAGTTAGCCAGTCATCAAGTCCAGTATAATAGTTAGAAAGCAATCGTCGGCGTCGATTGCAATAATTACGCCCTTTTACACATTTAATTCTTAATGTGTGAAACCGGGGTAAAGCTGATCCAAAAATCCCATCAGTTCAAGTGGATGTGTTGGAAGAAGCTGCTTATAACATTCTGGTGAGTAAAATGAATGAACTATTACTCAGCGTAAATAATAAAATTATCACGTTTTGAAAGAATATGAAAACTGTGTGGACGACTACTTAGATGCAGAACCCTTGACGATAGCTCAGAAATGGAACGTAGAAACCACCACAGAAGAAAAGGATGCCCTTACCAGCGATTCCAATGACGATGAGGAAATGATGGAGATTAACGATCTACAAGACGTATGATGCGGCAAAGATGAAACATTTTGTATAAAGAAACTTTTTAAAAAAAAATTAGTCAAGAAATATAATCATAACTATCGCCGGTGTTCATCATAGTCTATTAAAATCCATAAGTATGACGAAGTTGTTCAAAGTATTTATTTCTGAAGATATTGTACGAGATTTGGTGCCTTTTACAAATAAACGAGGCCGGTTCGAGGTATAGACCAGGGCCCATCTGTAAAAATATTAGTACATTTGGACGTTGAGAGGTGACTCAAATTTTTTTGCAGAAATTGCTTGAAAATAAATCAAATAATAATATTTGAATTATCCTCCCTCTCAAAAAGGTCCGGAACATTGTTTAAATAATCAAAATGTCAAAAATTGAAGGAAAAATTCGATTTTTTTCTTCGTTTTTTATTATAACTTTAAAAGTATTCATTTCCGAGAAAAGTTGTATTAACATAAAAGTTGCGTGATTAAATTTCCTATAATATACAATTAGTTAAAAATTTAAAAAAATAGTCACCGTAGTTGCAAAATAGCAATAATTGCGAAAAAACCATACAAAAACAAGTATTCGCATTTTACGTTTTTCAACCATTTATGCTACACTTAGGACCTTCATATTTCACTCAGAAAAACTTTATGATACATTGAAATAATACTGTAAATTTCATTAAGATCAGTTCAATAGATTTTTCAAAATAAATTTTGCAATCCGGCTTTCGTAAAAAAAATTCATTTTTTCAAAATGTTACAGGACCGAAAATAAAGCAGATAGCAAATTGAAAATTTTTTTGCATATAGAAGTGTAGTGTACCTTTCATTTGCAATTTTGAAAAATTAAAATTGATGAACACCACGGCGTCAAGAATTTTTTTAAATAAACATTAATTATTGGTGCTACGCGCAGGACAGCGGATAGTTTGCTCTGATTGGGCATTCCAATGACCTTTGATAATGATACATTTTAATTTTTATTTCATTTCGATATAAATAAATAAATTTGTTTATTGCAAAATAAAAACACCTACTCTATCCTTTGAAATAACACTTTTATTAGCAAAAACTTTCTTTGTTCATATATTTTAACTTAAATAATAAAAGTTTATTATTTTTAAATATATGCAATTGTTTAAACAATATTTCACAAACAATAATAAAATTAGTTTGATTTTTGTGGAATTAAAATATTAAAATACAACAAAATATAGAGCAAGAAAATAATATATTATATAAAGATTGGAAGAAATTTTGGTGGAAATCAACTCGTGTGAATCGAACACCGCTGTCCTGCGCGTAGCACCAAAAATTACTGTTTATCTCAAAAATTTTCTGACGCCGTGGTAATTAATCGATTTTAATTATGAAAATTGCAAATGAAAGTTACAGTAAACTTCTATAAGCAAAAAAAAAATTCAACTTGCTATCTGCTTTATTTTCAGTCCTGTAACATTTTGAAAAAATGAATTTTTTTTGCGAAAGCTGGATTGCAAAATTTATTTGGCAAAATTTATTAAACCGATCTTAAAGAAATTAACAGTATTGGTTTACTGCATCATAAAGTTTTTCTGGGTGAAATATGAAGGTCCTAAGTATAGCATAAATGGTTGAAAAACGTAAAATGCGAATACTTGTTTTTGTATGGTTTTTTTCGCAATTATTGCTATTTTGCAACTAGGCTGACTATTTTTTTAATTTTTAACCAATTCGATATTGTAGGAAATTTAATTACGCAACTTGTATGTTAGTACAACTTTCCTCGAAAATGAATACTTTTAAAGTTATAATCAAAAAACGGAGAAAAAAATCGAATTTTTCCTTCAATTTTTGACATTTTGATTATTTAAACAATGTTCCGGACCTTTTTGAGAGGGAGGATAATTCAAATATTATTATTTGATTTATTTTCAAGCAATTTCTGCAAAAAAATTTGAGTCACCTCTCAACGTCCATCTCAAAACAGATGCGCCCTGGACTAGTAGAAAATTGCAAACAAGTTAGAGAGGCGATAGTTTATAAATACGTTGACGAAACTTAAAACGCATATATTGGACAGTTAATCTGCACTGGTGCCCTGAAAGGTAATCGAAAGTCTGTATGGATTATCTGACAAGATGTTGACCATTATTTCAAGAGGCCTCTATATTTTGTAACAATGCCATGAACCGTTTTCACAAATAACCAGCTGGATGCGTTTTGATATGATATTCGAAACGAGATTGAACTGTTAAAATAGTTAGTGCTATTTAGTGGTAGATGTCCTTTTAGAGCCAACATGAAAAGCAAACCAGCAAAATATGGGATTATGATCTGCTATCTTGGAGTGTATTTGGGGAAACAAGGAAATACTCCGGAACGTAACCAAGGAACGAGGGAAGTTTTAGATTTGGTTTCCATTCTGGGCTCTGGTCACAGAATATAACCACAGAATATTTATATGAATATAGTTTTTCATTTCCGTATTTTATAAGTTCTCCTACTACATTTCCTGGACCTGGAGCCTTATCGTTTTTTAACGATCCATATACCTCCTTCACTTCTTTTACATTTAGTCTAAGAGAGGATACTTGAGAAATAACGATGTCATTTGTGTTTTCATTGTTTTTATTTGTTTTTGTTTTTATTGGTTTTCTAATTTTGTTTACCATCAAACGCATAAAACTGCAATATCTGGGACACGTTATGAGAAATCAGCACCGTTACTCCCTGCTGCAGTCCATATTGCAAGGTAAAGTCAAAGGTAAGCGAGGACCCGGTAGAACAAGAATATCATGGCTGCGGAATTTGAGAACATGGTTTAAGAAAACCTCAACTGAACTGTTTCGAGCCGCAGCGAGCAAGGTTATGATTGCCAATATGATTTCCAACATCCGAAATGGATAGAAACCAGAAGAAGAAGAAAGCATTTTTTCAAAGTGATCCTTCCATTTTTTGTGTGCTATTATTGGTGATATATTATGTCTTCCGTATTATGTTACCACATATTTTTTAGAATTTTCCAACTTTCTGTACTTCTCCTAATTCGTAGATATGTATTTGCTTGCATGTTCTCTCCCATTTTCTCTCCTCACTTTCTGTACTTCTCCTAATTCGTAGATATGTATTTGCTTGCATGTTCTCTCCCATTTGCTATTTTTTTTTAAATAAACTTCCTAAATTTAGCTTCTGCCTCTTTATACCTTACCCTATCAGTTATTGCTTGAATGTTTAGGTAATTGTGATATTTTTTCTTTTTTTCTTCTATTTCTTCTTCTATTTCTTGTTCCGACCAGTAAGGCTTATTGTTGTTTCTCGTGCCTTCCAGACGAACGAAGGCTTCTTCCGTTGCAGTGTGTACACCTTTTTTGATGTACTCATATTGCTTCTAGGAATAGTTATTGGTAAAAATGTCTTCAAAATTATAACATCTTAAAATATGTCCGATTTTATGTCATTTTAACAATAATTTAACAACATATACAAAAAAGGAGATAGAAAAAACTGTTCAAACTTAGTGTCATAAACTCATTCTCAGGATTTTATGGAAAAATAATAAAAAATAAAATTGAAAACGAGATGATAGATGTAGAAGAACACAATGGCTATCGTGTAGGCAGATCCTGTATGGACACAATATTTTCTCTAAAGCAGGTTATTAAGAAAAGATTAGCCCACAAACTTTCCATCCATAGATAGTCTTTATAGATCTGATAAAGGCATACGATAGTGTACCACTTTCAATGCTCTGGGCAGCAATGGAAAAACAAGGGATAAGCAAAAAAAAATATACAAGCAGTACAACAGCTTTAAAAAATATGACGGTAAACATTAAAACTGGAAACAAATTAACGAGAGAAATTCCAATTAGTAAGGGTCTAAAGCAAGGCTGCTGCATAGCACCTACACTCTTTAAAATATATTTAAATGAGGCGCTCTCACTGAGGAGAAGAAAGTGCTGCAATATGGGTATCCCAATCGAATGACGATATATTGTACACAATACATTTCGCTGACGACCAAGCTATTCTAGCTGAAAGTGATAGTGATATAGACTATATGCCCAGAAAACTGGAAGAGGAGAACACTAAGTGGGACCTTACAATTAATTTACAAAAAACCGAATACTTAGTTGTAGGAGAAACACCAGAAAGCCTACAAATTGAAATGGGAACTATAAACCCAACAGAAACTTATAAATACTTAGGAGTCCAAATAACTTCAAAAGCAGGGAGTAACGACGAAATACATTCCAGAATTGGTCAAGCAAGATCAACCACCAGATAGCTACATGGGCTATTATGGAATGGAATAATAAAATAACAAAAGAAAATAAAATAAGAATATATAAAACAGTAATAGAAAGTATTATCAACAACAGACTAACACACAAATTGGACTCGTATCAACCCGTAGAGCAGGCAGGATTCCGAAAGGGATATAGCACCACTGACCATCTTCTAACAATTAGGACACTAATAGAAAAAGCTAACGAATACCATATAGATCTGCACTTAGCGTTCGTTGACTACGAAAAAGCATTTGACAGCGTGGAAATGTGGGTAATAGAAAAAGCTATAAACAACTGTCGAATAGATTCCAGATACAGAATGCTAATACATATTATATATAAGAAAGCAACAATGACAGTACAATTGGAAGAAACCACAAAACCCATACCAATTAACAAAGGAGTGCGAGAGGGAGATGTTATTTCTCCTAAACTATTTACATTAGCACTGGAATGGACAAACATGGGAATAAACATAAATGGAAAGAAACTAAACCACCTAAGATATGCAGACGATGTAGTAGTCATAGCATCAAGTTTTGAAGAACTACAAACCATGCTAACCGAACTAGCAAATGAATCCGAACAAATAAGTCTAAAAATGAATTTTGCCAAAACAAAAACAATGACAAACACACAAGAAAATAGAAACGTAATACTAAACGACACCACAATAGAAGCGGTTAATGATTATATATATTTGGGACAGATTATAAAAATAAATAAGGAAAACCAAACAGCGGAGGTAAAAAGAAGGGTCAGATTAGCCTGGGCAGGATTTGGAAAATTAAAATGGGTCCTAAAGAATAAAAAAATACAACAATACTTAAAAACAAGAGTGTTTGACCAGTGCATACTCCCAATTCTCACATACGCATGCCAAACATGGACCTTGACCAAGGAAAACATGGATAAAATAATAAAAACACAAAGAGCCATGGAGAGAGCAATGTTAGGAGTAAAATTGACAGACAAAAAGCAAAACAACTGGGTCAGAAATAGAACAAAAGTCAAAGACGCAGGTCAACATATAACCAGGCTAAAGTGGAGCTTCGCAGGTCATAACGCTAGACAAACGGACAATAGGTGGAATAGCACGATACAACAATGGAGACCATGGACAGGAAAGAGAGCAAGAGGACGACCCCAGATGAGATGGGGAGACGACATTAAAAAGATAGGAGGAACGCACTGGAAACAGAAAGCACTAAACAGAAGCGAATGGAGGAAACTGGGGGAAGCCTATGTTCAGAATTGGACGAATTAAAGGGCAAAAGAAGAAGAAGAAGAATAGAAAGTATTGGGTTGTACGGCGCCGAACTATGGGAAATAAACCAAAGAAATAAATCAAAAATTAAGGCCATGGAAATGAACTATTGGAGACGATGTTGCCGGTTCACTAGACTTGATAGGGTGAGAAACGAAGATATTAGGAGATAAATGGAAATCGATTTAGATATAATAGACACAATCGAAGCCAAAAGACTCAACTGGTATGGACACCTTTAGAGAATCCCTGAAAGTAGATGGCCAGAAAAAAATAAAAAATAGAAAAATAGACTCCACCCACAAGAAGAAAACGAGGTAGACCAAGACGATCCTGGAGAGAAGATGTCGAAGATGCAATGACCGCCAGAGATCTAAAAACTGAAGATTGCTTCGACAGAAAACGCTGGAAATTAGGAAGCGGCGTTAGCTGTAGAACACTCTCTTATTATACAATATATTATATAACAATAATTTTGTATAAATAAACAAAAAAAAACTCTGCGCGGCGATAACTTGTCCTACCTGGTGCAAAGTGTTTTAAAATTGACTTGGTATTAGGAAGGATAACATTGACAAAATATATTTAGTTAAGTTTTGGATAGTTTATACAATAATATTTTTCGGCGGGCTTATTTTTCATTTTCTTTATTAATTACAAATATCTTACCTGCTTTCGACCCTCTCCTGAACCGTCTTTTGATTTTCCTATTGGTTTATACTATTTAGTTGTATTTTATCATTGGTTATAGCATCAATACGTGCGCATGATCAAAGGTGCAGATTTTCCGGACTCTGATATCAACCCGTGCGTCAGTACAAACCGGACTATCACAAAGGGCTCTTGTAGCTATTGACCTATCATATAGGTCATTGCTGTGGACCATCTTGGGAATCTCAGGTTGGGAATCTATCCCACCAGCCAACAATAAACCTAACAAGAAGTTTTATCTTGAGGCCTACGCAAAAAACTGGAAAACAGGAAGTCATGGCAAAACAATCGAACACCGAACGTTAAAGTTGCATTTAGAAAGCAACAAAAGACCTGAAAAAATACTAAGACTAAGTGATCTAAAAAATAATCAACTGCAAAATACTTAAGAGAGTTATCACCATTAGAAGACACAAATTATACCCTTTGGAAGGCTACCAGAAGATTGTTATGACCACCATTGTTACGCGATTGAAATGTTCGAAGAGTTAGTGCCATTTCATGGGAAATGTACTTTTAGACTCTATATAAAATCAAATCGAATCAATCAAGCAAAATATGGGATTAAGATCTGGTGTCTTGCAGATGTTGATACCGCTTATTGTAAGTATTTACAAGTGTATTTAGGGAGACACTCCGGAACGCAGCCAAAGAAGAAGGGTAGTTTTAGATTTGGTTTCCATTCTGGGTCCTGGTCACGGAATTACCACGGAAATACTTCTTTATTTCTTTGGAATTACCAGGAGATCTCATCGACAAGAAATTAACACTAAGCGGAGGGCTACAAAGGACTACAACGTGCAACTCTTCGTAGTTTATGCTTGGTCGAAATCGTGATACTTATTCTTATTTTTTTCAATTGGAAAAAACAGATATAATGACACATTATAATGCTACAAAGGATTCCGTAGATACACTGGACAAGATGATTGCCGAATACACCTATAACAGACAATCCAAAAAGGGGCCAACTGCGTTGTTTATGAACATTAATAATATTGCAGCAGTAAATGCTTCCGTGATGTGGGTTCTTCTCAAGAAAGTATCAACCAGATATTGAAAGAACTGGGAGATTATTACAACGTAGAAGAAACCGTGGAAGAACTGAATTCACCACAACCAAAAAGCAAAGGAAGGTGCCATATTTGCCCAAAAAAAGAAAGATTGCAAGTATCAAAGCAAATTTTCTAACTGTAATAATATTGTGTGTCAATCACACAGCAAGAAAGTTAAAATATGTAATAAATGTGAAAGGTGATTTGTTAATTTAAAAATGTTTGAATATAATTATATTTCTGAAGGTTTAAATTATTTCTAGTAATAGTGATTGGTAAAAATTATAACATCGTATCCGGTTAGCAAGCGGTAATATTACCGCTCTTATTAACAATTATTTTGTATAGATATACAAAAAAAAACACTGGTACAAAACAATGCGTCCCACCTGGTACTAGGTGTTTAAATTTGACTTGTTATTAGAAGGATGACAGCGACACAATATTTTTTTAGATAAATTTTGGATAGTTTATAAAATAATATTTTTTGGCGGGCTTATTTTTCATTTTCTTTATTAATTACATATCTTACCTGTCTTCGACCCTCCCCTGAACCGTCTTTTGATTTTCCTATTGGTTTATACTATTTAGTTGTATTTTATCATTGGTTATAGCACCAATACGTGCGCACGATCAAAGGTGCAGATTTTCCGGATTCTGATATCAAACCGTCAGTACAAACCGGACTATCACAAAGGGCTCTTGTAACGTTCCCTTTTGCGGTCTCAAAGCCACGTGAGCTTTGAATATTTGAAATTTTTTTTGAAAGTTTTGCAAGTGTGCTTGATTTGGATTTATGTTACGAGGAATAAAATGTTAGTGGGACTGGAATGTTTATGCTGGTGATTTTATCTATTCTGTGTTATCCCATACAGTCAGCTAGTGCTAGTTCTTTGGCTGGTAAGTTAACTTTTTTTTCGGTTTGCTACAAAATTTCTTCTGGCGTAGGAGACCAGCAGTTTTTCTCAAAAAATCAAGTCATATTTAAAAATAGCTAGAATATGTTCATAATATGTTATCTTTTATCACCTTTTATGTCCAGTTGCACCAACAAATAAAAGATTGATTTGGTTTGCCCGTTTATTTTAAAATATAATAATTGTCAAAAAACTGTTAAAATAAAAACAGAAATTTTAACGATTCTCCCAAAAAATATTAAATTTTAACCTTTTTCGAAAGAAAAGAATAGTTTTCTGATATTATATTGGATGGTAAAACATTTATTATTTTCGGGAGAATCGTTAAAATTTATGTTTTTAATTGACATTTTTTTGACAATTATCATATTTTAAAATAATCGGGCAATTAAAATAAAAAAATCATTCGTTTATTTGTTGGTGCAACTGGACATTAGATTTTTTAACAGTTTTAGAAGTTTATAAATAAAGTCTGCTAACTCGTGTGTGAAAACAGTAACAGTAGGTATTAATAAAAAAATATAGGTACTTTATAATCTTATTTTTTATATAAAATTTATTAACATTTTATTACCTCTCGTATATTTACAGCATTTTTTAGCATATTCTGTAAACCAGTTTGTTACTTAAATTATTGTTCAATTTACTTAAGGGGACTTTTAATTTCTAAATTGGAAAAAACAGAATTTTTAACTATTTTTAAAGAAAGAACTATTATATTTATGTTGATAACTTTTTTTTACATTTTTAATTTTTTTTACAGTTTTTCACCACTGCAGAATGCGTCTTTCAAAAGATGCCTTTTAATTTGGGAGACATTCTTCTGCCTTCTGTAACGATTTTTTAAATTAAATCGGGATTTAATTCGTGAGGCTTAAAGCAAATAAACTTTTAAAAAGTTAATTTTTTTATACTTGTATATCGCCTTTATCCGCGACTTTCTAAAAAGTTCAAAAGTCTGTTTTGGGGTTGAAGTTACCCCCGACTAAAAAGATGGTGGTTTTTATAAACATTTTAGAGGTTTATTTAGCAGTAAATAAATATAATTTATAAAAAAAAATCGTTTATTGAGATTAGTGTAGTAGATTTTCAGAAAAGCGTCTCTAAGTTTTGAAAAGTGTGATTAAGGGAAAAACGCGTTTAAAGTGTTATATCTATTTTTTCCATCTAATCAGCGATTCCTTGTGCGTATTGAGTGCCCCATGGTGGAGTAAAAGCTGTAAATGGTCGGCCAAAGCTTTTTTTAATTCTGCCTTCTTTTGATGTCTCGCTGCTCTTTTTATTGGCTTGAGTATTACGAGCTTTTTGACCAACTTGATTTTCAAAACAATAATATCCGATAAATTTCAATAATATAAAACACGTGCTCGCTTTATAAGTTTTAGAACCCAATTGTCGAGTTGCAGCTGCACAGTTCAGGCGTCGCCCGCGTTGTTCTATACATACGATATTTAGTTCAGGTAGGTATCATTATAAATACAGCTATATCTTATAAACTTATAAACACAGTTATTTTGGTTAATATATTGTGCCACTTCATCTTTAACTTCAAATAATGATTTTATCGTTACGAATGAAGAGTATAGTATTTACATAGAAAGTATTGCAGAATCTAAAAATTATGCTAATAAAGCAATTCCGTCAGTGGCGTAGAATTTGGGAAGGTCAATCATTCACTTTCCCCTGTCGTACGCCTCTGATAGTAGCCGGAAACGTTTGTTTAACATAATTTAGTAGGGTGTATACAGTACCTAAGCGATCTCGGAAACCCCATACTTAATGGATGTTACTTCATCAATAACAAAGATACTGGGTGTTTTATCTATTTTGTCAACTTTTTATTTGGTTAAAAACTTTTTACCCGCACTGTATATTTTCTTTATATTTGGCACGCGAATAAGGTGTTCGTCCAATCGATCAATTTATTTCTAATTATAAGAAATTCAGGTCCGGATTCACAAATACTGGAAAACTATTCCGACTCAAAAACAACACCCAATACATTAGATTTTTTAAAAATGGATTCTGAATTTGAAAAAAGGATGAAAAGCTAAATTTAGTAGATAGTACACTTTTAATTTTCAGTAAAATATTTTTTTCTGGTAAAATTTTGAATTTGAATTCTGAAAATATGTGAATTTCGAGAGCTCAAAGTAAAACAAAATTATGACTCTATTTTAATCAAAATGTTCAAATGTTGTCATTTCATTAACAAATACTCATCTTTAATTAATGAATAAATAATAAAGAGTCCACAACACAACTTTAATCAACGGAGTATCTTAAACATAAAAAAAAGCAGCGAAAATTTGCAGAAAAATAACTTCATATAATCGGCATAATGTTAGTAAAAATCTAAACGAGTAGTAATCATAAAGAAACATGGGCGTGTTAAAATGTTGACGCCCTAATAGTTTTTTCGCCATGTTAAATATCTAAACGATGTGTAATGTCTACACCGGCATAAAAGACGTCATGGTGATATGCTCCGCAGTTAATACATCAATCAATCACATCTACTAAATACCCATGAAACGAAAATTTTACACATACTTTAAGAAGATTACGGTTTTACATTAAGGTTTATAAGTTTTTACCTTAATCTTTTTTCATTTAAAAATAGAGCAGATATTGATCATTTTATCATAAATAGCCCGGTATTAGAAGACCAACGGAAAGAAATAGGGAAACGACTAAAAAAAACATTCAACCATAAAGATTTTCTCAAACCGGACGTGAAGTGGATAAACAACCTTTGGATGATTAAGAAAATTTTAATCTTATTAATGAATGATATATAAATACAATATAAAATAGATTGAACAGATGATACCACAGAAAGCATAAAATGGTAAAAAATAATATATCAAAATATTTAAGTACAAAAAAAGAAGAAGAAATACAAAGAGAAAAATAGGTAAGTTAAACGAAGAACAGAAATCGAAAAGAATGAGAAATGGGAAAAGACATGCCGAAACATTGAAAAATATCTTGGAGATACAAAGAGCTCTGAATCTTGAAGAGTGCTTAAATCATGAGAAAATACAGAAAGACTCTACAACATCAGAGTCAAACTCAAACGAATTTGTGAATATGTCAGAAGTACTATTAAAAACATAAAAAAAAAGAAAAACTAGAAAGTTATTTTGAATAATTTGTTAAATGTATCAGAAATCAATTAACAGTGAAGAACCACCTGAAGAGTGGACAAATGCTTACACACAAATGCTTATTTAAAAAAGGAGGCAGAAGAAAAAGTGAAAATTACAGGGGAAGCATAATCTCGTCAATGAAAGAGTAGATTGTATGGCAAAGTTATTAAAAACAAACTATTAGAAGATGTCAGTGGTAAAATTGGCCAAGACCAAACTGGGATTACTGCAGGACAATCCTGTATCTACCAAACATACACAGTCCAACAAGTAATCAAAAAGAATTTGGCAATAAAGGGCAATCCACTGCGCATTTATGGATTTAAACACAGCACCTGACTGTATACCAAGAACCAAGTTTTGGAAAGCTATGGAAGATCTAGATATACCACAACAGTTAATAGCAGCAGTGAAAAACATGTAGAGTAGTAAGAGCATAGATGGAAATAAAATTGTCTAACACCTTTAAGATAACAAAGGAGTTGTTGCAGGACTGTTCCACATCGCTAACGCTGTTTAAATTATTTTCAGAACATTCCCTTAAACATTGGAAGAGGAAAAATGAATGTACAAATTACCCTTTGCACAAGATGAGGAAGACTTAAGTTTTACTACATCACAGAATGTTTTCGAACTAAAAAGTTCATCATCAGTGCAGTTAACAGGTTTATAACATGCCGAGTCACCAAAATATGTGGGTAAAAACCGTTTAAATGTTGTACAATAATTGTGAAAACTTTACAATGTTGTACAATTGTGAAAAGTTTACATTATTAAATTAAACGTAATTTTTCAACTAATCCTTGATTTAGCATTCAGCCTTTATGTTGTTCTGAAACTATTTCCTTGTGGCATTTTTATGATTAACTATTTAGATTTTTTGCAATATGGTATTTTTCACCTTTTACTTCAAAATATCTCCGAAAATACTGAAGATACGAAAAAAATTATAAACTACTAAATTGTAGCTTTTTTAATGACCAAAATTACCCTGTGCATAGATTTTCATTACAGCGTTGATTGAAATATTAACCTCAATCAACGATTACAGTGAATAGTTAGCCAGATATAGCTATTTAAAACCTCTATTTACCAACAAACACCCCCTTATTCCAGCCCTTTAAACCCGCCCCAATTAAAAACTAAGGGATCTTACGGAATTTAATTTACACAGTCTTATAGCTCTTTAAAAATCCTACAAAATCATTTTTGAAGAAACTTTTTATCGCCAAAAATATACCTATAGAATATTTTTCGAGGTATTCTCAAAAAACCCTATTTAGATGGGAAATAAGCCACAATTAAATTGAAAAAATAATTTTATTAACGTTTCGACGCCCAAATCGGGTGTCGTTGTCAAAATACAAAATACTACTAAATTAAACAAAAATGTTTTAAAAATTTAGCCTTTAGTTTTATTCGAGAATCACAAAGCAGTTTCTGATTTAAGCTACTATCGATCCAAAATTTCAGGTACTTAAATCTATTGACTTGTTCTAAAATGTGCCCATATGTTATGCAAGTTTGAGGTACATTTTGGTTTTTTCAGATTGACATCACTTTGGTTTTTTAATGTTTATTTTCATACCAAATTGCTCACAGGTCGAGTGGGTCTTGCCAATGAGTCACTGTAGACCCAAGTCGGAATCCACAATCAACACCGCATCATCGGCGTATCTGATACTGTTGATATTGACGTCATTCACCTTGACTCCATCCTTGGAATCTCCAGTGCCTCTTTAAATAGAGACTCGGGCTAAAGATTAAACAGCAGGGGCGACAGAACACATCATTGTCTAACTCCTCTCCTAATTTTTACTTCTGCGGATGTGTAACCTTCGATGAACTTTTTAGTTCGATAATATTCTGTGAAGGGATTTTTTTAAATAAAATATACCTTTTATAAAGGATTTTACTAAATTCTAAATTATTTTGCAGAATGTACTAGATATTTGATTAATTAAAATTATTTTTTCAATTTAATTGTGGCTTATTTCCCATCTAAATAGTTAATTATAAAAATGCCACAAGGAAATAGCTTCAGAACAACATTTGATTAAAAACGAACATTTCACTGGTACCTATCATAAATGATATCATGTGATATAATAAATAACATTAATGGTCAAATAAAGCTGTAAATTGATATATTTCTTCCACTATAACTTTTCCCATGCGTCACGATTCATTTTCAAACAAATTAAGTCAATACTTACATAAAGTGAAAAGAACGTCGATGTGTATATACATTTTGTATACTGTATACTATATTATTCAGTACAGATATCAAGGAACTGGACCAAATGATGAAGGAATTAAACCTGCAGTCAAATAAAATAGGTCTCTAAATGAATCTTCAGAAAACAAAAATAATGAGTAATTTACAAACTAATCTTGTTATTGACAACGTCAGTCTTGAAAATGTAGACCACTATATATATCTTGAACATACCATTAAAATCGGCAAAGAAAACCAAATAGCTGAAATAAAAAGACGCATAAAATTGTCTTGGGTAGCTTTCGGCAAGTTAAACTTTATCTTGAAATACCAATGTGTCTAAAACGTAGAGTTTACGACAAATATATCTTGTCTGTAACTACATATATGGACTGGAGACCATGGCCTTTACAAAGAAAACCTTAGAGCAGCTCAGTACAACGCAAAGAGCGATGGAGAGGGCCATGCTAGGGATTAGTTTGAGAAACAGAATTCGAAATATCGACATTCGAGAAAGAACAAAGATTACTGATGTCGCAGAACGTATAGCAAGGCTCAAGTGGCAATGGGTCGGACATGTTGCCCGAGATAGGTAATCCCGAAAAATGGACACAGAGACTAACAAACTGGAGACCAAGAGAGAACAGGCGAGGAGAAGGCAGACCACAGAAGAAGTGGGCAGATGATATCAAACAAGTGGATGATAATTGCCAAGAGTAGAAATAAATGGAAGCAAATGGAAGAGGCTTATGTCCAGCAGTGGACGGACAAAGGCTGAATAAGAAGAATATACTATATACTATACACATCGGCGTACGTTTCACTTTATGTTTTGTTTTAATTTTTTTGAAAATGAATCGTGCCACATGGGCATAGATAAAATGGAACTACATATTATAATGAGTAATGGTAAACGTAACTCCCAGTAGGACCACTTTCCTGATTCACCTTAATATCATATTACAGTTTTATAGAGAAAAATCTCCGCGTCAACTGATTAATTATAATAAAGAGCATTAAAAATGTCTCCCATGATAATAATTCACCCTTTAATAATTTACTCATTCTTTATGTTTTAAGAACTACAGCAGCTCTTACAGCAAGACGAATTAAATGTGTAAATTTTCAGCTTTTTAAAGACACCATATTAAATGAGTTCTCTTTTTTAATTTTCTTGCCTCACCGGTATTTTAACTTAGCCTATTTAGACGGTTGAGAACAGAAGTGATCTTTGTCAAAGTGGTATACATAGTAAAAGGGACAAAACTAGTTTTAGAAACCTCAACAAAGAAATAAAACGAAGATACAAGACTAATAAGCAACAATACTATCACAATATATGTAAAGAAATTGAGAGCCACGATCAAAGCAATCAGCCAAGAGACCTATTTAGAAAAATACGCTACATGACAAGAGACATTCAAGCGAGAACTTGGGCTCAAGACCAAAACAGGAATCCTGAGAACCAACAATCAGTAAACTAAGTATAACAAGCGCCAGGTCCAGATATGATACCAGCAGAAATGCTCAAATCCAGAGAAGAAGTAGCAATAAAATTGCTTCACATGCTCTGTAACAAAGTATGGTAATCCAAGCAATAACCTGACGACTGGACAAAATCTACAATAAATACATAAAAAAGACAGCTTCCATAAATGCGATAATTATAGAACCATGTCCCTTATCTAACACGCCAGTAAAATATTTCTATATAACCAATGAGGGACTGTAAACTTTCCTACAAAGAGTACCCAAGAGCAAACTGGACTTACTAAAGGTAGACGTACTCGAGAAAACCTTCTGAACATAAAACAAATAATAGAAGAATCTAGGTACTTAATTGAATTATAGACTACACTATATACTTGTATATTATAGACTAATTGACTATAGACAGTATATACTTGTATTATAGATTATCGCAAAGCGTTTGACAGGGCCAAATGGCAATACTTATGGCATATACTAAAAGAGGTGGGCGTATCACAACACTTAATTTCACTTATAACTGAATTATACGAACACACTATTGGAACAGTTAAAGTGCTTGGCACACTTTCTAATGAATTCCATCCAGAACAAGGTATCAAACATAGATGTAAACTGTTTCCACAATTACTTAACATATATGGGGAGCATATTATGAGGAGAGTATTTGAGGGATGGGAAAAGGGCATCTCAATAAATTACCTAAAGATAAATAACCTACGTTTTGCAGATGACACAACTCTTCTTGCAAATAATCAAGAAGAATGAATTGATCTCATACGACTGATTGAAAATAAAAGTAAAATATTTGGTCGGCAGTTAAACAAATCAAAGACAAAGATCATGATAGTGAATAGACTACATCACAATCATCCACACATAATCATGGTTGACTGGTTTGAGGTTGTGAGCTCATACTTATATCGGAAGAAGTCTGATTGAGTGACTTTGACAAATTGATATTTTCACTTTTAATTTATTGTTTTATTATTTTTATTTTTTCATCTTCTTTTGGCATCATAACCCTGGATGAGTCTTTGTCTATCTGGCTATGTCTTTTCATTCAGATTTCTCTTGTGCCCTTCTCCTCTATTGTCTTATATTTATGGTTTTCAGGTCGCCTTCCACGTCATCCAACTATCTCCTTCTGGGCCTTCCTTTTTCTCGCCTTCCTATCGGCTTCCATTGTAATATTTTCTTTGTTTTTTTTTGGATCGTCTTTTCCCTGCACATATCCCAGCCATGACAGTTTTTGACTTTTCACAAATCTTACAACATCATACCCTTCATTCAATTTATTACCCGCGTTGTTTCTCCTGATTCTCCATGTGCCGTCTTCCTCTTGCACCAGGCCATATACTTTTCTCAGTATCTTTCTCTCGAATGTCCTGAGCTGGGCTTCATCTTTTTTTTCATTACCCAGGTTTCACAACCATAGGTTACTACAGGTCTAATCAATGTTCTGTAGATAGTCATTTTGGTTCTTTTGCAGCATCGACGCGTAACATCCCTCCGGCGACTCCAACCTACACTGGACCAATAACAAGAGCTAGAGTTCGCTCAGGGCAAACAGCCGCATCAGAATCAACTACTTAAGTGACGGTATCGTGAGTAAGATAGTAAGAATTCAGTTTACTTCCTGCAGCAGCGAGAAGCGGAACTATCTGACTTGACAATGGCAAGTGAGATCTTGCCGAAACGTCGTCAAAATAATGGTTTTTCTCAAAACCAAAATTATTCAACGCGGAGTCAAACAGTGTTTTGCAGTTGCATAGTATATGTTCCGCCGTTTTTTCTTCGTTGTCACAGAAACGACTCCTCACTATCTGATTTGCACATTTTTTTGAGATGATTTCTCTAGGGCAGTGACCAATGAAAAGGCCAATGACCATTTTTATATCTTTTTTACTCATTTCGAGAAGGTGGTTTGTTGCAGCAAGGGACACTTTTATCTTTTGCTTATCTTTTGTCTTTTTGCTTACTTTTGTCCTGGTGTGTTAGACCAATATAGTTGTAGTTGATTGAGTTCCCAGATCCGGAGATCCTCTCTGATGTGGCTTTTTGATAGTCCACAGAAGTTTGCGTTTAATGTTCTCTCTCGAAGATGCTTAGATATAAACCTGGATATTTATTCCTGTTTCATCGACTTCGAAAAAGCGTTCGACGGGGTCCGACATGAAAAACTAATAGAATTATTGAAAAACAGAGATATAGACAGACGAGATTTACAAATTATCATCAATCTGTATTGGAATCAAATGGCCAATATAAAGATAGAAGAACAAAAATCCGATAATATTGATATAAAGAGAGGAGTAAGACAGGGTTGTGTTCTGTCGCCGCTATTGTTAAACGTGTACAGTGAAGCCTTATTTCAGGAAGCGATAGCGGAACTAAGTGATGGAATCTCTATAAACGGAAGAATAGTAAATAACATAAAATTCGCTGAAGACACCGTTATAATGACAGGCACCCTGGAATGGCTACAAGAATTGTTAAATAGAATTAACGATTATTGCATTCGATATGGACTCAAAATAAACCAGAGAAAAACTAAATCTATGATTCGCAAAAATACAACATGGAAATGAAAGGTTAATGCTAGAGCAAACCCAAATAGAAAAAGTAAAGACATACAAATATCTGGGAACCTGGGTTGATGACAAAAATGACCAAAGCAAAGAAATTAAAGTCCGAATTGAAACTGCAAGGCAAGCATTTATAAAAATAAAGACACTGCTTACAAACAAAGACTTTCAGTTGCCTCTCAGATTGAGGGCTCTAAGATGCTACATATTTTCTATATTACTACACGCAATGAAAGCTTGGACATTGAAGAGACAACACATAAGAAAAATAGAAGCGTTCGAGATGTGGTGTTACAGAAGAATATTGAAAATTCAGTGGGTTCAAAGGATTACCAATGTTGAAGTGCTAGGACGTTTAAATAAGGGGTTAGAAATTATGAACAGTATAAAAACAAGCAAACTGGAATATTTGGGTCACATTACCAGAGGAGAAAAATATGAGTTGCTGGGAATTATTATGCAAGGAAGTATCCAAGGAAGAAGAAGCATAGGAAGAAGACGCATCACCTGGCTGAGGAACTGTAGAGAATGGTTTAACTGTAGTTCATTACAACTGCTCAGAGCAGCAGCCAACAAAGTGACCATAGCCATTATGATATCCAATCTCCGATAGGAGATGGAACTTTAAGAAGAGGAAGGGTTCTGGAACTTGGAATGAGGTATTAGCCCTTTCTTTTGCGAGGCTATCAGCTTCCTTATTTCCTGCAATTCCCTCGTGGCACCCACATCAAAGTTACTTTGTTGCGTTCCGCCAGCTTCTCGAGGGATTGTTTAAAGTCCCAAACCAACTTTTACTTACAAGTAAATGACTTTAGAGCCCTTAAGGTGGCTTGGCTGTCTGATAAAATAAATACTTTTGCCCTACGAGTATCTCGGTTGAGACATTCTTGAGCACTAATGTCTATAGCATATATTTATGCCTAGTATAACATGTCAGTATGCTGTTGTAATATTGTAATTAATAATAAAACTCTATTTTGAGACAATTTTGATTTTTTAGAAAAGAATTGGTTGATACATATCAATAAGATCTCATTAGGTATTATTCCTGGACAAATTCTCAATCTTAAGAGTGAGCTCCTTCCGATTTATCTCCAGGAAAATAAAACTATCATCTGGGATTTGTCCGCCCACGAAAAATAAATATATTCTAACGTGCTTTTTCTTCCGCCTTTTAGAGCTTTTCGTGGGTGTAAAAATTAAACGAGCCCTTTTGGATTTGTTTCTGTCAACCAATGTATCTTCCTTATCTACAAGTAAAAGATAGTAAGACGATCACAATTCAAGTGACAGAGAAAACTGTAAAGAGCCTCGGCCAATCTCGCAGATATATCTAACAAGAAGATTAATTGTTTATTTCAGTGGCAT